>NC_090936.1:1852000-2159000 GCF_040938575.1 Ambystoma mexicanum | reverse complement strand
CCGAAATAAATTGTCTGCTGCCAAACATCTCTCTTGGTAATGCATACTTTTGAGTGAATCAAATCCCTCCCTGGCCTCGCTTGACTTTAGCCCCTTCAACCCACTGTGGTCATCAGGTTGATACTGATCTTTAATAAAAGCAATCTCTTGTACTCTTGGGTATCATACTCTTCCCACCTTTAAGAGACACAAATCATGCCAGTTTCACAGAATCCCTCTTCCCTGACTTGCCATGCATCCGTCTTCTTTCAAAAGGCACTTTTATGCTGATGCCGTTTTTCCAATCACCAGCCGTGTGTGCAATGATAACATGTTTAATCACTTTGCAAATGTCTCCTTTGTGCTGGAAAAAGATCGACCTATTTGAATACTCCTGGCCATGTGTCCCCCATGAGGTATGATGCATCAGAGATGTATCTAAAGGCAATGAGTTTTTACATTTGGAATATATTTTTAGATTATTTCTCTGCTTCCATTAATAGAAATATCATCTTTGTGTGTTGAAATAGATTTAAAAGATAACGACAAGGAAGTTGCAACAGAGGAGCTGGAGTTGGAGCTTGAAACGTTGGATATTAACGATGATACCCTGGAATTGGAAGGAGTTGATGAAGCTGAAGACCTAACTAAAAAGCTTCTTGATGAGCAAGGTAAATATATGCTAAATAGGGGCAGCTTTGACTTTAAAAAGAGCAACCTTTTACAGTGCAAGTTTCAGTCATAAGCGGGATGGAAAGTCTACCAGTAATTTCCACCATCTGTTAGAAGTGTTTAAATTGAGAATTTTAGTACAGGACTTGAGAATATACTGAAAAACAATGATGCAACAATATAAGAATTGTCTTATTCATTATAACAAAAATCTTAAACGTCAAAAAATGTGGGACTGTTAATGATCTTAACAAATAATGAAAAGACATTTTGTAATGTTAATACATCAGAAAAATGAAGGGTAATAAAGTCTCTCTCAACCCTTTATCTGAAACTACTTGGGAACCCCATACAGCAAGCAGTTATAATCTCAAATGATGCATATTTAAACAAACATAATAAAGTTGCTTTGTTGAGCAGAACATTTGCTATAGATTACATTGCAGCAGCAATAAAGACATTTAAATAAATCATGGGCCAAGACCAGGCAGGTTGTCTTAATATTGTTAAGGCTGATCCTGTATTATGGTCTGCTCTTTTGACGCCATCATTTGAGAATAAGGAAGGGTCATCCTAAGAGTTATCGGCTAATTGCCCTCCGTGATAAGTATGCTCTTTGAATCTTAAATCAAATGTATAAATGGCTTAAAAGCAAGAGAATATTTTCAAGACTACAACCTGAGATCAGGAAAAGCTTTAGTACACGTGTTTTTACTGAATACTTGAGATTAAAAGCCCTCAAAAACAAAAACTTTACTAACTTTGCATTTGTTGATTTAACATTAGCATTTGGTAAAGTGGACAGAGGAAGATAATGGAATACATTTGTTTACTTGGTGGGGTGGACAGTGTTTTGCTGAGCATTGTATTTCTCCAGCATGGGGTCTGGCATGGATTCACATGCTCATGAATATTCCCCGTCGTCAGGCTGGGAATCCTCGGTAAAGAAAAAACCAGTATCAGTTTCGTTTCTGATCTGTCTTTCGTAGTAACAACCAATCACTGGTCTCTGCGTCATACTGACCACAGCCAATGACTGCCCTCTACCTAAGCACCGCCTCTGGCAGCCATCTTCAGATTTTTACCGCACGTTCATGTGTTGGGATCCTCGTGCTATTGCTCTCGAGCGTTAGTGCTATTTTTTCACGTTTTTTCTCAAAAACTTCGTTTTTTCGGTCAAAAGAGCCTCAAGCTCCACCGACTCACTATCCGATCAACGGGGACCCGTGTCGGATTCGTCTGCGCCCCTCAAGGGTGAAGATTCGTCGAGCTACGCTTTTGGAGGACTCCAGAAGTTTCTCAGGCCCGGTCATGGCCCAGGAGAAGGGAAGCTCGACGCCCGAAAAGCTGTTCAGGGTCTGCCCTGGATGCCAGCTGCAGAACGTCTTCAAGGAGGACGAACACTCCTTTTGTCTCTACTGCCTACATGAGTGAGGACAAGACGCACGTGGAGAAGGACTGTGCGTTTTGCGGCAACATGTCGGAGCGGACCATGAAGGACCGCCATCAACGTCTCGCCAACTGGCTAGAAGGGAAGAGCCCGTCCGGCGAGAAGAAGAAGAAATCTGAGCGGTCTTCTAAGCCCTTTGAGGACGCCCCGGCGACGGGGGTCCAACATAAGGCCAAGCACCGCGAGTCCGCTGGCACCGGGAGCGCCGAACGGTCGGGCTCTACGGTCGCCAGGCAGGGCGCACCCTCCCCGGCACCATCAACCACGAGCCAACGCTCTGGGTCGGGTAAGAGGAAGGCCGAGCACCCGGCGAATCTCCTGGAGAGGCCCCGGTCGAGCTCGAAGGCCCCATCGGAGGGGGAGCGAGGCGGTGTCCCCCCCTCAAGGATAAGGCGGTGAGCGCACCTAAGGTGGTGAAGGCCTTAATCCATCCGGCCAAGCCCTCTATCGAAACTGTCGCGGCGGCCCTGGCTCAGCCTGTGCAGGCTACACCAGTGGTGGCGACCTCGGGGCTCAGAGTCTCCCTGCCACCTCGGAGGGAGTCATCTTTTGTGCCCATCGATAGGACCCCCGTGAAATCCCCCGTGGGGAAGAAAAAGGGGGGGCAGGGCGTCGTCGTAGATTCGGCCTCAACCTCGGAGGAGGAGTTGGTCGAAGTCTTAAGCCACGGCCTCGGCGTGGAAGAAGACCGACCCGTCGGGATGGATCCCGACGCAGGTGACGACGACATCGTCGAGGGTACCGACGGGGTCCCTGATCGCCCGTCGGATTCCCCTCTGCCAGCGCCGCGAGACAACTCGGCGGCCATTTTGTTGGCTATACAGTCCTTATGCTCAGAGATAAGGACGAGACTACCGTTGCCGACGGAACCTCTCCCGTCGGGGGACCCAGAACCGGGACCTTCTGGTGTTCCCCCTACCAAGAAAAGAAGGATCCACCCTCCGCCTCCTTTTCAGCCGTCGCGCCCCTTCCAGCCCTCCTCCCCGTCCACCCGAGGGGATGATACGGGGACTGACACGGCAGCGACGGGTACGGACGACGAGGTATACGACGAGGATGTACCGTCGTCGCCTCCCACCAGGGCTTCTCCGCCCGACGAGATTGGATCGTTCCACTCCATGATCTCCAGGGCATCCGAGCTTTTTCAACTCTGCCCTGAGGAGAAGAAGAAGGAAGGTTTCCTTTATCAGCGTCGCGAGGCCAAGAGGAAGACGGTCCTCTCAGTGCCTCTATTGGACGACATTTGGGATGAGGGCCTCACCCTCCTCAAGAACCCTTCCACGACGCCAGCTAGAAGAGACCGGTACGAGAAGAAGTACCGGGTCCCGGACACGGCCCCCCTGTGCCTCCGGGCGCAGCCTACCCCGGACTCCGTCATCTCCGCGGCGGCCAGGAAGAAAGCGGGGGGGGGGGTGCGGCCTCCACATCGACTTCCCCACCGGACGGTGAGGGAAAGAAATCGGACGCTATGGGACGCAGAGTCATCTCGTCGGCAGCGACGACGATTAAAGCGGCCAACGCCTTGGCTATCGTGGCCCGCTACGACAGGGAGCTCTGGTACAAACTGGCTCCCCTGCTGGACTTCCTGCCGGACGACAAGAGGACAGAGGCCCTGGAGATCCTGCAGGAAGGTGAGGTGGCGTCGGACCACGCCATTACCGTTGCGACGGACATCGCCGACACTGGGTTCCGCCAGTTGGGCAACGGCGTTTGCCTTAGGCGGCGTGGATGGCTCAAGGCTACGGACTTCCGTCAAGACGTTCAGACCAGAGTCCTGGACATGCCCTTCGATGGGAACAACCTGTTTGGCAAAACAGTGGACGATTCCCTTCAGGCCATTAAAGCGGACACTGAGACGGCCCGGGCCCTGGGAGTTCTGCAGCAACGACGGACGCCCTTTCGGAGCAGCGGAGGCAAGGGCGCCTCCAAAGGTTCCGGCGGCGGTTTCTCCACCTACCGTCAAGCGGCCCGCTCGTCGTCTCAGGAGGCCTACAGAGGACGAGGCAAGTCTGGCGGACTCCGCCGCCGTCGTCGCCAAGGAGGTCAAGGCGGCAAAGCCTCGTCCAAGCAGGATTGAACCGACCGTGGGGTCGGGCCCCCACCGAAGCACCCCGGTGGGAGGCCGGCTGGCGAGCTTCGTCAGCGTGTGGGAGTCCATCTCCACCGACCGTTGGGTGCTGGACGCCTTGGCCCGGGGCCACGCGCTCGAGTTTCAAAGAAGGTGTCCACGCGTCCCCCCCGTGGCCAGGAAAGAACTTCACGTCCCTCAACTTCTCCTGGAGGTAAAGGCGATGCTCAGGAAGGGCGCCATCGAACTCGTCCCAAAGAGGCTTCGGGGCTCCGGAGTGTACTCGAGATACTTCCTCGTGAAGAAGAAGACGGGGGGATGGCGCCCCATCCTGGACCTGCGACGTCTGAACAAGTTCATCAAGGCGCAAAAGTTCCGGATGGTCACCCTCCAGCACGTCCTGGGTCAGCTGGAGGAAGGAGACTTCCTGTCGTCGTTGGATTTGGAGGATGCCTACTTCCATATTCCCATCCTTCTGGCCTCCCCTTCGGAGGAGAGGACCAGGACCATCCTGGGCAAGGTGCAACGGATGTTGGTGGCCGACGCGGCCAAGGTGAGGTCCATCAAGTCCCTCCTCGGAATGTCTTCCTGCATCTACCTCATTCCCATGTGCAGGCTCCGGATGCGCCCGTTGCAGGAGTTCCTGGACGCGCGCTGGATCCAAACGACGGGCAGCTTCAAGGAAAGGATCACTCTCGACGAGAGTTTCCGACGAGCGATCCGGTGGTGGGACACCCGCGCGCATCTGACGGCGGGCATGGACTTCCAGACACCAGCCCACCAGGAGACAGTGACCACGGATGCCTCCCTGGAAGGGTGGGGAGCGCACACCGAAAATCTACACGCAAGGGGCCTTTGGCTCCCGACGGAGAAATCCTTACATATCAACGTCCTGGAGCTCCGTGCAGTGTTTTGGGCCCTCAGGTCCTTCCTTCCGTCCCTCAAGGGCAAGGTGGTGAGGAACTTCACCGACAACACCACCACCATGTTTTACATCAGAAAACAGGGCGGAACCAGGTCCCCAGCACTGTCCAAGGAGGCGCAGGACCTGTGGCATTGGGCAGTTGCCCAAGGGATGTTTCTGGTGCCGTTTCATCTGGCAGGGATAAAAAACACCATCGCCGACTCACTCAGCAGGGAGCTGCGCTCGTGCCACGAGTGGGAACTACGGCAGGATCTAGTGGATCGCCTCTTCCGACGGTGGGGCACACCCCAGATCGACCTGTTCGCGACGGCGACGAACTCCAAGTGCCGGAGGTTCGCCAGCAGGTTTCCCCAGGCGAGGAGCATGGGCGATGCTTTCTCGTTCCCCTGGGAGGGCCTGTTCCTCTACGCGTTCCCTCCTTTGCCACTGCTAATCCGGCTCGTCAACCAGCTCAAGAGGTCACGGTGCAGGATGATCCTCGTCGCACCTGCGTGGCCGAGGCAGATATGGTTCCCGGACCTTCTGGACTTGTCAGCGTCCCCGCCAATCAAGCTGCCGGTGGACGCGGATCTGCTCTCCAGGGAAGGAGGTGCCATCCTCCACCACGACCCGAAATCGCTGAACTTGCAGGCCTGGCTCCTGCAGCGCTAGAGTTTGGAGGATACGACATACCGGCCGACTGCAGAGAGGTTCTTGCAAAGGCCAGGGCGTCCTCGACTCTTAAATGCTACGGACACAAATGGAAGAGGTTCTCTGTCTGGTGCCACGCACAGAAGATTAACCCTCTACGGATTACGGCTCCCCAAGTTCTGCCGTACCTGCTGACGCTGGCCAAAGCTGGACTGGCACACGCGTCCATCAAGATTCATCTGGCTCCGATCTCCCGATACACCAGGACCACGGGACGGACGTCCTTGTGGTCTCATCGTCTTAGAGTTCATGAAGGGACTGTTCAGATCGTTCCCGCCGGTGAAGGCTCCGGCCCCGGCGTGGGAGCTCAACGTGGTGCTGACCCAAGCTCATGGGACCTCCGTTCGAGCCTCTGCACTCGGCCCCGTTGAAGTTTCTGTCGTGGAAGACAGCGTTTCCTGTGGCCATCACCTCCGCACGACGGGTGGGAGAGATCCAGGCCCTTTCCTGCAAGGCCCCGTACTTGACTTTTCACGACACGAGGGTGGTGCTCAGGACGCACCCCTCCTTCATGCCCAAGGTACCGTCGGACTTCCATCTCAACGAACCCTTGGTGTTGCCTGTATTCTTCCCGTCGCCTTCGTCGCCGGCTGAGAGGACTTTGCACTCGCTGGATGTGGCTAGAGCGCTGAAGTTCTACGTGGACCGCACAAAGTGTTTTCGGAAGACGTCACAACTCTTTGTGAACTTTGGACCTGTCAATCAGGGGAAGGCTCTCTCGAAGGCTTCCATTTCCAGATGGCTCTCCGGCTGTATCATGTACTGTCATCGGTTAGCAAACCGACCGCTGCCCGGCCGTCTGAGAGCCCATTCCACCAGAGCGATCGCAGCTACCACGGCGTTCCTTTCTGGTGTGCCCCTGCTGGACATATGCAGGGCTGCTACGTGGAGGTCGACGCACACCTTCACGAAGTTCTACTGCGTCGATCGGGATTCCAGGGAGGAGTCCAGGGTCGGCCAAGCAGTGCTGCGCAACCTGTTCGCCTGAGGTGAGCCTGGTGAGGAGGTAAGATGCTTAATGTTGAGTTTGATGCAATGCTTAATGTTGAGCCTTTGCCACCTCCCGTGGTTGTGCATGTGTGTACTGCTATGTATTCTTTATTCATGAGCATGTGAATCCATGCCAGACCCCATGCTGGAGAAGGAACAAGTTACTTACCTGTAACTGTTGTTCTCCAGCATGGGTCTGGCATGGATTCACATGCGAACCCTCCCGCCTACCCCTCTGCGGCTCTTCACTTGGTCATACTGCCACTTCACGTGCTTCCAAATCTGAAGATGGCTGCCAGAGGCGGTGCTTAGGTAGAGGGCAGTCATTGGCTGTGGTCAGTATGACGCAGAGACCAGTGATTGGTTGTTACTACGAAAGACAGATCAGAAACGAAACTGATACTGGTTTTTTCTTTACCGAGGATTCCCAGCCTGACAACGGGGAATATTCATGAGCATGTGAATCCATGCCAGACCCATGCTGGAGAACAACAGTTACAGGTAAGTAACTTGTTCCTTCAGTTAGATACCAACACCACTATGAGAATAAGATTAAATAATGAAGGTGTCTTGAGTAAAGAAATGGAGGATAGATGAGGACTGAAGCAAGGTTGTATCCTTGCACCCAGCCTTTTTAATTTGTACATGGCATACCTCTCAGAGGCACTAAAATGGCAAATTGCTAACCCCCCAATGTGGGCATGACTAGGATTGGTTTGCCTTTGTATACTGATGACGCCTTCTTTTGGATAAAACGTTAAATAGCTACCATCTAGTAATGACATACTGAGTGTATTTGCACATATCTTATGATTAACAGAGAACATTTAAATTATACGATTTACTGCTACTAACACCTAAGATCATTTCATATGGACTTACAAATTGGAGGAAGTTACTGAATTTGTAAATCTGATCTACTGTATGTAATGCATGCAATTTCAAACACATTTTTAAAATAAACACTTCCTGCGTGATTAGCGTTAAACATTGTTCATCCCTTAAACTCACTCTCTTTCGCTCCTACCAATACTGAATGCATACACCCAGCTCTCCTTCAGGCTTCCCTCAGCCACCTCTGCTGCTTCTCTCATACCAGACTGTCTGGGTGCAATTTAGGAATGGTGTGCTGCCAATGATATCTGCCTTTATGCCAGTAAGACCACATTCCTCCACATCGGAACACCTGCTCCCTCCTTTCCTCTCTCTGGCATGCCCACCCTGGTCCCTCTTCCTGCTCCTTCCTGTGAGGCTAAGAACCTTGATGTCATCTTCGACTCTACCCTCTCCTTCTCTCCTCACATCTCCGACATCTCTAAGAAGTCACACTTTCAGCTGCACCTCCTCTGAGGAATTCTGCCTTTTCTTACTTTCCCCCAGAAGCTCGCTGTCTCTAGAACCCTGGTCCTCTCTGGACTATTGCAACAGCCTCTTTCTAAATATGCCTGTTTCAACTCTTGGACCTTTACAACTCATCCAGAACAGGACAGCAAGACTTGTCCTTTGCCTCGAGCCCATGCATTGTATCTTTCAGCTCTGAAATCTCTGCACTGGCTTCCTGTAGCTGCAAGGATCAAATTCAAGACCCTTTGTATCGTCCACAAGGCTTTCTGGGGCCTGGGACCACACTACCTCCAACTTTCCCTTCCTAAACTTCTTACTTCCCGAGCTCTCCGCTCATCCACCTCCAATTCTCTGAGGCTTTTCCAAGCAGAGAATGGGGGGCAGATTTTTCCTCGGCTGGTCCCTCCTCTGGAACAGCCTCCCTGCCTCTCTTAAACTTGAGCAGAACTACCTCCAGTTCCGGAATCAACTCAAGACCTTCCTTTTCGCTTCCGCTTTCTCTCTTCCTCTCCCTTGCTAATGTCCCTGATAGCTACGCACACTGGTCACCTGGCCACCCCTGAACTCTGGCCCAGGCTCCTGCATGTCTAGTTGCCCTTGCACTGCCTCAGAGCTCCCTCAGCACTTAAGGGTCTGTATTTGTAGCCCTACAGTCCCTACTCTTTAACTTAAGCACTATCCTCTGGCAGCACTCAAGTCACCTGCAATTCCTGTCACCTCCACCACCCCTTGGCACTTCTCCCCCCCGCACTTGCGCGACCTGAATGACACAAGTCCTAGTAAGATCGTTGTTGGTCCTCCTGTTTCCCCCGCCTTGTCTTGTCGCGCCTAGAAACATTTGTGTATAGCCGCATTATACATTATTTGTATTATCATACTTTATGGCCTGGAGCATGCTTTACAATCCACTAATTATACCATGAACATATCAGAGGGAAATGTATGGAAACTGTTTAAACCTCCATCATAGTTGGAAGTCTTGAAAATGGAATTCAAGTTTTCTCTGTATTGACCCAAGTTAAGATTAAAAAAAATCTTTTGAATGGATTGTGGCCTCCCACGTATTCCTCTGATATTTCCATATCTAGCTTTAGCTGCTTCAGAATTTTTTTTTTCCAGCAGTGGTCGCTGCACGTTGATGCCTGTCGACTCGAGGGCCTCCATCTCGGTGTCAACGTCATCAGTGGTATATAGCGCGTGCAGCGACCCTTGGCTTCAGTTCCGTTTTTCAGTGAGAGCCAACGCTCTGGATTATCGCCGCGCTTCGGTTCCTTGACTAAAACCTTTAATTTTAGTGAAATGGCATTGTCGTCGGCATCATCTACTCCGAGATTGGGCTTCAAGAAGTGCCACGACTGTGGGGCAAAAGTGTCCCTCACGGACCCCCCCATCGGGTGTGTATTGTGCCTGGGATCCTCTCATTCAACTTCGAAGTGTGGGTCTTGCCTATCGATCACAGCAAAGGCCCTGAAAGAGCGTAAAGTCACGCTGGCTGCACGTAGGTCCCATAAATCTTCTTGAACAACCCTGTTGAAAAGGCGATCCTATGACAAGTCGAGAGATGATTCTCCTTCTCGGAAGAAAGCTAAAAGGTCCCGATTGTGCTGTGGCTCACACCACTGGTCATCTTGCTCACAACGGTCGAAGAAAAACGCCACAGGTTGCCAACTGCGTCGAGTTCCTCCCTGAAACGGGTGTCATGCCTGACCAAATTGGCCTCACCGACCGAGTGGGAGAAGTTCGGACTAAAGATGCTCAAAGTATTTGAGAAGTGGCTTCGACCCCCTCGAAGAAAGATGAGAGCCATGCTAGTGTTGACAAGCTCGACAAAAAGAAGGCAAGGGACAAAACCTGTGCTCGCTCAGGCCAGGGTGTCTAGGAGAAAACTCCTCGAGCTCCCTCGGAGCTCCCTCGAAGGAAAAGGCTCCATTGTAATAGACACCATTGGGGCTGAAAGACTCCATGTCGAGTTAGAAGAAACCTTCAATGCCACAACTGTCGAAGCCTTCGACCCCTTTGTCGACGCAAATCCCCAAATCCTCAAAGAATATCGAGAAAATATACACTCAACTGCCAAGGAAGGATTTTTTCTAATCCCTTTCCTCAATTTATGAGGATAATGAGCCATCTTCAGATTAATCTCGCCCATTTGGATTGCAGTATGGGACACAAAATGTTCCAGAGGCCTTAATTTCTGAGGACTTCAGATTAAGGGACCTACATGTCACCCCTCCATCTGCAAGTGTATTGGACACATCCCCAGAAATGGGGTTTGGCAGGCCAGATCCCTTGGACCATGCCGATGGATCTTATCAACAACTGATATCTAGAGTGATAGAATACCGGGGATGGAGTAGGCCTGCACCACTATTTGATGACCTAACTGATATTTTAGACGAGGGACCCTAGGAGGACCCTATACTAACATTCCATGTTGCTCTGCAAATGAGAGTTAATGCCAACTGGGAGATCCCCGAGTTACTTCCAGCATTGAACAAAACACTAACCAGCAAATACTGTGCGTCAAGTAGTGACCCGTAGTATCTAACAAAACCTCAAACTCCTGAAAGCTTGGTAGTTCAGGCTGCCACTGCTACATCCAGGCAACAGGCATACCCAACTACCCTCGTGGACAGAGATGACAAACCTTATGTCGCTTGGGCTTGAAAGCTTTTCTATGCGGGGAGTATGGCCCTTAAATCGGCAAATGCCACGTGTTCACTTTCACATTATGGGATTATATAGCAATGGCGGCTGAACATATCCCCGAAGGGGAAGAACCAAGACAGCTTTTTAAACATTGTCAAGGATGGGAAAGATGCCCTCCGCACTGGTCTCGACTCTGCGGACAGCATCAGCAGAGCAATGGCTGCTAGCACTGTAACGCGCAGATTTGCCTGGTTGAGAAAGTCTGTTTATGCACCAGATTTACAGTGCAGACTTCTTAACATGTCCTTTGGCGGCATTCTATTATTTGGCAGCAAGGCTTACAAGAGTCTGGAGAAGCTGCAGACCACCAAAGCTGCAGCTAAATCCCCTGGCGCAGAAACCGGACAGCCACCTACTCACCCCACTGATATAGCTTTGGAGGGACGTGTCAGTTCACTATTATTCCTTAGTTGGAAGATGGAGAGGACTGTCAAATCAATGTGGTCAGAAAAGATTCCCCCATGTGGACGGGGAAGAGGTGCTAAGACTGCCCAGACAGGGGCTGCTTTACCCTCAACCGCTGCATCAGTTGCCTCAAAACCTCTGAGGCTTTACCCCACAAGACCTCGGTGGGAGGCAGACTCTCACCACATCTGAAAGAATGGCGGGGGTATTACTTCAGATGCATGGGCACTGGAAATGGTAGCCCAGGGTTACTAGCTGCCCTTTCTTAAAAGGTCTCGGGATCATCCACCGTGGATCTGCTCTTTCCAGATCCGCTCCTTATGCAGGACATCTTAACCCTGCTAGAGAAATGTGCTATAGAACCAGTACTCCCCTTACTTCCTAATCCCCAAGAAGGACGGCGGACCGACACCTGTCATGGACTTAAGACACTTGAACAAGTTCCTCCGGAAGGACAAGTTGAAGATGGTGACACTTTCTCAGATCCTTCAGGCCCTCCAGCTTCAGGACTGGATGGTATCATTGGACCTTCAGGATGCTTACTTTCATGTGCCAATCCATCACAAGCACAGTCCGTACCCGAGGCTCGCTGTTGGCGGTTCTCATTATCAATTTCAGATTCTGCCTTTTGGGCTGACCTCCGCCCGAGGCTTTTCACCAAGTTGATGGCGGTGGTGGCAGCGAGCCTCCGGAGAGGGGGGAATTCATGTCTACCCCTACCCGAATTGTCTGATCAGGGCCAGTTCCCCCGAACAGGCCCTGCAACATCTTGGTTCCACCTGTCACTCCCTTCACAGACTGAACTTCTCCTGCAACTTTAAGAAGTCTCACATGATACCATGACAAAGGCTCCAATTAATTAAAGCAGTCATGGATGCATCCCTGCGAAAAGCCTTGCCACCAGAGGCGAGGGCTCAAGACTTTCTGGAGATGGTCACCAAATTCCAGAGTGCCCAGCATCTCCCAGCCTTCGACTTTGAGGTTGCTCGGCCTCATGGCATCCTGCATTTTTCTGGTGCCAGAGGCTCGCCTGAGAATGAGATCTCTCCAATGGGCACTCAGAACACAGTGGTCCCAATTCTCAGGAAGGATGTCAGACCACCTACAGATTCCGAGCAGTCTCACAGGACCTTTGGTGGTGGGCCTGCCAGGAGAACATTCTGAAAAGAGAACCTTTTTGGAAGCCATGTCGGGAGATAACATTAGTGACAGACGCCTCACTCACTGGGTGGGGAGCCCATGCCAACGATCAGACAATCGGCGATCGTTGGTCTCCATCGGAGTCCAAACTACACATCAATCTTTTGGAGCTGAGGGCATTCAGACTAGCACTGAAGGCCTTTCTGCCCTTGTACAGGGAAAGAACGTCCTGATAATGATGGACAACACAGTGGCTATGAACTACCTCAACAAAAGAGGTGTAGGGTCAATACCACTGTGCAAAGAGGCAATGCAGCGCTGGTACTGGGCAATCTGAGAAGGGATCTCCCTATCGGCAGTTCACCTAGGCGGAGTGGAAAATACGGCGGCTGACGCTCTGAGCAGGCAGAGCAGTCTCTCACGAGTGGGAACTAGCTCAGGAAGTCCTTTCCTTTTAGGGAACCCCTCAAGTGAATTTGTTCATGACCAGAGTCAACCGGAAGTGCAAACTGTATTGCTGCAGGGAATTTCCCCCAAGAGGAGCTATAGGAGACTTGTTCATGGTGGACTGGGAATTTCCACTCCTGTGTGCGTTTCCTCCAATCCCTGTAATTCCTCACGTGATTGTGCGTGTTTCCTCCAATCCCTGTCATTCCTCGCGTGATCAGGAGGTTGAGAAAGTTTGGGAAATCCATGATTCTAATTGCTCCGGATTAGGCCAGGAGGACATGGTCCCGGACCTTCTGGACATTTCCATCTGCCCTCCAATACGTCTCCCACAAATAGGGGATCTTCTCTCTCAAGAGGAAGGTCGGGCTCTCCATCCAGAGGTCAAGCCACTAAGCCTTCACGCATGGTTACTGAGAGGGTGAGCTGCAAGGATTGGGACCTCCCGGATGAAGTAATGGAGATTTTTCTTTCGACCAGAAGGCCAGCAACTAAGTCTTTGTACCGCTGCCATTGGAACGGTAGAGGAGCAGCCAAATGCCTCTACAGGAAGTCCCGTCCCCCGTTACCTGTATGCTGGCGGCCTGAAATTGTGCCATGTATGGTTAGAAAACCATGCTTGATGCATCCCTCAAGAGATGATCATTTCTTGGGGGGTATCCCCAAACAAATATGAAAATAAGAGAGAGGAGTTGGTGATGTCGCAAGAGACAAGTGTGACGTACTGAAAAGACTGGCTGAAGAAGAGAATGTATGGACCTTCTAGAAACTGATAAAGAATCGAGTAAACTTTTGTATGCGAGATGAAGATTGCACGAGTGAAAGCTGTTCAATAATTGTACAGAGGCAGCAACGCAAGTAGATCAGGTTTTCTTAGAAGCTGGTTATACGTAGTCAATAGACTGCAGGCAAAGCCGCCATTATATAGAAGCTGTACATTGATGTCACAACTTGAGTAAGTTTAAACCCATGAAGGGCTCAGGGCTGTGTCACAGCAGAAAAGCAGCTGGGAGCATGGTAGGATCGAGAAGGGCTGTCTGCCCTGGTGTCAAGACTGGAGCAGCCAAGAACTGGTTATCTATCCTTGAAGAACAGTGAACGTGGGACGCTTAATCATCCCTTGTTAAGGTGCAAAGAAAGAACACCATGAGTGCCAAGGTTATTGATTCAAGACAATTTTCTGTAACTTTTTTTTTATTGTGATATTAGACAAAATCAGACTTTTTACACATACAAAAGAATACATACTTAAAAACATTATCACAAACCAAGTGGCAAAAAGAACAAAACCAATTTAAAATTAGGCTTTCATATATAAACGGAACAGATCAGCAAAAAACAGAAAGAATTGTTATGAGCTTGAAAGTGCACAAAAGCATTCCCTTAACCATTCTCAGATAGTAAGTTCATATCTGTTAGAAAACAGATTACTTCATAAGTAAGAAAGGTTTCTTGACCTTGCACGAGTCTTTGCCAGAACAGTGTAATTGAGTAATTGCAGATTGTGCACAAATCCTTGAAATCTTTTCTGTCTCAATCTCCACGTCCCCACACATTCTGACAACAAGTGGCTCGTAGTTTGCTTAACACCATCTTCACATTTATCACAGATGTTACATGGATAAACTGTTGGGTCTCTAATATGCTTAAATCTGCTTCTCACTTTAGAATTAAGTCTAAATCTTAAGAAATATGATATTATTCTTTGATTTGAGGATTTTTTAAGATAAGCCGGCACAAATAGAATAGGCTTATCAATTTTCGTTCAGGAAGCCGATAATTTGGCCTCTCATTTTAGAGAGTTCTAATCCAAAATATTCGGGTTAGATGCTTTACTATTAGAGGATTATGCATTAGAAGATCTATGGTATTATCTGCTGCTACCAATATGTTTTTACAGACCGAGCTTAGTGTATTTAGAAATATGTTTTCTCTTTTCCAGCTGATCTGCTGCTTCCACATACATAGTAGCTTTTTGAGGGCACAAAATGAGTCCGTATAGACTTAACCATTTCCATTCCATTAAAGACATCAAGGAAGCAAGCCCTAGCTCATATCTAAGACTTGACATTGGTAGGCAGTTTGGCAATAGTAATACCCTTTTCCACAGCTCAGACTCTATTTCTTCCCAGTTGAGTTCAAAGGACTGTGGATAACACTCAAACCCATAACTAATAGAAGGAAGAACCTTCACCCCCATAGAATTTTATCAGTGGAATTAGGGAGAATTTGCAGTATTTATTGTAAACTTTTTTCATTTGTGCTCCCAATTTTCTTTGTTTGGGTTCTATTGTTAAGAGATGGGACATGGATGGGTAGGATGGAATCTGACAGCCCAAATAGGTAACCTCTTTGCCTATTGGTACCACAGTATTATTCAGTTGCCATGCATAGTGTTTAGTTATTTTAAGGGGATGTTTAAAGATTACAATCTAAGACTTAGCTGGATTCATGCTCAGGTCATTAAGACTAGCGTATTCAGATAATGCTGTCCTTAGCCCCTGCAGCCCGACTTGAGCGTGATCCATAACGACTGTTGTCTGCATAGGCAAGCCACGCTATTTTACCTCCCCCAAAACCTAGGCGCCCCTAATCCTTTCTCCAGCAACCAATTGGACAGGTCTGCCATGAATAATATAAACATAAAAGGAGCCGGAAGACACCCCTGACAAACCCCCCCTCTCTGTTTTAATTTTCGATAGAAGACCAGAATTTGTGAGTAACTCTGATAGCAGAGTCTTCGTGAAGATGTATAAGGATATTAAGGAGGCCGTCCAGTAGACCCTGATTTTTTTGTTTAAGCCACAGCCTCTTCCTATTGATAGTATCAAAAGCCTGGGAGACAATGAATTGCTGCAAAATGAGCTGAATTGCGGTCTCCTGTCACGCGAGCCAAGGATGGAAATAGAAGTTGGGCATGCAGACCAGAACTGTGGTAAGTGTGCGCCCGTACTCACTTATTTTCCCAGAGACGAGAATACATTGCAAGGCCAAGTTCAAAGGCATGCTTCATGGCAGAAGACCCGAGTAATGAATATTAGGCTAATTGTGTGGGGAGGTACAGTTAAGTCCACCTCCCGACACCTGAGGTATGAGCTTACACGCTGTTAGTGAATCTCAAGTTCTAGAGGGGCACAAGCGTGCCAAACAAAAGGGCCATATAACGAAGAGCCTTATAGTTTGAGAGCCAATAACATAGTGTTTTTAATAACATTTGAAGATGACTTGCACTAGGGGTGCGCATGAGTTGTCCACCCGACTGTAGAGACCCAAACACAAGCAGACCCCTTATAGAAAGTATACTTCGATGTTCCTTTTGAGCCAGTCACAACCCACCGTAGTTTTTTCTTATTCGCCACTTAGTATTTCGTCACCTGTGACGAGTTTCTGTTATAAAAGTATGTTTTTTATGAAATGCTTTGATAGAGCGACGTCTGATGTCCCGTTGTAACTCCTTGTTTTAGACAATTGATATTAAAACTGCAAAAAGACTTTTGCCTTCTTCCCGAATTGGTCTGATTATTGGTGTATAGAGTTATTCTGTTTCCCATCCACCTGCATAATACGCTACCTAAAAAAAGGGCCATAAGTTCAGAACAAATTCTGCAGCTGGTGTAAAGGTAAGAATGTTGATCCATTTACATGTAATACACCTATGGTGTTATCCTTTTTGTTACACCTAGTTAATCTGGGTCTCCAGATTGGTACTATAAAGGATATCTTGCAGCACTTTCTATATTTAAGCTCACTTGGGAGGAGGTATCTTGCTTCAAAATTCCTCTAATAATACAATTGCTAAAAGTATTGACAAATGTTTTCCCTCCGATCCTTTTTCAAGTCCTGTCTTGGGATCTCAACTTGGTGTTGAAATGTATGATATGTGCTCCTTTCAACCTTATACACACCTGTCCTTTGAGGCTGCTAACCTTAAAAACCATCTTCTTAGTAGCTATTACATCTGCCTGACGGACGAGTTTACTTCAGGCTTTATCCTGCAAACCTCCATACACTATTTTCAATAATGACAAGGTTGTCCTTAAGGTAAAATCCACCTTTTTACCCAATATTGTATCTGAATTCCATCTGACTCAGAAAGTAACATTATCATCATTTTAGCCTCCTCCGCACCCTGGCAAGAAAGAGTAGAGGCTACATAGGCTTGATCCTAAACGTGCACTAGGTTTCTATATCACCAGAATGGCAAAACTAAGGCAAGATGACCAACTGTTTGTGGGCTACTCGGGCCACACGTTTTTGTGTTTGTTTATTGATTTGTAGGGCGCACCAAATGCTTGGGTAACTGGGCGCACAGCACCACAAGAATACTTAAAGCTTAGTTACAGGCATAGAAAGGTACAAATAGTACTTGGAAGCTTAGTTACAAAGGTAGTGAGGTACAGGTAGGAAGCATACACACAATTTAGTGATTTGGTATGGCAATCACTAAACAGATGTTATCCAGATGGATAATACTAGCAATATATTAATGCTACAGACTGGAGGGAAAAGATCCTCCAGAAGGCCTTTCGGGCTCATTCGACCAGGGGCATGGCGACTTCCTCTGCATTACAGAGGGGAGTACTAGTTAAAGAAACGTGTGCTGCAGCTGCCACATGGTCGTCCGTACATACTTTCACCAGACATAGTTTGGATTCTTCTTCAAGCCGGCAAGGCTTATTTGGTAAGGCACTCTTGCATTCTGTGCACACTGATCCATGAGAACTGCTAAATTGTCATGAAAAATTCTTACTCCCTTCTCCTTGAATACTAGAACTGCTTTGGGAGTCTATCGTAAGATAAGGAATACTTGGGAGGACACAATCCATTCGAAGAGCAAGTTACTTACCCCTGGTAACTTTCTTTCGACTGGATGTTCCTCCCACGTATTATCGACCCTCCCAACCTACCCTGCAGTAGAATTTCCTTTGCTATTGCAGCCTGCGCTCTCTCAGGAGGAGTAACTGTCAGGTATGGGATAGATCGTACATTCATTAAAAAAACGAACTGAAGCCAACGGATTCTGCGCGCGCTATATTTTTTTTTAACATTTTTTTTTTTTAGTTAAAACAGTCTTTATATAATTAATATTCAAGGTTATGTACACTATCACAATAACTCACTTTGTGCTCAGAAAATCCACAATGGCAAATGTATACAGTTCCAAAGTGCTACCACAATTATTATCAGATCTCATTAAAGTGCATCAACTATACTCTGGTCAAATGTCTCACAGATCAAGGAATAAAAGTAACCAACAATAGATATAGGAGGTAAGCAGTTGGTTGGAACAATGGGCAGAATATTGACCCCTACCAACTAGGCACAATTCTGTGTAGAGATCCCCCCCCCCCCCCCGCCAACCTGGGCAACCTGTAAATTAAAGATATATCACAAGCCCAGTCCATATATTATTCTATAAGTCTTATTTTCTTCTATAAGGTTTCTACCCCCCAGTGTACCTGATAGAGCAGAGTTCTTCAATGAGGCGTCGATGGATCCTTCTTGAGTGACTTCCTTTAAAGCAGGAGCCACGGATCGTCAAGAGGCGTCGAAGAAGGTGAACTTGGCATAGACAGTGTCGATAAAATGTTTGATGGTGCCGAGACCACGGCGTCGATCCAGGCGGTGCTCGTCGGCGACGTCCTGCGAGGATTAGGTGTGCGGGGCACCTCAGTGTGTTTTTTTTTTTTTTTTTTTTGTTTTTAAAACGGTTTTTATTATTTTTAAAACAAACAATACAAACCAAACTGGCAGCGTTATTTGCAACAAAACACATGAACATCAATTAGTCAAGACCACTGCTCCCCCAATCCCTCCCCCTCTCAAGAGCTTGTATGTCCTTCTCATTCCGTATCTGCTGCGTGTGGCAGGGTATCACCTTCTTCTGAGACTGCAGAATCCGTTATTGTTCCAAACAGTCCTGCTATTAATACTCTCCATGCTAGCAGGGTACTCGCTTCTTCTTCCCCACACTTGCTACATGCCTCCTGCCATACCACCGTTTCAGCCTCCGCCCATTTTTGCAAATCCCGCCACCCTACGACCACCCGTGGCTTATGGCACTGCTTCCAGCCCATGGCAATCCTTCATTTCGCGAGCACATATGCCAAGTCCTTCAATTTCCCAACATGTTTAAGTTTCCTTGGTCTGGGAAACCCTCCCAACAGGCAGGCCCAGGCCGTATCTATAGTGAGCGTGACCCCTTTGTCCGCTAGTTTTTGCGCCACTTCTCCCCAGAAACTCTCAATCACTGGGCAAGACCAAAACATGTGTGTCATATCGGCATCTTCCTTATCGCATTTTGGGCACGCTTGTCGTCCCGCATTTACATACTTCGATATTCTCATCGGGGTTATGTAAGCTCTGTGCGTTATGTACAACTGTATTTGTTGTAATCTGGCATTTCTGGACACCTTCTTGTGGTATCCCATAGCACGCTCCCACATCCCATCTTCCATCTGTGCTCTCACCTCTGTTTCCCAATCCAGCCTCAAATGCGTCAATTCCTTCCCTACCCGGGTCATCACCATCTCATACAGTCTAGAGATCTCATGCCCTCCTTATGATGTGTCATATATTGTCCCTATAGTGGCGTCTGGCTCCTCCGCCAATACAGTCTCATGCCAGATTTTATGAATATTCTGCACCAGCCTTAGGTACGTGACATACTGGCCCCTATGCAAGCCTGCCTTTTCCCCTAGTCCTTCAAAATCCTTAATGGCCCCCTCTTGCCGGACATCCCCCAATGTAACCAGCCTGACCGACTCCCAATAGGTCCTGATTATCATCCTTAGTTGTTTGTCTTCCCCTGCCAAAGCCACCAACGGCACCTGCGGGGAACACGGGTACGAGTCCTCCATCATTCGACATACTCTACGCCACATCTTCCACCCAAGCAACATCATACCTGGGCGCTCCTTCATTTCAGACCTAGGCAACCAAATAATTTCCTTCAGGTAAAACGGAGTGCAGTCCCGTCCAAACAGCCTAAATTCGGGAGTTACCTCTTCAGAGAGTCACTTGACCACATATTGCAACTGGCCTGCTACATAATAGGCCTCAAAATTAGGCAGCTTAATACCCCCTTTTTCATAGAAATTCTGCAACTTCCATAGCGCCACTCTATTCCGAGTGCCATGCCATAGGAAGTCTCTGCACATACTATTCAGCTTGGCAAAAAACATCTTGGGTATCATGTACGGAATATTGCTGAAAAAAATGTAAGAGCCTAGGTAGGACCACCATTTTGAGCATCGCCCCCATGCCATCATCGCCAACGGCAACCTCTCCCAAAACCTCATATTTATATGGATTTTTCCCACAGCCACCTCAGTGTTATGCAAATGTTCCTCCTCTACCGTGAGATACACATCTATTCCGAGGTAGCGGAAGGAGCCAACCGCCCATGGTATTGACAACACTGGCAACCGCTCCGGAGGGGTTCCTTTGTAGCTACCCAATGGGAACATGCTCGATTTTTGGGGGTTCACCGCTATGCCAGACAGTTCTGCATACCTTTCCATTACCTCCAGAATATATTGAAGATTTTCCTCCAGATATTTCGGATAAAATAGCAAATCGTCAGCATACAGGGATATTGGGTGTTTCTCTCCCCCTACCTCAATGTCTATCATGTCATATTGTTGTCGAAGGTACACTGCCAGGGGCTCCAGGGCCAGAATATATAACATCGGGGACCAGGGGCACCCTTGTCTGGTGCCTCTGCTAAGTTGCCACCTCTCGGATATCACCGCTCCTGTACGTACCCTAGCCAGCGGCTCACTGTACAGCAACTTCGCCCACCTAACATAGCCCGGCCCCATCCCGTATTCCCTCAGGGCCTCCAGCAACCACGGCCACCTCACTGAGTTGAAAGCTTTGACTGCATCTAGGGACACAACCACCATTTCACCCTCGCTCTTGCTCCCCCCTTCAATCACCCGGTGGAGTCGCCTTTGGTTGTGGGTTATATTTCTGTTGGGGACATAACCTGTCTGGCCCGAATGTATCAATTTACTAATAACTCTACGCAACCTATTGGCCAGGACCGCCGTCAATATCTTGCCGTCCTGGTTCAACATTGACAAGGGCCTGTAGGAGCCGCAGCTATGCCCTGTTTTGTTGGGCTTAGGGAGCGGTATTATTATCGCTTCTCTAAGCGATGCCGCCCACCTCAAACGATTAATTGAGCATTTCTAGCATGGGGGGGGGGGGAGTACCTCCTCTCTATATGCTTTGTAAAATTTGCTAGGGAGTCCGTCCGCACCCGGGGTCTTACTGGTGGGCAGCTGCTTCACCACCTCATCCAATTCCTCTAAAGTAATCAGTGCATCCAGCCCCTCCCTTTCTTCGGCACTAATCTTAGGTAATCCCATATCTCAAAGTTTCTCTTATCTCCTCTCGGTTGCCCCCCTCCTCTGTCCTCATATAGTGCCCTGTAATAGTCTAAGAATGCCTCATTGACTCCTTCTTGGGTGTCCGCTACCTTTCCATCCTCTCTGGTTATCGTCCTAATCGGGGGCCTAGGGGTTTCGCTCTTGTATAACCATGCCAAGAGACGGCCCGTTTTATCCCCACCTGCATGCTGTCTCTCAACATACTTCTTATAGTTAAGGTTGCAGAGCCTTTCCCAAAGTTCCGCACACCGCTGCTGTAGTTTGAGTACTAGTTCCGCATCCCCCCCCTTCCCTATTGAGTTCCCGTTCCAGTTCATCCTCGGCTTCCCCTAACTCCATTAGGACCCCACCCTGCAGGCCCTTTGATTTAGCAATGGCATCACCCCGCAATACCACCTTAAAGGCTTCCCAGAGCGTGCCTGCCGAATCCACACTGCCAGCGTTCTCCTCGAAATAAAAAACGGATCCTTGAGCGCCTCAGCCCGGAGGCGCCACGTCGGTATCCGCGCTCTGGGCGGCAGTACTGCCAACCCAGGACCAGTGGTCCGACAGGACCCTCGCTTTGTAGTCTATTTGGGTGATCTCTATCACCACATCTGGCGTGGCAAAAAAATAATCAAGTCTCGTATGCAGTTGTTGCGGGGCTGAGTAATGCGAGTATTGTTCCTCGTTAGGATGTTTCAGCCTCCATCTGCCAGCCCGAAGTCGTTGAGCAGTGTCTGCAATGCCCTGGCCGCTGGGGTGGGCCTATCAATCTTATCATCAGATCTGTCTACCCTGGGGTTCAGCACGCAATTAAAATCCCCTCCCAAAATAACCACCCACACCCAGGTTGGTACAGAGTCCTAAAATATGCCGCCGTATTTTGATTGGGGGCATACGTATTTACAATGCACACCTCCCTATTCTCCACCAGTGCCTTCAGTATGACCATCCTCCCCTCCGTATCCACCACCTCTTGTGTAAGTTGGAGCGGAACGTGCAGTGCCACCCAGACCAACTTTCCCCTAGCGTAGACAGAATACGGAGAGCCCACTACAGTACCTCTCCACTTCTTCCCCACCAGTTCCAACTTCTGCCGAGTCAGATGCGTCTCCTACAACAGTGCAATATCAATCTTCTGTCTTTTCAAATACATCATGACCTTCTTCCTCTTTAGGTAACTATTGAGTCCCCTGACATTCCACGTTACGATCTTAAGATCCCCATAGCTCATAAGTATCCTCCCCCCTTCCGTGCAGCAAATCCCACCTGCCCACGCGATAGAGAGATAGCCCTCTGGCTATTTCTTGTAGCTTCTTGTACAAACTCGAACTCCCCATAACTATACACACCCCAAACTCCCCGCTTCCCTCCCCACCCTCTACCCATCCCTTCCCCAACACCACACACCCCAACTGCTGCCCAGCTCCATCCTCGGAACTCCGGCACCCCCACATCTAGCCCTGCAAGCACCAAACAATGCCCAGAGCTCAGTAGGGTGAAGTCGCCCTAATGGCCACTTAACTAAAGTTACTAAGTGGGGTAAAGAGATCCGCTCTGCAAGGCTCCCCTAAATACAGCAATAGTCACAGTGCTCATAATATATTGTGCAACAGTCTGACCTTCTCTGCCTAAGGCCGCGCAAATGACTATCAAGTCCCAGAGATCTATTCCGCGCCATCTTGTAGCACCCTCCTCGTGCACTACTTATCTCCTCCATCTCCTCTTCCCGTCCAAACGTCAGGCTCCTGGGGACATAGTTTTACAAAGGTAGCGGGCGCCCCTCTCTCGCAAGAACAGACATGATAACCTGTTCAGTGGTTATTAACTACTTGAGAGTTCGCAGCCACTGCTTTTACTCACTGTGCCTTTCACAGATGGGAAATATCCATTTGCATATCAGTCTTTGTCCTGCCCAGGGGCAGTCCAGCACCGAAATACAATGGCAACTCCAATCTGAACGAGAGTACCACCAGCAACCCCATACACGTGTTTCACCCTTGTTGGGGATCATCAGTGAGGTGAAGCTGATGCCTCTCTAAGCACAGTGAGAGGGAGACCACGTCTGGTTGCCCCCAGGAGACCTAGGGTTACCAATCCCAGGTTCCTTAAAAAATAGTTTTACAAAGGTAGCGGGCGCCCCTCTCTCGCAAGAACAGACATGATAACCTGTTCAGTGGTTATTAACCACTTGAGAGTTCGCAGCCACTGCTTTTACTCACTGTGCCTTTCACAGATGGGAAATATCCATTTGCATATCAGTCTTTGTCCTGCCCAGGGGCAGTCCAGCACCGAAATACAATGGCAACTCCAATCTGAACGAGAGTACCACCAGCAACCCCATACACGTGTTTCACCCTTGTTGGGGATCATCAGTGAGGTGAAGCTGATGCCTCTCTAAGCACAGTGAGAGGGAGACCACTGGGGACATCCCTGTGTGTCAAGCCATCCCATGGCGTCCTCCGGAGTCTCAAAAAACAAAGTTTTGTGTTTATGAAAAACTTTAAATTTCGCCGGATACAGCAACATGTATTTATGGCCCGCCTCTCTCAACCTCCGCTTTACCGTACCAAAGTTAATGCGGCTACGCTGCACAGTCAGGGTATAGTCCGGGTAGGCCGTTATGTTTGCTGCTCCTCGTGTAATCGTTCCTCCCTTGCGGAAGTGTTCTAGTATCCTCTCCCGGTCCTGGTAATTAAGGATTTTGCCAATTACTGGCCTAGGCGGGTTTCCCGGCGGCAGCCTCTTTGTTAGAGCTCTCTGCGCACGTTCCACTGCGAATCCTTGAGATAAGGCTCCTCCGGATATCTCCTGCAACAGCATAGATTCAATGAACTCCGTAGGATCGTGGCCCTCCGATCCTTCTGGCAGGCCCACGATGCGAATGTTGTTCCTTCGGGCGCGTCCTTCTGCCTCCTCCGCCCTGTTCTCCAAGTTGCCCACTCTCTACACCAGGGCATGCAATTCGGCCTTATGGGAGGCACAATCCGCGGTGTTCGGGTTCACCTCTTTCTCGAGGGTCTCAGTGCGCTCCGCCAAGGACCTGACGTCCTGCCGGAGTCCTGCACCTCACCGTCCTTAAGGTCCAATGCCGTTTTCAGCTCAGTTACGGCCAGTTCAAGCTTAGCTTCCCAGGTCGCCTTCAAGCCCGCAATCGCAGCCAGGACCTCTTGGTTAGTACCCGTCGCAGGCATGCCGCCTGTAGGTGACTTATCCTTACTCTTGGAATTTTCCGGACCAGGGGATGTCTTGGTGAAGTCGTCCAAGGTGGGCTGCTTCGCCTTCGGTCTCACTGTTCTATTAGACATGACCCAGAGGACCTGCGTTCTGCAGAAGTTACAAATGCGCACACAGTACGCTTCTATCGCCCGACCACCGTGCGGCCTGCTCCTTCCTTTGTTCCGGTCGTTGATCGGCCATTTTGTTTCGTCTTCGGCGCTCCTTATCTTTTTCGCACAAAACTCTGCCACCGTTCCTCCCACGACTTCCAAAAGTTCACCAAGCGCAGTCAGACCGTTCACACACCGGCATGTGTGTTTTCAGCAGTCATAGGCACGTTGTTATGCACTATTTCGCTAGGATCATTTCAGGATCTCGGGAGCTCCTCCAGATCGCGTCCCCCTACATGGCCCTCGTAGCCACGCCCCTGTGCGCGCTATATTTGACTTTGGTGACGTCGACATCGGGACTGAGGCCTCCGAGGGACATCGAGTTGACAGACACTGACGGGCAGCACCCTCTGCTGACAAAAAAATAAATCCTAAGCATCTGGATATTGGAAGATAAGCACTACGTGGGAGGAACATCCAGTCAAAAGAACGGCACCAGGGGGTGAGTAACTTGTACTTCGCATCACTCCCCGAACCACTGAATTAATCTTCGTTCAAACCCGCCTGTACCTATTGCCTAAGCCTTCCTGCTGATAGACGGGCTCATGTTGAGATTGAAGGAGTTGCATTAACTTTATTTTAAAAGTAAACTGTTAATCTTCCCCCCAAATAACTTTTCCATAATTGTATACCTTTTCATCTCGCTGTACACAATCTGCATCTCACTGTAGACAATTTTTCAGTTCAGATCTCTTGTATTGTATTTCATATGGAACTATTTACAGCTCTGACGTGAGCTGTGTGGATCTTTTGCCAATGCCATTGACTAAATAGTCCAATGTAAACAGAACATGTTTACTATTTATTCTTTAGCTTTCTTTCAATAACGTGACCTTGCTCTGCACATTCAGAGAAAATGAAGATAACTTCCCTCTTTACGACGCGCAAACTGAGTTCATAATGCGTTGCCTGGAATCCTTGCAGTTCGTTCCCTGAAACTCAGTGCTTGAAGCTGAACGACTTTTCTCTCCGAAAAAAAAGCCTACGAGAGATTACGAGTATTACGCACATGCACGTAACTGGGTCCTTTTGTTTTACTTGCGTCATACGACCGAAACTCTTGCTCGCGCTGAACCTCCAGTGCGGCCAATGGCGATCTTACATGCGTGTAAGTTAGTTTTTCTGCTGACCTGCACGCGCGGATACATTATTTTCCGAGCGCCTCGCCTGCACGCCTATGTCCAATTAAAAACCCATGCAATCAAAACATGCTTCATTCAAGTTCACCCCACACAATGTAAAGTTCATGTGCGCCAATTATGGAAAAGTGATTCATCGCTCCAACGCACACTGCTTTTTTACAGCAGATAACTTAACAGACTTCTTAAATATAAAAGAACATCAATTTCTCATATTAAAATTTCTTTCACTGGAAATAATTCACTGAGCTCTATAGTTGCTGAAGACTTCTCTGGTTGTGGATTGAAGTTTTCTAAGAAACTGCTCAAAGTAGAAATGGCCTAAAAGCAGTGCTCCAGGTAAGATTGATGTGGGAGTATTTTACTCTCTATTTTTAAACTTTGAGAGTAAATGTGATTTTAAGAGAGTAAAAATGACTTTTCTCCTTTGCAAGAGAGTAAAATGTATGCGACATCCAGCCGACATGTGAAAAAACTGTATGGAAATCACTACTATGCGGCAGCTTTCTGCATTGTGACAGAATACACCTTTCATTATTTCTGGCCATTTGATCTCTCCTGTATATATTTAAAAGTTGAAATCACAAAAACCTAGCCAATTATTTAGTAAATCATACATGAATTTGCATTGTGTGTTTTGAGATTCGATAGCAGAATTGTCTTTTGATGTTTAATGAAAGTCCTCATTTCTTAGAGCTATTACTACCTAATGGTATGCTAATGTTATGATAAAACAGTGCAGAGAGGCAAGGACTCCATGCTAAATTCTATATGTAATCTAGTGGTCAAATGGTTATTTATATAGCTCTTTTGGCAAAGCACTGTACATGGAACATATTTATCACAATTACCACCAACCCAAAGTCGCTACTTCTTTATCGACCTCGAAAGGATGAAAAGCTGAGTTGGACTTGCCGGGATTCGAGCCCGCAACCCACAGATCACGCAGAGATTGCAGCAACGAGTGCTCAACCAGCTGAGCTCTCTTATTGGATAACATCCTTCAGAGGTTGGTTAACTGAGTGTCGACTGAGGTATAATGATCTGAGTACCTAGATGTATGACAAACCATTTATGAAGCGCTACATAAAGTTAAATACCTATCTGGATTATCACAGGGACCGGTTTTACTGAGTTTCTATTTCATTTCATTTGTTTGTTTTTGAACAGCGCTTGCACTTTCTTGAGAGTCAGGTTTTGGATGTTTTATTTGTAGTCTTGAAGATTTGAGAGGTTAGAACACCTGTGATTGGTGTAATGACAATTACTCACCCTTGAGCAAAGACTCTGCTGCCACTGACCATTTATAGTAATGTACCCCATTGACTGCAAGGTTGAATGGATGCAAACTAGACCTTGCATAGTCATCATTGTACACACTGTTTTTATAATTAGACTGTAAATTAAATTAGAAGTGTAAAAATGATCTGCCTCTGCATGATTTTGCACACAGCACCGCAACGCTGAAAAATACAATTGTGCAATACTGGTTTGCTTTCACTGGAAAAAAAGCATAACTTGTTAAAAAAATAAATAAATTAAAAAAATCTCAATTGCAAGTTTTCCATCATTAATTATACAATCCTAAAATTCTAGGAAAACATGCACAGTGCTTCTGAAGCTGAATGAAAAGAAACAATTCCTTTATCAGTGTGCAATTTATTTTTTTGAAAGGCTTCAGAGAAATACATTCTGTTTCAGAGGCGGCTTGCAATTACATCCATGTAGATAAAAATCGCAAGAAGCCTTCTGGTTTCTGTCAAGTAACCTGACCTTTGCACTGCCCTCTGCTCTAAACCTGTGTGTTTATGTACACAGGAAAATAATAAAGGTGGCGTATTTACAAGATTTTCATGCGTAAAAAGGCCTGGTACTCTCCTTATCTGGAGCCCTGCCTAAAAGGTTTTGTTGCTTTCTTTGATTCATTTTTTTGGAGCATCTTGGACCCAGTTGAATGAATGGCAGTTTAGAATCTCGGGTAAGATTCCAAGCTACCTCACAATTACCCAAGGCCATTAGTGCTGATTATCAGAGTCTCCATCCTGCCTTGGAGTAACAATAGGTTCCTGCAAAGAGAGTTAAGGAAATAAGTACTGTGTACTGTAAGATGCACCACCCTGCTATCCACAGACTTAATGAATAACTCACCCCTTACTTCCAGCCACAGCCTTAGAAAGCCTGACTCTCCTAGACACCCTGACTCTCAGTTTTATGTTAATGGTGGAGAACCTTGACAGTACCCCTTCCTCCCTCCCCCCCCCCCCCCCCCCCCCCCCCCTGTAAAGCCCTGTCCCAGGGCCTGGTTTCTCAGGTCTTACCGTCTAACCAACCTGGGGGCGTGTACATTTTTGACTCCCTCCCAAGATCTTTCCTCCGGGCCATACCCCTTACAATCTAACAGATGCTGCAGTCTTCCACAAACTACCTTTGAATCCAATATGGCTCATACTTCATATTCATTAACATCAGAAAACAATGGACCTGGTGCACCCCCTGCCCCCCGTAATCTTGTCTTTTGTACAGGCTTTAACAGGTTAACGTGAAAAGTGGTGTGCACCTTTTAACCTTGCGGCAACTTCAGCCTAACTGAAACAAGTGTGTAGACTTGTTCAATCTCAAATGGTCCTATGTCGCGAGGGCTAAACTTGTTCTTTCCTTTTAATGCGATCTTCTTTGTAGTCAACACAACCTGATTGCCAACTCGGTATTCAGGAGCTACTCTACGTCTTCCAGTCACCAAATATTTTGTAACTTAATTTACTTTTCCTTAAGGCTTGTACTACCTTCTCAAGATTTTGACCCATAGCTCGAAGCTTGCTCTCTACATCTGGAACTTCTTCTACCTCTTTCAAAACCACCCCTCTCAGAAACTTCGGTTGAAATCCCTGATCCACAAAAAATGGTGACATGGAAGTGGAATAAGTTGCCGTAATATTGTAACAGAATTCAGCTAACCATAACCACTCCAGCCAATCTTGATCTGAACCTAGAGAGCACTGCACTTTTCTAACTCCTGATTTGCCCTCGCGGTCTAACCATTTAGCCTCTATATGATAACTGGTAGTCAAATTAACATCAATTTTCAATTCTTTGCCGAAAGATTGCCAGAACTTGGAGACAAATTGAGTTCCCCGATCCGAATTCACCTGACTTGGCAACCAATGGAGTTTTACAACTTTCTGCAAAAAAGCTTGCACTAAAGATGTAGGGGTAGCGGCCCCCTTAACAGAAATATAATGGTCGGCCTCGGAGAAAACATCCACTACTAGCAAGATGGTTGAACTGCCCTTCTCAGGAGGCAGATCCACAATATAGGTCACGGAAACCGTGTGCCAAAGACGAGGTGGAAAAGGCAGAGGAACAAGCTAATTGGCTGGTTTCTGATGATCCAACTTCACTCGATAATTCAAAGGTATTGACGTCATTTTCTGTGTCTTCTCGCTTTACTTTCCACCAAAACTCTCTTCGAAGCAGTTCAAGAGCCTTCTCAAATCCAGGATGTCCAGCTAATGCCGAATCATGGCAAGCCTTCAGAGCTTCCTCACGTAAAAATCCTCAGACAGCAAGTACAATCTTGCATCAACATAGGGCAGACATCCTTGGATCAATTGTACCAGACCCTTTGCTTCCCATTCCAAAAGCTGCACAGTCGACATCTGTTGTAGAATTCGCTTGCGAAAGTCTTTAACCTTCTGCACCTCTTTAACAACATTTCTTTCGTCTAACAACGGCATCGGAGTAAGAGTCACCTTTTAAACTTCCGGGAAAACAACTAGACAAGGCATCAGCCTTCCCATTCTGTCGTCCGGGTTTAAACATGATTACAAAGTCATATTCAGCAACAAATTACAAACGCAGCTGTCTAGGCATCCAAGTCTTAGCAGAGCGAAGAAAAGTTAAATTCCTGTGGTCCATAAGCACCGTCGCACAATGTTGGTCTCCCAAGAGGTGGTGTCTCCATTCAGCGAATGTTGCCTTGATTGCTAAAAGTTCCATGTCCGAAAAAGGTGTAATTCTTTTCTGCCGAAGAAAACGTAAGAAAGAAAAACACCCATGGGGAAGTTGCCGCGACTCCCGATGACGTTGAGACGGAACTGCACCCATGGCTCTATCTGAGGCATCTGCCTTCACAAAAAAATGCTGGTCTACGTCCAGATGGAGTAAGATGGGTCCTGTGATTAATTCCTCCTTCAAATATCTGAAAGCTTCCTCAGCATCTTCACTCCACTTGCATTGCACCCCTTTCTTTAGCAGCCTGGTAATGGGAGCCATTACTTGTGAAAAGCCACAAATGAAACGGCGATAAAAATGGCCAAATCCAATGAAACTTTGTATGTCCTTCACATTTGAGGCTTGCGGCCACTCCTTCACAGCCTTCATCTCTATTGAATACATCTCTAGACCTTCAGTAGAAAGGACAAAACACAAGAATTGTACTTGGGTTGTGTGGAACAGGTTTTTTTTTTCAAGCTTAGCAATCAGATGGTTTTTCCTCTACATGATTAACAACTTTCGGACAGGTTCTTCATGCTGACCAAGCTCCCTTGAAAAAATCAGAATATAATCCATGTAGACCACTAAAAAAAAAATCTCGGAATTCACGGAGCACCTCGTTGATGAAAAATTGAAATGCTGCCGGAGAATTACAAAGGCCAAATGGCATTACTTGATGATCAAATAATGTGAAGCGGGTCCTAAACGCAGTCTTCCACTCGTCTCCCTCTTATCCTCCCGGATGGTATGCCCTTCTACCAGCATCGTAAATATTTTGGCTCCCTGAATCCTACCCAGCATCACCGATATCAATGCTAGCTGATAGCGATTTCTGATTGTGACTTATTTAGAGCTCGTAAATCGATGCATGTCCTCAAAGGTTTGCCCTTCTTGCGCACGAAGAATGAAGGAGATACTTCTGGAGACAGAGTGTTGGATAAAATCTTTTGCTAAATTCTCTTCAAGGTATTCTTTCAGATGCTCATGTTCCTTTTCGGTCAAAGCATATATTCTGCTGCAAGGAATCTGTGCCCCATCTTCCAATTCTATTTTGCTGTCGTATGGGCAATGCAGAGGAAGTTTGCTCGCTTCCTGTTCACCTAATACATCTTTAAATCCCTGATAACATTCTGGCAGAACTCCTGCTATTGCTCCTTCAATAGGCTCCGTTACTGCACCACCGGCCAAACACAACCCCTAAACCTCCTCCAGCTTCTTGTTTTTTTTTAAAAAAATTTTTTATTTTTTTAACAGGCAGGATCAGGCAATACAAAATGATCATTCACGATAAATGGCATAAAGGAGGCACAGTAGATTGCTCTGCCCTCCCTTCCCCCGTGTCTTAACATTCTTCTTCTTCCTGTCGCCGCTGGGAGTTATCGTCCCGTAAAGTCCTCCTGGCTAGTTGGGGCTTGTATGTCAGGGCTGGATAATTCCGATCAAAGTCTAGGATTGGGCCCCAAATGTTTTCGAAGCGATGTAGGCGGCCTGCCCCGGCAGCCGACACCTTCTCTGCGATTAAGATGTCCCAGATTTTTACCCACCAAAAAGGCATTAATGGTCCTTCTGCTGTTTTCCAAGTGCGAGCTATTACGTTTCTGCCCGCCAATAGGCATTGGGATAGCAGTTTGGCCATAGGGCCAGATCTGGGGTAGATTCCGGGGACTGGGGCTCCCAGGAGAATGGGCTCGGGCTCCAGGGGAAGTCGCACCTGAGTGATGTCTGTGATTGTTGCTAGGCATTGTTTCCAAAAGGCCTGGGCCCTCGGGCAGGACCACCACATATGAAAGAAAGTCCCTACTTGGCCGCATTGCCTCCAACAGTTCGGGTTGAGTGTGGGGTTCATATGGTGTAGTCTTAGGGGAGAATAATACCATCGAAGGAGGATTTTATAGGCGCCTTCTCAGTTCGTAATGCAAGATGAAGAAGTATGAGCCCGCGACCAAATGTCAACCCACAGCTGGTCTTCGACTGGGCGGCCCAGGTCTGCCTCCCATTGGGCCATATACCGGGTTTTAGAGATTAGGAAGTCAATTTGGAGGCGTTTGTATAGGGTGGAGATGCTCCCCCTAGTTGGGAGATCATTTAGAGTCAGTTCAATGGCCGTGGGGGGGCGGGTGGCAGCTTGGCGGGTCTGTGGATGGGAGCACCAGTCGCGCAGCTGAATGTACGTGAATCTGTCCTGCTCCTGAAGTTGGAAGAGTTCTTTACATCGCCTAAAGGTGCAGGGCTGTCCCCCTTCGAAAAGTTGCCCCAGGGTCTCCAGGCCTCCCCCTATCCAGGATCTGAAGTTCCGGGTGGCCCAGCCAGGTGTAAAGGCCGGGTTCAGGAACACCGGTGAGGAGGGGCTGAGTCCCACTGGGATTTTCTTTTGTTTCAGCGCTTTATCCCAGGTAGCCACAGTGTGTTTGGTGGACCTCAGGAGGTTCTGCCACTGGCGGCGCTCGGAGGGATTGATATGTGGGAGAAAACGTAGCGGGAGCGGCAGTTGCGCCTGTTCAAGGTCCACCCATCTCGGCCGGTTGGTAAGTATCTGCCATGTTCGGATACAGGCGAGTTGGGCCGCCATTTGATATTTTTGTAGGTCTGGAACTCAGAGGCCACCCAGTCTAGCATTGCCCAGCATCGTGGTCCTAGGGATTCTGGGCTTCCTCCCTTTCCAAATGAACCGTGACATTTCCTTTTGTAGATTTTGAAGGGCCGGTGCCGGGATCGGTACTGGGAGCGAAGAGCAAGTATATAGGAACCTTGGTAGCAAGTTCATTTTACAGGCCGTGATACGACCCATCAGTGAGATTTCTTGCGCCGTCCACCGTTTTAAGTCCGCCACAAGGTCCGTGAACAGTGGGGGAAAGTTTGCCCGGTAGACTTCCCCCGGTTCAGCTGGGATCTGGACCCCCAGATAACTGATGCTCTTAATTGTCCATTGTATCGGGCATAGCGGGGCCAGAGCCTCCCGAACCTCTCGGGAAAGGGCCACCCCCATGGCAGCTGATTTCCGGAAGTTGATGGCAAAGCCGGTGACCCTTCCATAGCTCTCTATCTCAGCTAGGGCCTGAGGGAAGGAAGTGCGAGGTTCTGTGATGGTTAGTAAGACGTCGTCTGCATATAGGGCCAGTTTATGGTGTGTTGTGTTCGATTGGAAGCCCTTGATTTCCGGGTTTCGCCTGATCCGTTGGGCGAATGGTTCCATGATTAATGCAAAAAGCAGTGGCGATAGCGGGCAGCCCTGTCTGGTTCCACAGGTCAGGCCAATAGGGGGAGAAAGGATGCCATTGATTCTGAGAAAGGTTTTGGGTGCAGAATAGTTAGCCAAAGTCATGGCGCAGAACTCTGGACCAAAGCCAAAGGCCTCGAGAGTAAGCCTCATGAAGTTCCAGTCCACTTTGTCAAAGGCCTTAACTGCGTCCAGGGCCAGAAGCACCAGCTCTCGGGAGTCTCGGGAGGCAAGTTCCACCAGGTTCAAAGCTCTGCGAATGTTATCAGCGGTAGAGCGGTGTGTGATGAAGCCACTCTGGTCGGCGTCGATTATCTCTGGTAGGATCCGGGACAGGCGGGTTGCTAGAATTTTGGAGTATATGTTGGCATCTATATTGAGCAGAGCAATCGGTCTGTAGGACGCAGGATTCTTTGGGTCGCCGCCAGGTTTGGGCAGCAAGACGGTGATTGATTCTTGCATTGACGGGGTTATAGTGCCCGTGGTTCTGAATGAATTAAACAGCTGTACCAGGGGTGGGAGGAGTTGGGGTTTGAAAACTTTATAAAATTTCGTCGTGTAGCCATCCGGGCCAGGGGCTCGAGACTTGAGGGATTTTATCGCCTCATCGACTTCCTCGCCGGTCCCGGGCTGCGTTCTCCAGTCGGGGGAGCGCCGCGCTTTGCAGGTATTCCCTCTGTTCTTCGACCTTCCGAGGCGGGGCGGCCATTACCTGGGTCAGGTGGGCCGATGCAATTTGAAGCTTGTCGTGATCTGAGTATTGCGTCTTGCCCTGCTGGTCCCGTAGGCCCACGATTGTGTTGTTTCTTCTTATCTTAGCAAGTTTAGCCACCAGTAGCTTGTTTGCTTTATTATTTTTGGCATAATAGAACTGTTTGGCTTTCGTCATTTGATGGGCGGTATGTTCAGCATAGTGGGCTTCAATTTTCTTTTTTGCTATTCGGAGAGCTCGCTGCGTTTTAGGGGTCCAGCCCTTCTCCTTATGGATCTTTTCTGCCCTCTCCAGTTCTTCTTCAAGGCCCTGACGAATTTGTTGTTTATGTCTATGATAGGCTGCCCCTTTGGCAATCAGTTCTCCCCGCACCACTGCCTTCATTGCATCCCAGGTGTTAGCTAGGGAGGTATCTCCGCTAGGGTTTTCCTTAAAGAAGTTGTCGATCGTGGTTGCGATAGCGTCTCTGAGTGGCATCTCATTAAGGATGGGGTCGTATAGTGTCCATCTGCGTCGCTGGGGATCAGGAGGACCCTGAACTCGGATTTCCAAGGTGACCGGGGCGTGATCGGATAGGATTCTGGAGCCTATGGTCACCTCTTCAGTGAAGGCGAAGATTTGCGGGGATATTAGAAGATCTATCCTGGAGAATGTCCGGTGAACATTAGAGTAGAAGGGGAAGTCTTTTTCAGATGGGTGGAGCACTCTCCATGAGTCCACCACCCCTAGAGTCCTGAACAAACGCAGGAGGGCTAAGGCCGTGGTGAAGTCTCCGGCGGAGGGAGGGTGCGATTTGTCTTTTACGGGGTCCGGGACCCCATTAAAGTCCCCACCGATCACTATCTGGCCCTCCAGAAAGGGAGAAAGAGTTGTGGTTAGCGAATCATAGAAGGGTGCTTGGCCCAGGTTCGGCACGTATACGGAGACCAGGGAGAACAGCTGTCCCGCTAGCAGGCATTTCACTGCTATGTAGCGTCCTTCCGGGCAGCTTATGGTGTCCAGTATCTGGGGATTCAGCCCCCTCCGGAACAGGATTGCAGTGCCACCTCGCTTGGAGTTGCCGGATGCAAAGAGTTGCTTTGGAAAGTCGCGAGAGTGTAGGCGGCTGAAGTCTGCCGGTAGCAGGTGAGTTTCCTGTAGCATGGCCACGGCGGTGGCCTCATTCTGGAGTTTTTGTAGAATTGATTTGCGTTTAGCCGGCGAGTTCAGGCCCTTGACGTTTAGAGAGACAAACTTCCAGGTTTGCTGTTCCGGAGCGGGACCTGGGGTCGCTGATGAAGCTTGTGGGAGGGGGGGAGCTACTGAGGAATCAGCCATTATGTCGTGGGAGATGTGACCATCTGTTATCCTGCTTCTGGGGTTTTTGCTCGGACCGCCAACGGGAAGTCCAAGATTTAACTGGGGATGGGGGACCCATTATGGGGTTGGGCCCTCCCCTGGCCAACGGGGCCGTGAAACAAAGAATAGCCAACATGGCTGAAAATGTGAGTGATTTGCTCCAAGGACTCATAGGTGGAATGTACCTTGAAGCTGGGCATGGGCCGTGGGGGGGGCCCGCTGCATCGGGGATGAAATCCATCCGTGTTTTCAAGAGTGGCGGTTGGCTCCGCAGCGCCAGGATCGCTAAGCTGGGTCATAGGGGTCGGAAGGGTCCCTTGCGAGGTCGTTCCAGGTTATCTTCTCCTCCTAAATCTCGGAACCCTCGACCATGTATTTTGTTTGGACCTAGGGGAGGCTATGAGGTCCGAGTCAGTTGCCGCTTCGGTGGCCTGTGAGGGCGAGGAGTTAGCGGGGACCGGCTGCAATATACTTCCAGCGTCGTCTAGATGATTGATCCTGCGTATAGTACCCTTATAGGAGAATTGCAAGGCTGTGGGAAAGAGCCATTTGTAGCGAATCTTTTGGGCTTGAAGGAAGGTGGTTAGTGGGCGAAGGGCTCGCCTTTTCTGGAGGGTCAGCGGAGATAGGTCTTGGTAAATCTGAAGAGGGATCCCTTGGAAGGTGATTTCGTTCACAGAGCGACTTATTGCTGATATGGCTTCCTTTGTTGTAAAGAAATGCACCCTGGTGATCACATCAGGTGGGCCGTCTGACTCAACTCCACGGCGGGGGTTTAGTCTGTGTGCGATCCAGTAGCAGCAGTGAATCCTCCATATCTGGGAGGAGAGATTGAAAGAAGAGGCCCACGTATCCGGCAAGCTCTTGGTCAGGGACTGACATAGGAACCCCTCGGATGCGGAGGTTGTTGCGCCGGGCTCTGTTCTCCAAGTTTTCCTGCTTATACTCCAGGATTTCGCATTTGTCCTGCAAAAGCCCCACGGAGCGCTGGATCTCAGTCAGGGAGGAGGCGTGGTCCTGGGCTCGATCCTCAATCTCTCCCACTCTCTGTTCCATCTCCAAGACCCTTTTATCGGTATTCTCCAACTTGGCGGTAAGCTCCGACATACATGATCGAAATTCGGTTTTAATGTCAGCCATGAAATCACGGATGTCCTCCTTAGTCGCTAACGGTCCCTTGTTGTCCAGGGATTCTCGTGAGGCGGGGGGAAGAGTGTCCAGTTTCTTTGCTTTGTCGGACGACATTAGCATTGTTGCTATGTCTGAGGACTTGGTGGATTTCGGTTGCCTAGACATGGTGTGGCCTGGCAAGCGTGGGTCAAGGGCCACAGGCAGTTCATGCGCAATAGTGGCGATGGCTCGAGGGTAGCCTGAGTCACTCAGGGGGCTAGAATGAGTGTTCCGATGTCTTGGTTGCACGCAGGGGCTTCCAGTGCGAAGGGGAGGAGAATTGAAGTGTCGTCCCGGTCTCACTGGTACCAAGTTGGGCGGGGGGGATGGCGAGCGTGGGCCGGGGCGCCCCAGGAAGCAAACAGGGGGACGAGCGGGAGCAGCTCAGGTGCCGGAGCACACCAGTTCAGGCTGGGCTCTCAGAGAGGAGGGCGCGGGTCCAGATCGCCACGGGTGCCTGCCGGATTCCTGGTGGTAGTGGTGGCAGTAGAGGGTTTATTTCACCGTTAGGAGGGCAGTAGGACGTGGCGCCGCTGACCGGGACCATGAGCCAGGAGATCTGTTCCTGCAGGGGTGCAGAGTCTGGAGGCGAAGTGTCGCAGTCCCCCCACAGATGGAGGGAGAGTTGGTCCGAGGCTCGCCCTCGAGAACTCTCTGGCCTCAGCCCCCTCTTTCAAGGTGGAGGCGGCGGGGCGTAGCGGAGGGCGAGAGCCGGGGGGACCGCGGCTGCGTGGTGTGGCGCGCCCCCGGTGTGTTTGGGGCGGCTGCAAGGTCTTCTCCTCCTGGGGGCGTCCGGGACAGGGGCGAAAGCAGAGGGGGCCCGGGGCCCGAAGCTCCTACCTCGTCTCCTGCCGCCCGGGATATCAGCTGGGTCGCCGGAGTGCTCAGGGGTCCATAGGAGGAGCTCCGATGGCGAGGCCGCGTCTCGGCTGTCGTCGCCGGGTCCCGTCCGCCATCTTGGATTACGCGGCGGAGGGGCCGCGAGATGCAGGCGGCCCGATCATCTTTGTCTCGGCGAATCTGGGTCCCAGCAGCCCAGCGGCGGGGCTCCGGACCTTCTCACATCCCCTCACCGAGTTGGGTCCGAAAACGCTGCCTGGGAACCTTAACAAGCTGAGATGCAGCGGGCTTCCCACGGAGGCCATCAAGGAGGCGACTGCATAGTCCGCGCTCCAGGCCACGCCCCCCCAGCTTCTTGTTTTGTCCATTCCTGTACCTTCACTGCACATTGCTCTCTAAATAGCTCTGACTTAAATTCTAGGTTTCTTTTTCCCCAATCTATCATAGGATTGTGCAGAGTAAGCCACGGCTTTCCTAGAATGATTTGCAATTGTGGTGCATCAATAAGCTCAAAGACTATCTCCTCACTATGCCCTTCAGCAATCTTCAATCCCAACTGACTGGCTGTATGAGTTATTGGCCCTGAAGTAAGTTGTGTGCCATCCACGGCTCTCACCTGTTCAGGAACTCCCTTGTTAACCATTAGTACCCCTACCTACTAGCTAGTGTCCGATCCATAAAGTTCCCCCTTGCATCTGAGTCTATAACACACAGACCTCCACACCTAAGCTTACTTTCCCAAAATAAGGATACATTGAGTGTTATATGCGGCACTGCAGAATGAATAGTGTTCGCCACCAGTTGACCTCTTCCAGAAAAATGGCAGGAATCTTTTTTGGGCACGTGGACATCTGCCCACAAAGTAAGTACTAAGCCTGAGACAGTCAAGGGCGAGATTCGACTGCAAACACTGTTCACTGTGCTGCGTGCCAGGTTTGCAGCGTTTTTACAGTGTTTCTACATTTGTTGCTACACAGAGTTCGAGTGAGCAGAGCATCGTCACCGAGAGCATCGCCGTGAGAGAGTAAGCACTGGTCCTTTAAGTGCTTTGAACCGCAAGGCTCCGGGAGGCTCCGCCCACAGGAAGCGGAGAGCAAAAGAAGGAAGTGTTCGCCATTGCGGCGTTAAGCCTGAGACAATCAAGGGCGAGACTGGACTGCAAACACTGTTCACTGCTGCTTTCTCCAGCATTGGATCTTTCATGGATTCACATGCTTAGAATATTCCCCGTCGTCAGGCTGGGAATCCTCGGTAAGTTATATATAGACCTTTTCCATAGGAAAAAAATCCGACACTTTTGTGTCCTATCTACGTTGTTTTGGGCCGCGCACGCCGGTGCCACTAGGACGTAGAGGTATATATAGCCCCGCCCCCGCGGCTCCCTCAGATTTTAACCGTCTTCCAAAGTAGTGGGATTACCTCGCGTATCTATTTGGTTAGGTTGTACTTTCTACTTCTGCAACTGTTTTTTCTTCTCGAAAAAATGTCTGGAAAGGCGTTTTTTCGTCCGTGTGCTACATGCGGTCTTAAGAAGGTGTACGAAGGGGATGGTCATATGGACTGCATTTACTGCCTTCATCCTCACCACACAGCGGACACATGTGAAATCGGTCAGGGCTTCTCCCAGAAAAGCCTCAAAGATCGAACAAGACGCCTTGTCGATTGGCTCAATGACGGGGCGGGTGCGTACCCGGCATCGGAGGTGGGCTCCACGGCCTCGAGAAGTCAGAACCCCCGACGAAGTAGGCACGTTCTGCTGAAAAACGCCCCTCGGAGAAGCATTCGGAGAAACATTCGAAGGCCCCCTCTTCACACAAGGCGCTGTCTTCTTCCTCCTCATCTAAAAAGGAGAGAAAAGAACCATCTAAACCCTCCTCAGGAGACCGTCATAAGTCTACCTTGAGTCGAGAGGCCTCGGCCAGCAAGTCGGCCCCGAAAGCGGCGGGAACACCTCAAGGCCCTGCGCCACTTGCTTTGTCGACGGCCCGCTCGTCGACGCTGCGTCATCGGCGGCTACTCCCACGTTTCAGACGGCGGCTGTAGTAAACATATCGTCGTCGACGGTGGTTCAGTCTATGGGAGGGCAACCGGAGGTTTTCGATCCCGTTCCGCCTGAGGCCCTGCTGCAACCAGAGGCGACTTTCTCCATCTCGTCGGCTGACGAGGAACGTGGCCCGGTCGCGCACCCCACCGATCTGGGGTTGCAAGCGACCAGCGCGGTGACGCTCTTGGGTGGGGGTACCATCCCTACGACCTCGTCATTACTGAACCCCCAGGCGGTTCTGTCCTTGGAGGTGCTAAATACGCTACAGAAGCTATTACAGCGTTTGGACACACAAAATACCTCAGCCAAGTGCCCCGGCACTGCTACAGTCTACGCCACTCGTCGACGAGCCGGGCCCGGCTCCTCGCTCGACGACCAGGATTACTGCCCCTTACCAAGCGGCGGAAGATCACCCTCGCCCACAAGAAGGAGAACTACCGGACTCTGATTCAGACCGTGAAGGGTCGGGTTCAGACATCTCACTATCCCCCTCAAGGGACCCAACTTGGGACTCTGAAGCAGAAATGGAAGCTCCGAGAAGCCCGGCGCAGCCATCACCGCCTGACGACGTGGGGCATTCCATGCCATGATGAGTAAGGCGTGTGCTGAGTTTGGCCTAGTCCCTGAAGAGGAGAAAAAGGATTGTTTTTTCTTTTTGATCATATGGGCAAGAGAAGGAAATCCATTTTCGCCATCCCTATTTTAGACCATGTCTGGCAAGAGGGCCTGAAGACCATGCGTCGTCCGTTCTCGGAACCGGCAGGGAAAGGTCGTTTGGAGAAGAAATTCAAGGCTCCGGAATCGACCTCCAAGTGCTTGACGTCTCAACCTTCGCCAGAGTCGGTGGTATCTGCGGCGGCGGCTAGAAAGGCCAGGTCTCAACATAAATGCATGACCCCGCCAGACAATGAGGCCAGGAGGCAGGACCCTTTTGGCAAGAAGGTGCTGTTGGTCGGCACGACTACAGCTAAAGCAGCCAACTCCTTGGCGATTATGTCTAGGTATGACAGGGAAATGTGGCACCGGCTGGCCCCTATCTTGGAACATTTGCCCGAAGAACATAGAAAGTCCGCCATGTTGCTAGTACGGGAAGGAGAAGAGGCCTCCAACCATGCTATAAACATTGCTGTCGACCTAGCCGAGTCTGGATTTAAGCAAATCAATAATGGAGTTCTACGTAGACAAGCCTGGCTCAAGTGCACTACGTTCAGACCGGAGGTGCAATATAAAGTCTTGGATATGCCGTGTGAAGGGGAACAACTGTTCGGTGAAAAAGTTGATGAGGCCTTGAAGGGCATGAAAGAGGATACGGACACCGCGCGGTCACTCGGAGCCCTCCAGAGTGGTAGGAATTTTCGTTCCTTTTGTCCTTTCAGAGGGGCTTCTGGTAACTCCCGGTTTGGGTCATCTAGAGACCGAGGTTTCAGCAGACCCTCCTACTCGTCCCAAGGCTACAGGCGTGCAGCCCAGTCTTCTCGAAGAGGCAGAGATTACCAAACCTTCAGACGGCGGGGTGCCTACCCTTCGTCGACGAAAGATATAAACAAGCCAAGAACCAACAATTACATGTTTCAGGACGTCCTGGGGAGCAGAGTGTCTCGTCACGTCGACGAGTGGGCGCGCATAACAGACCAATGGGTTTTGGACATTATTCATCTGGGCCACTCTACAGTTCAAGGACAGCCACCACACATTCCACCGGTGTTCTCGGCCCAGCCCCACCTTCAAATACTACTGCAGGAGGTGGCACTTATGCTGCAGAAAAGGGCTATAGAACTGGTCCCGGTGGCAGAAAAAGGACAGGGAGTGTACTCCCAGTACTTTGTCGTCAAGAAACCAAATGGAAAATGGCGTCCCATTCTGGATCTACGAGCGCTCAACAAACTGCTCAAGAATTTAAAATTCAAAATGCTTACGCTCCAGGAGGTGATCCGATCGATACAACCCGGAGATTATTTGTCGTCGCTAGACCTGCAGGACGCATACTTCCATATCCCGATGCGTCGACGACACAAAAGATTTCTGCGGTTCGTCGTCGGACAAACCCACTATCAGTTCAAGGTCCTCCCGTTCGGACTAAAATCGTCCCCCAGGACGTTCACCAAATGTCTGGCTCCAATAGCAGCCTGGTTAAGAAAGGAAGGTCACCATGTGTACCCTTATTTGGACGATAGGCTAGTGAGGAGACTGTCTCCGGAAAAGGCACAAGAAAGCCTAGATGCCACCCGGTCCCTCCTACAACGTTTGGGCTTCGCAGTGAACTTCGACAAGTCCTCATGAAGGCCATCAAGGACCTTGGTCTTTTTGGGGGGCAGAGTTCCACACACAGTCGGAGCTGGTGAAGCCATCCCTCGAAAGGATTCACAGACTGCAACTAAAGGCATCGGAATGGAAGGTCGACACCAGAGTGTCAGTGCGAAGGTACATGTCCCTGCTGGGGACCATGTCGTCCTGCATACCCTTGATCGACAATTGTCGCCTCTTCATGAGACCTCTTCAGGAATTCTTGGCGGATCGATGGGAACAGAGTCAAGGACGCTGGTCGGGCAAGTTGACCATCAACGGCCAGCTCGTGCAGGCTCTTCAATGGTGGAGAATCTCCATACATCTAACAAAGGGAATGCCCCTACTGAAACCTGCGTTCCAGAGGACAGTGGTGACGGATGCTTCTCTAACTGGGTGGGGAGCTCATCTGGACTCCCTACAGGTTCAGGATCATTGGTCATCGGAAGAATCCTCCCTTCACATCAATCTGCTAGAGTTGAGGGCGGTGCGTTGGGCCCTGAAATCCTTTCTATCACAGATAAAGGGCTCAGTGGTGAGAATCATGACAGACAACACGACAACAATGTTTTTTATCTACGAAAGCAGGGAGGAACTCGCTCCAGGATCCTGTCGACGGAAGCCCAGGAGATCTGGCATTGGGCCCTCCAACACGACATACATCTGTTGGCGTTCCACTTACCAGGAGTAAAAAATGTGCAAGCAGACGCTCTCAGCAGGGAGATGAATCGTCTACACGAATGGCAACTGAACGACCAACAACTGCACTGTGTCTTCGCGAAATGGGGTCATCCGGCCCTCGATCTCTTTGCGACGAGAGACCACAAGAAATGCTCACAATACGCGAGCAGGTGGCCACAACAAGACTCGCTAGGGGACGCGTTCTCCTTCCCGTGGACGGGCAAGTTTCTGTATGCCCCCCCCCCCCCCCATTTCATCTCATCCGTCGGACTCTGCAATGGATCCACAGATATCCATATTGGTTGATCCTGGTGGCCCCGTATTGGGCCAGACAAGTGTGGTTCTCCGATCTACTTCACCTTTCAGCGGCAGAACCAATGAGGTTCCAGAAGATCCCCAACCTTCTGTCTCAGGAGAAAGGGGTCGTTTAGCATCACACCCGGACAGCCTCAGTCTGACGGCCTGGCTCCTGATTTCTCCAAGTTTGGCACGTTAGCGATTCCAGCGGATTGTCGCATTTTGCAAGCTGCAAGGGCACCTTCCACGAACACTTCATACGCATACAAATGGAAAAGGTTCTGCATATGGTGCGCAGGTCAACCAGGTCTGGTCCCGCTGGCGATCACAACGGAACAACTCCTACCATACTTGTTGCTCCTGGCTAAAAACGGTTTATCTGTTGCATCCGTAAAGGTGCATCTGGCTGCCATCTCGAGATTTACTCGGAAGAGACATTCAACTCCATTGTTCAGTGACCGCCTGGTTAAACACTTCCTTAAAGGGTTGTTTCGAACCTTTCCTCCCACGAAGAAGTTTCCTCCGATTTGGAGTCTGAACCTGGTTCTGGCAGCCCTGATGAAACACCCTTTTGAACCAATGTCGTCGACGTCATTAACATTTTTGTCTTGGAAATTGGCTTTCCTGGTGGCCATTACTTCAGCCCGACGTCTGTCAGAAATACAAGCTTAGGTGATTGACCCTCCGTATTTGAGGTTTTTCAGTAATAAAGTTGTGCTGGCCACTAACCCGCATTTCATACCTAAAGTGCCTTCCATGTTCCATAAACACACTTCTTCAGTGTTGCCTACATTCTTTCCAACACCGTCTTCAGGGGACACTCCATACATTGGACGTGAAAAGAGCTTTAAAATTTTATCTCCATCACACTCAAAGCTTCAGAGACACTAGACAACTCTTCGTAGCTTATGGTCCTGCGGCTAAGGCGATTTCCAAACAAGGACTATCCAGATGGGTGTCTTCGGCCATTTCTTATTGTCATTCCAAGGCCGGAAAACCGCTAGAAAGGCGTCCAAGGGCCCATTCGACGAGATCTACATCGTCGTCTGCGGCGTTGTGGTCCGGAATTCCGCTGGGGGATATATGCCAGGCGGCTTCCTGGTCGGTACCACACACGTTTACCCGACATTACTGTCTCGCACAGCAACATGCTGAAGATACACAGATGGGGCATGCAGTACTACGTCACCTGTTCCAATAAGGTAAGCCCCAAGTGGGGGTTACACCCTTCGGCAACTATGCTTTAAAGTGTTGTCTGTCACGGTTAACATACTATAATGTAATAGGTTGCCATGGCAAATGGGCATTGTGATTATTGTGATGTTGGTTTGCATACACGCCTCCAATGTTGGGGGATACTGCTATACAATCTATTCTAAGCATGTGAGCCCATGAAAGATCCAATGCTGGAGACGGGAATAGTTTCTTACCTGTAACTCCATTTCTCCAGCATTGGTATCTTTCATGGATTCACATGCGCCCGCCTGCCTCCCCTGAGCATGCAAACCAGAGATCCCCCCATACTACTTTGGGGGCTGAAATCTGAGGGAGCCGCGGGGGCGAGGCTATATATACCTCTACGTCCTAGTGGCGCCGGCGTGCGCAGCCCAAAACGACGTAGATAGGACCCAAAAGTGTTGGAATTTTTTCCTATGGAAAATGTCTATATATAACTTACCGAGGATTCCCAGCCTGACGGGAAATATTCTAAGCATGTGAATCCATGAAAGATACCAATGCTGGAGAAATAGAGTTACAGGTAAGAAACTATTCCCTTGCTGGGCGCTGGATCTGGAAGAGAAACGGACCAGAGAAACAGCAGCAGTGTGGTAAGATGAGACGGTAAACCCACAAAAACAAAATAACAAAAAAAGATTGCTGTGTGGAAAGGGTATTCTCACTGAAGGGAATGGTTTACTCTGTTGTGACTGGGGCACAGTATCAACATAACCAAAGTGACAACACTGTAAAAGTATCTAAACGTGAGTGGGCCGTCTATCAAAGGAACCGTAAGAACTGTTCTTTGTGTACACTGCACGCCGCTTGCTTGTCAATACTCCAACAAACACCTTGTACGAGCGGGAGACTGCTGGAGTGAAACTCCTTTGATCCCGTACGCTTGGAGTAGACTGTAGTAATCTGTTGTGGCGGGCTAGCGGCGCAGAAGTTTTAGTTAATGCCCAAAAAACAGACTGTAGATTAACGCAGGGTATAAAGACGGATTGTCAAAACTGCTAAGGACGAAAAGGGAGAAGAAAGAAAGAAAAGAGGGAAAAAAGAAGGAAAAATAATAGTGCTTGGAATAGTGCTCACGATCTAAAAACAGCAATGAAACTCCGCAGTACAAAAGACATGGGGGGAAAAGGGGATGGGTCATATCGAAGTGGAAGTAATGAAGATATCGCCACGGTACCACCCATTCAGGCGATTCCAAACCTAAACACTCCTCAGCAAGTCCAAGCACAAATACATGCAGAAGATCTACCAGTTAATTTGGTGGGCAGTCCCAAGAAGAAGAACTCGAGCGCTGCAATAATAAACAACTGGAAGCAGGGTTTAGAGTATACCACAACAACGAAAAGAATTCAACAGAAAATAGAAAATCACTTTGGGAGAAAAAGACACAAAAGTCAGTGATGTAGAAGGAGAATCACTTATCCTCTGGGAAAACCAGAGGCAACCCCAAACACCATCCTCTAGCACGGAAATTCTCATACCACCAGTAACTTTGGGGAAAGAAACCATTACACCAAACTATGGGGACAAGGTGGCTGCATCAACGTTGCAAAACACACAATCACCTAAGTGTACAGAACAGACTTTAAATGAACAAAGAGATCAAACTCATCCTGAAGATGATGAAATAAAAACAGATCAAACATAGATACTTTGAAAGCTTTAAATTTTGTTCTCAACTCACTGGTCTCAGTTTTTGAAATGTTAAAAATGGAGGTACAAGCACAAAATGGAACACCCTTGGAGATGGCCAAAGAAATAGCACTCTGTGACTCATCTTTGGTAGCTCTGGTGTCTGCAACTAATACAAACCTGAACCTCCCGCTCCAGGATCTAAACTGCAGCAAGGGCTGGATATATCCTCCATTCAGCAAGCACTGAAGGAAAAAGAGATTGAAAAACAAAACAACAAACTACTGGAAGATGTTCTATCTGTATTGAAAGCAAACCTGAATACAAATCGAGCAGAGAAAACCGTAGAAAAAATTCAAGAATACTCCTTAGACGATACACCACTTACAGACTCGATACTGGAAGAATCCTGAAGGCTTGCTAATATAGTAGAAGAAGAAATGGAATTCGAAGAGGATACTCAAAAACTACAACCAGAAAATGGAAAAGGGAACCAAATGGAGAAAAACGCAGACTGGCAACATCCCTGCGACCAGACCTCAAGAGGCAGGAGGAAAATGAGGAAACGTCTCACACGAAGAGAGAGCTCAAAATCAGTACAGCCTAAAATAAAGAAAAACCGAAGGAAAGAGCGGAAAGACAAAAAAAATATAAAAACATGATAAAAAAAACACTCTCAGATAAACTCTAAGACTTCTGGCAGTAGTGAGAAACAGGACAGCATAGCAAGTACTTTCAAAGATCCAAACAATCTCACAGAAAAAAACAATACTGTCCAAGAAAAGAGAAATCAGAAGTCAACGAAGAAAAATCCTGAAAAAAACAAAGCAGGTAATAGCAACAAAACAGAAGAAACTGCTTTAATTATAAAAGCAAGTATTGGACCACAAACCGAGAAGGAGATTGAGGGAGTAATAGTCCAAAAATAACAACGGCAGAAAGCGCTTTGAAAAGTCAATCTAAAATAGGGAACCACAGGCCAGGAACGAATTAGATGGTGCCCCTCAAATGGATCATACAATAAAAGCACTAAAATGGGCCCCGATCTTTTTAAAAAAAGATCTTCAATCGGAAAAGAAGAAAAAGAATGCAAACACCATTGTCACAGCTCAATGTGATAATATAAAAATTGCTCCGATCTTCGAATTTGAGAAACATAAGATTGGGAGGGATTCTAATACATCGCTCTTAAGCGTAAACTCCACCATAACCTCGTTGGGGGAAAAAAAACACTGGCAGTAAATGAATGTAAAATTCAAAATGGAGAAGGGAAATCAATAAAACTAAATAGTCCAGGACTCCAAGATGATGCCCAATCTGCAATGCAGACACCGCCTAAACCCATGGAACATCAGCAAAAAAACTATCCAAAAAATAGCACTACTCAAAGAGTTTGGCTAAGACTACGTTCGAACCTAAAGCACCATAAATCATTGAGTCGTGCAGTAATATTGAGCATAACAAAAAAAGTGGGAAATCTTCACTGCTTTAAATCTGAAGATATAGAGAGCGTCAAATTCCCAATGTCCAATGATCCTTTCATGGTAGAAATAATATCCTCTGCGAATGCAAAAAATGTTATACTACAAGAATCCATAGAGTTGGAATCCTACAGGCTGGAGGTTTCATGTAATGACACAGAAAGGAGCATTACCATCAATCATCAGAGCATCTCATCCCCAAAAAGCAAGGGAAAGGAAATTTCAATTGAACCACTTCTGATGAAAAAAGGAAGCATAGAGAAAGATTCAAACACAAAAGAAAGCACCCTCACACTTCTCCCAGAAATACTTACGCAAGTATTGCAGAAGTTAGGAATAGGGACGCAGCAACTTTAGAAGAAGCAACCTAAATGTTTTTAGCTGGAACACGTGAGGCTCCAGCTCTATAAGAGCAAAAGAAACATGGGCACATTTATTTAACCACGGAGATGTCGTGTTACTACAAGAAACTTGGCTGGTGAACCCTTTAAATATCGAAGGGTACAGTTTTTTGTTTACCAGCTTTACAAAAATCATTAGGTCGACCATCAGGAGGTTTGCTTACAGCACTTAATCAAACCCTCAAAAACGTAGTAGAAATTTGGAAAAATCCCCTAGATATACATGCATGTAGAGCAGAAATAAGCTTACAAGAAAAACCGTCAACTTGGATTTTCATAAACATATACTGGAATACTGCTAACTCAAAACTTGACACTTAAGATCTGGGCTTACTATTGGAAACAGTAAAAGTGAACTCAGCCTCCAGTAACATCATAGTGGCAGGAGATTTTAACTCGAATTGCCTATATCCACAAAAAGGAGAGGCATGTCATCTGAACACCAAGAAAACAAGTAGGGGAAGAATGTGGCAGGACTTTATCGAACAATGGGATCTTCAAATGGTCAACAGTATACAAGAGGGAGATCAAGGACCATATATAACATGGCATAGAGGGAAATCATCCTCCGCTTTGGGTTTAATTTTTGCTTCAAAAGATCTGCACTCTTGACCTTCCGTCCTTATTCTAAAACAAGGAGGTGGTAGTGATCACAGCAGGCTTGAGCTCTCCTTCCAAGGTATTCTAGGAACAAAATTGGAGAAACTCAGAACTTGGAAGGGAAAAAAGGGAAAATCAGAGTTGTGAAATACAAAGATGGGAGAGCCAAACTTAACACACGTCTAAAGGAGATCCCGGAACACATTTGGAAAAAGCAATGTGACCCATACAGGTTTACTAACCTTCTTTGGGCAACCCAAGCTCCTGTAGATTTGGCGGGGAGAGTCAAACAAAAACATCTCCATGCCTTTGATGAACCAACGCAAAGGAGAAAGAGAGTACAGGAAAGCCCTCCAAGACATTAAGAAAGCAGGATATCCGGCTGAGCAACTAAAAATAAAAAAATAAAAATAAAAAATAAATTACAAATCATGGTCTACCTCACAGAAGGAAATTTGGATGCAAACAGACGGGGAATATGTACTTAACATATTAAAAGAAGAAAAAAAAGCCAAAATTGTATGGGAAGCTATATAGCCAATTTGAGGGGCAAGTAGGAAACTCCCTGTGTAATCTAGTGTCTGAAGATGGGTGGGTTAAATATCTGACATAGACCTACAAGAGCAATTGTACCTGCAACCTTATGATTAAACCAGGCACCCCTTGGCAACTCAAGTTTAATGAAGAGGAAATATATGAAATCATAATTAACTCCTCTACATCAAAAGCCTCGGGACTGAATGGTTTGACCTATCAGGCGCTTAAGAGTGAACCGGCACTATGGACAAAACTACTATCCGCTCTCTTCGAGGAAATCCTCAACAAACGGACATTCCCACCATCGTGGAAAACGGCTCTGGTAATACCGTTCTTTAAAAATGGGGATCGCCGTTCAGCGGCGAATTATAGACCAATAGCGTTGCTGGATATTGAAAGCAAAATATTTATGAAACTACTAAGTCACATTTCGAAATGGGTAGAAGATTCTGATATTCTATCACGCTTTCAAACAGGATTTCGGAGAGGCCATTCGACATCTATTAACGGCCTGATCGTAAACATACTGAATGAACGAAAAGCGGGTGGAAAAAATGCAACCCTTGTATGGAGCCTGGATTGACCTTTCAAAGGCGTTTGATCAAGTGGAACGAGTTCTTCTTTGGGAGAAACTACGAAAGTGGGGAATGCCGGAAACACTATTATCCATCTTAGTGGAACTGCACAGGGAAATGAACTTAAGAGTCCGGCTGGATGCATTGGGGTTTCTTTCGAAACTAATCGAGGTAAACAGGGGGGTCAGACAAGGGTGCTTAGGAGCGCCTCTCTTTTTCAGTCTTTTTGTCAGATATGGGACTCTTCTTAGAGTCAGCTGCAATGGCCAGTCCAACCATAAATGGTAGGACGATCTGTTGGCTGGCGTATGCAGACGACATAGTACTTCTTGACAGAACCCCGATCGGACTACAACATCATTACTTGAGAAATGGAATGTGTATGTTAGAATAAACAAACTAACAATTAACCCTGCAAAGTCAAACATCCTGATCTTCAAGCATCCTCTGTCAAAAACCAAATACAAAAACTGGAATTTGGGGGGTGAAAGCATAAGAGTTGTAGAAACTATAAAATACCTGGGATATAACATTCATGCCCATTCAGCTCAATTTAAGGTAGAATCAGATAACGGCCGAAGTAACGCAAGCTATATCACAAATGATCAAACTAAACTACAAATTTTGTAAATTTTCAATCGTTCCATTAGTGAAGTACTACCTCACAAAAGTGGTTCTTGTGTTACTTTATGGCCTGGAAGCCAAACCAGGGCTCTGGTCTGTAAATTGGGAAAGCTTTGAGGGTCGATTATGGAAAAGAGTTTTGGGCCTTCCGAGTTGTGCTTCCACAAAAAGCTTAAGATTTGAGCTGGGCCTCAAGTCGTTGAAGTGCATGGCAGAATGGAAACTTATTTCTCTTTCGAGAAATCTTAACGAGCAAAGATTCTACACTCTCTGAAGATCTAAAACATCAGAGGCTTCAGGGCAAATCATCTCTTCTTATTGCATTAGGGGAAAGGGTAACAAAGGCCCTCACGAGTATAGATCTGAATGAGGAAACTCTGGTCCTGAACCCTCTCAAAATAAAAATAAAATTAGAACTTTTGGATTGGATCGCAACGATAGAAAAAGTAAGAGCAGATCCAATCCGATGTTCCTTTTTGAGGGGGGGAAAAAGAACTGGGGCTCCCTTCAAGTTACCTAAGGAAATTCCCCAACAGAGCTGCGTTCAAATTTCCTCAGAATGAGACTAAACCACGTTCACTGCGGGACGTTCTTAGAAAATCAAAACCAAGGGAATATGGCAAAAAATCTGTGTTCAATCTGCATAAACCCTGCCAAGCAAACTTTAAGGCATCTATTAATGGACTGTGAAGGTTCATGGACATATCGATCAAGACTTTTCTGAAAATTTGTGCGCAGAGAGGAAGATATAATATCAGACTTCCTGTGGGACAGAATCACTTCGGGCACTAATGATGCGTTGACGCTAGCAGCTATCCAGGTGCTAACCAAATGTGAAATAGTTATCTAATATATAAACGAAATAAGAAAAATGCATTTAAACAACGCGCACATAGAAAATATATGGAAAATAACAGAATTTAATGAAATGTTTGCCCAGAAAAACTTGGCAGGGTTGATAAAAAGCAGGGAAAATATTGTTGCTCCTTTTTTTAAATTTTTTTCTCTTCTTTTTATTTTTTATTTCCTCTTTGTAAAATGTTTTATCTGACACTTTTTTTCTAAAGGCTTTTGCGCCAAAACAAATAAACAAAAAAAAAAAGTACTATCCCCACAATATAAACAAAGATTCTCCTTGCGTCTCATGTCTTTCTCCTCCTTGATAAGTGGCAGCATAGCCTGACTTTCTCTTACAGGACTCGCTAGCAAAGTAGTTTGTTCACTCCTACTCCAAGCCCTACTCTCAGGAAAACATCTTCTTTTCTCAGACCTTCTTTCTGCTAATATGACATTAAGTCGCATTACCAGGGAAATTAAATCCTCACTAGAGGTTGGTCACTCAACAATAGCTGCCAGGGCGTCATTCAGCTCTGCACCAAACTCCCTATAAAAATGTGAGGCCCTTTTCACCTCAGGCCAACCACTCCCTAGAACCAGAGCCCTGAACTGAGTGATATAGGCCACAATCTCCCTGCTTCCCTGTCGCAACGCCAGCATCTCTCCATTGTGGGAAAACTGACTTGTGTCCCACTTGCTAGTCCCCGGGGATCTCTCATTCAGGTGGCCAGGACACGGCCATCTCTATTGTATCCAGTTCATGGGGGTGCACCAGTGCAGGAGGATCACCTGGATGAGGGGTCCTCAGGGAGTGGAGGTGGGACACTGAAGGGTGAGACACGGTACCCCCTTTCTTATGAAACCTTTTCCCCGTCCTACTCCGTAGGATACTCGGTTCTACCCACCCTCTCCTCCTTTTCCAACACGAACACTTTCCTACACCGTAACAGACAACGGACCAACACCAGGGCCGTTTACCTGGCCTGGCCCAACACAACGGTCAGGCAACTAAAAAGAACTACACACACCTGACAGCCCTTTCCCTTCCCTACAGGGATAAAAGACAGAGCACTCTACGAGCAAGGCCGAATGCACCTGGAAGCAGGCATTCCGGACCAGCAGTTCAAACGAAGGAAAGGAGAAAGGCAGTGATACCTGGAGGGACAACGAGGAGGGAATTGTCCTTGCCCTTTTCATCTCAGACCCGCAAAGCCTCAAAATGCTAAAACCAGGGAGCCCAGCTGGCGTGTGGTGTGAAAGGTGTCAACGGCACACAGGGTCCTCCTGCGCTGATAGCCAAAGCGCAGAGTAGTGCTTGCTGCCGTGGTGACGTCCTTGACACCCGAGACAAAACACTCCAACAGTTCAGCACAGACGGTGACTGATAGTAAACCGACCTGTGCTGGGCCCAAGGTTGCGGGCGGCAACTCTGTTGAACAAAACTTGTGTGTTTGAACTTACACTAGTAAAAGGTCCAGAAGCAGAGAGGTCAGGCGCTGCAGGGGCGCTCATTCGAAGGACTCTGACTGGAGCCCCTTTTGGGTTGTGGTGTTTTTTTTTAATCTACGAGAACCAAGAGGCCTCAGGAGAGGCTAGCATGGGGGGTGTCAGTGTTCCTACGAGGGTCGAGCAAAACCCCTCATACACTCAAAAGTCTTTGACACATTGGATAAAACTGAGTGAACTGTGAAATTGGCAAACGTGAACCCGACGGAGGGATGCCTACACATTGTGGGTAAACTGTGATATACCAGTGAACATTGTGGCGACAAGTGTGAACCCGGCAGAGGGATGTCTACAATGAATAGATGTTTACAAAAACATTGGTCCTCATCACGAGTTGGACGGTATCCGGGCGCATATACAGCTGACCGGTATTAGTGTGAACTCTGTGAGTTGTGGCGCAAACACCGCCCCATCACAAGTCGGAGGGCACACGTACACGTCCCGGGCGTCAACGCTAATACCGTTCAGCAGTAATAGTGGCTGGAAATCTGAATACCCAGCGAACATTGTGTTGGCGCTAATAGCGTGTGGTAATAGCGCGCGCTATTAGCGCGGCGGAAAATGAGTCACTGCCGGCACAGGAAACAAAGCGGTGGCCATTTTGGAAATCACAATCCACCTAAAATCGGAACCCCTGTAAGCCATCCACTCCAACAAATACCGGAAAATGTCGCAGCAGCGTGTGAGTGACAAGTCTGTCCTGGATAGGCTGCGTAAGCCCAGTTTCTCGTACAGTGAACTCTCAATACAGTTGGAAAAGGTCATTTCCCACCAGGATGAACTATATGGTCCCCCTGGCACAGCACAGGAATGAGAGCATGGCGACCGGGGGAGGTCCACCACCACTGGAGCTGGCACCATGGAAAGAGCAGTGCACCACCCTCATGTGACGTGGCCTCCATCGAGGGATTGTGAGGAGCGGAGGCAGGAACCAGCACCCAGGAGGCTGGAAGTGAGTCACACCCCTTGCAAATTGCAGTGCGACGAGACTACCACTCCATCCCCAGTGTAAATACCCGATAGCCGGGCACTGAGTGGGCGCAGTGCGTGGGAGCGACCACAGGCACCCAAGACAGCACCCATGTTCCAGTGCACCTAGGCGACTCCTGTGAGCTAGAGTCGTGGGCAGGGCAGACAGTGGACACATGCAAGCACCATGCTACACACATCCCTGTCGGGGGCACAGCATCGCCCCATTGCCAATTGGGCATGTGCATCATATGCCTGAAATGGCTAGGCCAAGAATTCCAAACTGTTTCCCCCATCACGTACCATGCCCCACTAATGCCAACCTATTGCAAAATCTAAAAAACCAGGCCCAAGCACGAGTGAAACTGCCCTGTACACCTCCCGTAAGTACTGAAAAGCATTAAAAATATTTTGATTGGCTCCGTCCTCCTACCATACCCTATGTTCCCTGCAGGCATCATCCAAGGCCAACGTGGATGGATGAGGAAGCAAGCCCACCCCAACATGTGGCCAGTCGCGCATCCACCAGGACCACCACCCCATGAAGGGCCCGGCAGGACACGCCAAGGCGGCGGACCCACCCCACCGCAGCAGTGCCTCACCACCTCGGTGCACCCAATCCACCAGGGGCTCACCACGTTGGGGCACCCAATCCACCAGGGCCTCACCACCTCAGCTTCACCAAGTCCGTCCCAAGCCACCAGGTGTTACCAGGATCTAGAAGTGGCCACGAGTGCAACCACCCCAGAGGAGGGAGCGCCATCCGGTGAAGAGCAGCAGGCTGTATCTGTCCTGACACAAACACACACAGTCCTGTGCAGCAAATGGTCACTCCCAAAGGGACCCCTGACCATGTGGAGACGCACATCCACAGTCCACAGGTCTGTGCATGCCGCTGTGCACGCACACCAGTGCCTGTTGAAGATACCCCCTCGAACCTTGGGAGGATAGCTCAGCAGCAACATGCTCGCCTTGGAAGCAAGACGACACGAGCAACACAGGTTCAATCCCAAGGTCCGCCTTTAGAAACCTCTGGGTATTAAGCGCGTTATAAATAACCCATCATTTCATTTCATATGGGTTATCTGCTGGTAGCCACTCGATCCACGGCAGCCCCACCAGATAGCCCAGCACCTCCAGGGACCACAGCCCCACAACACTGCAGAGCCCTGCCCGGCACAGCAGCCCCTCCAGCGCCGTCATGGCAGGTCTGGATGTGATCGAGGCACGCCAGATGAGGATCAAGGGCATGGCCAGCGCACACAACCGCCAGTTAAAGGCCCTCAACAGTGCCATTAGGGGGGCGTGGGGGCGGCCAAGTCCATGGCATGTGACAATGCACGCACTCGTAAGGTTGTGGAGGCATGCACTGCGGCCCTCGGAGTTTGGCCAGCGAGTGCACGAATTGTGCGAGGGGCAATCTGCACATGCATAACAGATGCGTGTGTCGAACAATCCTCTCTGCTAGCAGCTGCAGTTGGCTGCATCAGTGCCATCCACAAGGGTGACCTGGTGGGGGGGGTCACTGCGTCATTCGCAATGCCGCTCACCTGATATTGGTGCACGTGGGAAGCGTCCACGTACTTGTTAGGTGAACAATTGGGCTCATGGACCCACTTTGTGGGTGGAGGGGGATATGGGTGCTGGGGAGTTGGTGGGGGAAAGGGGGTATGTGTGTTTGGGGGTAAGGGGGTATGTGTGCTGGGGAGTTGGTGGGTGGAGGGGTGTTGGTGCTTGGGAGTTGGTGGTGGGGGGGAAGGGGTGTATGTCCGTGCTGGGGAGATGGTGGGGTTAGTTCCACAATTATTAAAACACGTTCACACATGACATAATGCAAGGGAATTCATGATTGTGTACACGTTTATTCATTTTAAAAGTGCTGGCCGTGGTATGTGCCCATTCACCATGTTAAAAGAAATTGTCGATCCATGCCTGTCTGGCCAACCTCCCCTCCCTCAACCCATCCATGTGTGCAGGAGCCCCGGCCACGTGATCACCACTCTCATCCCCTGTGGAGTTTCCCATCTGCATCAGGGGATAATGGCACATTCCTTCGCCAGCAGATGTTGCACAGCACAAGTGAGGACAACCTTGCCAACCTTTTCGGGGTGCATCCATTTGTGCCCCTCCAGTACGGTCCAGGTACCTGAATCTTGCCTTCAATGGTACAAATGTACGTTCTATACATATGCGTGTCCTACTCTGGGCGTTGTTGTGCTTGCTCTGACAGTGTTTGGGGATTCCGCACAGGGGTCATCAGCCAGGTGAGCTGCGGGTATCCTGAGTCACCTTTATGGGATGAAATGAGCACATGAGGCCTAGGTCCCTTCAATGGACGTGCAAGGACAAAGCATCAATACACTGTGCACAGTGATCCTACTTGTGTGCAACCGGGACATGCAATGTGATTGGCTGATAGGTATACATCCATCATCTTTCATGCCATGCATCATCTGACCCGCACATGCACCCTGTGCGGTTGATTGGGCTGTCCTCTGGCAGCTGACAGTTGGCTGCACATGGAATGACTGAAGTTGCGTCTGTGTATGCTGCACTATGTGAATGGGTTTGTGTGTGCTACTCCAGCTCATCAAGTGCTGTCATGTAACCACTTCTACTTGGAATATGGTGCACAGGACTTTTACAGTCGGAGAAATCATTGACCAAAGGAGAGCACTGTGAAGAGCCAAACTGCTGAACTTCAGAAAGATTCTGGTTCCTTTTTATTCTTGGACTCCGCATCCCAGTGGCGGCTCATTCCAAAGTCGGTCCATCCTCGGAGGGAATCGTCGAGTAAAGCCGAGAAACTCAGCCACTTCAACTGCCAAGGCACCAAAGGTACTGTGATGAGGAAGAGCCTCTCATAGCCTCAGGAGTCGTCCAAGGGTCCCAGATTCGTCTTGGATCCTGTTATGATATGGCATTTATAAAGCGCCTGTACACAAGTTTCTAGGCGCGACAAGACAAGCAGGGGGAAACAAAGGGGACAAAGCAGCATCTTACTAGGCTTTGGGGAAGGGGAGAAGTGATGAGGGCAGGGAGAGTATGGAGAAGTGCGGGACAAAGGAGAAAACAAGAGTGCAGCCAGCGGGTGACAAATAAGTGCAAGCGAGTGGACTATAGGGTTACAGACACAGACCACAAGTGCAGGGGAGCCAAGACGTAGTGCAGGATTGCAGCTGGACAGGCAGGGACCGGAGCCCGAATTCATAGGGTGACCAGTGTATGGAACAGGCAGGTGATAAGCAAGGGAGAGGAAGAGAGAAGGCAGAAGCAAAGAGAAAGGTCTTGAGTTGCTTCCGGGTACTGGAGATGGTTCTACTCATGTTTCAGAGAAGCATGGCGGCTGTTCCAGGCAAGAGGCCCCAATCCGAAGGAGATCTGCCCCCAACTCTTTGCTTGGAAAACTGACTGACCCTCAGAGAGTTGGCAGATATTTAGGAAGAGAGAGTTGTAGGTAGTGTGCGCCCAGGCCCCAGAAAGCCTTGTGGACAATTTAAAGGGTCTTTAACTTGATCCTTGCCGCCACTGGGAGCCAGTGAAGGGATTTTAGAGCTGGAGAGATGCGATCCATGGGCTTGAGGCCAAGGACAAGTCTTGCATTCCTGTTCTGGATGAGTTGTAGAGGACAGAGTAGAGGCAAGAAGATTTAGAAAGAGGCTGTTGCAGTAGTCCAGCCTAGGGAACCAGAGCTCTGGAGACAGTGAGCTTCTGGGGGAAAGTGAGGAACCGAAGAAAACATCTGAGGAGGTGCAGCTGGTAGTTTGACTTCTTGGAGACGTCAGGGATGTGAGTAGAGCAGGAAAGTGTGGAGTCGAAGATGGCCTCCGAGGTAGGAGAATAAAGAGGTCCCCATTGTGGGCAGCCAGAGATTGAGAGGTAAGGAGGGAGCTGGTGCTCCGATGAGGAGGATCTCAGTTTTACTGACATTAAGGCAGAGATCATTGGCGGCACACCACTCCTGAACTGCAGAAAGACAGTCTGGAATGAGAGGAGGAGTAGTAGAGGCGGCTGAGGGGAACCTGAACGAGTCATCAGCATAGCACTGGAAGTTGGAACAGAGGGTGGCTCTGCGGTGGGCAAGAGGTGACAGGTATTAGTTGAACAGCCAGGGAGAAAGATTATACCCCTGGGGAAGAGTACAGGTAGAGAGAGCGCAATGGAGAGGAAGGACCCCAGTTGGACATGGGAGGGTCGATCAGTGAGAAAGGAGGTCAGCCAGGCCAGGGTCCTGATCAGTGATACCCATGTTATCACGGAGCCGGTTGAGCAGGATGGCATGGTTGACCATATCAAAAGCAGAGGAAAGATTGAGGAGAATGAGGACAGAAGGGCGGTTCTCTTGTTGCCTCTCAGGTACTTTGGGGTGGTAGAACCTTTAAGAAGAAAACAAAGTTATTGAAGAATATTGTACTGGACTGTAAAAGACAACATAAGTTACTCCCTAACTTTTCCTTTACAGGTTGCCCCGGTGGGGGCGGGGGGACTCTTACTCCGAATTACTTATCTAGTCTAAAGAAAACATTCTGCCGCTGTTCATAGCTAACCTGCCTTTCTTTCCTATTCTATGCTGGTTGTACCTTATTTAAGAATTCACCTGCCATTTAAAACTGTCTGTGGTTAGTGCAGTTCCTACTGAAATTAAGTAGTGTGTGGTACCACAGAGTGTATATATTTACCATTGTTTGAATAAGTATTCCATGTACAAAGTGTTTTTATTTATATGTAGATTTGGTAGAGGTAGCCATCTTTTATCTAAAGAAGCTGTGTTGTCACCCAACAGTGTGTGAGCATTCCTTTGTTGGGGATTTTGGGAAACACTGTACTTAAGAACCTGCCTGTATCCCCTCCTGAAAGCTTAAGCCTGGCTGCTTGTCACATTATACCAAATTGAGAGCCTTGCTGGAGTGTTCTGTGCCTTTACCTGACCATATGGAGGGCTGAAGTACAGATACCCCCTCCAGTCTTTGCAGTAGTGAATTGAGGCCTTGCGCTGTGCGTAGAACATTATTTACCCTAGAGCATGATATTAATTGTGTGTATTTGTATTATTTTAACACTATGGCCTAGAAGAGCTTAGTAAATGTGGAGTGTTATTGTTGCCTGTCCTTTAAGACAATTTATTGGTAGGGTAAAATGTTTAGTTCCCTTTTTTGCCTACCCTTTGCCAATATGTGTTGAGTGCCGACACCTGGTTGTGTCGATAGGACACAGTCTGTGCTTAAGTGTGTAAGCCCAAAAGGAGAGTTTACTTGCTGTGAGGAATCCTGCGGAGTCATCTATGAATACCCAGTGGTGAACTCCTTCCCACTTGACCAGGGGACGGGAGCCGCTTCCTGATACTGCCCCCGGGGGTGGTGGTATGAGGGAGGATCATGTGGGAAGGGTATCGGGTATTAATATCCCGAACAAAAATATCATATGGCTGTTTGGTTCGCCATAGGCGATATTTTTATTGGGGATATTATGTGGGAGGGGGGGGTTGCGGGGGTGTCCCCTGCAGGGTCCATTGTAAATTTCGCCGCAAAAATATAGCAAATTGTATTGCGATATTTTTGCGGCGGAATTATCACATGGAACCGTGGGAAGGGACGACGGCCAGAAAGAGGTGATGACTCCTTTGGAAGAGACAGTATTTCCCCCTCAAACCCTCTTTTGAAGACAGCACTATAACACCTAAACTTTTGATGGCATCCTGCCATTATGAGCAAATGGCCATTCACACCTCATGTGTATGTAACACATACTTCACATCTCATATCTCTGATTTTGTACTAGGTAAAAATCCCAAATAAAAACACCTTGGTAGACCTTATTAATCCTATAGACTCTACTTCCATAATGCCTCAAGTACTGAGACGAGGAAGACGTCACTATGGATTTAAAGAAACCCTAAACTAAAGACGCAGACTAGTTGCAACATAGATCAGCTGCGTGGGACATTTAAAGATGGTTTTCACTTGCAATCAAAAAGCGAAGAGCAGAGAAGCAGCTTGGGCGAAGCAGGAATTTTAACCGCAGGTGAAGGCAGACGCACCAGAGCGGACCATGCTTAAGCCGGCAGGTGCTTTCAAGCAGACGCTTGTCAGCATTTCTTACTGGAGTGGCGGGAGACCTAGGGGAGCATGGCAGGCTCCAGGGAAGCGACACAAAAGAGATCGGCAGCAGCAGAGAGGCTGTCAAGGACGCAGACGAGCCGAACAGCAGCCACTTTATTGGCAAGTGAATGCAAGGCCGGCAGAAGAGCTGAAAGCGGGTCTGCCAACTGGGAGATACCATACCCGAATTGAGACATCGCCGCAGCAACGTGCCACGGGTCGGAAGCGATATGAGACATTGGTGAGTTGGCTCAGTGATGATGGGAACCCCCGGGGTGTTCGGACAGGCACATGAGCAATTAAAAGTGCATTCTGAATATTGACCAAGTAAATTAGAAAGATAAAATTTGCATGAGTCTCCATACATGAGAATTTCATATGGGGGAAAGTTGGAGCAAGCATTGCCATAAGCAAATGAATACTAGTTAACTTGAACAAGTCTTCATATGTGAGAGGTCCATATGGGAAAACTCTAATATCTGAAGTCAATGATGTGCAGGAGTACAACTGTGCTATCATTTTTATACTGGGAAATGGAACATTGTGAATAGAGAGTATACCAGGGAATCTGAAGAATTCCTGGCAGGGGAGTATACCAGGAAGCCATCCTTGAAGCAGTTGTGTGAAAGAGACCATGCCAGCCTTGAGAACTTGTTGTATCGAAGAGACCTGCTTGCCCTGCTTAAGGAAACATTGTTTGGGAAAAGACACTTTCGCCATCCTGCCTGAAATAATTTAGGGGAAGGGAACTACCCTCTGGATCCAAGGACATCTTTTGGAAGAAACCATTTTTGTTGGATTTGTCCATTTGCTTTACATTTGAACACTTTTTGGTTAAACACTGATCAGAGACATTTTCCTTACACTTCTTAATTGTTTTATTTCTAGTGTGAGGGTCAGATATATTTTGGACACAAGGACAGTTTACATAATGTTGACGACAAGACACAGACTGATCTTTAGTTTTAGTTTCCTAGGCAGGGAAACTCTTTAGGATAAAGACAGAGGCCTTTATGCAGCCCTTTTCTTTTAATAGATGTCCGACGTTGAAAACGCTAACACTTTGTGTCCGCCTCTCATTTCTGACCCCTTACACTGCTTTTTTTAGATTGTATCGTTCCCTTGACCCCCTGTTATTTTATGTTGGGTGTCTGAGACAGTGGGCCCACATAGAGGCATTTGGGCGATGAAATGACACTTACTGATTTATAATATGGTGTGTATTTTATACTGTGATATATGTGATAACTTACTTGGCCTGATAGATATCGGTATGTATAACCTATTTAAAGTATATATTTTTTTAGTATGTCATTGTATTGTCTTTTCTTGAGATATTCAAACTAGTTGTACCTTGTTTCTGCCTGTTACCCCTGCCCGAAAGTTGATCCTTCTTGCTCAGGGCCCATAGTTACCTTAACGAAGACTCCGGGGCATTACCTGAAGTGGTAATGCCCACCTCCTGCTCAGGGCCTATTGCTAGAAACCCGGCCCGTAAGACCGGAGTACTAAGCATGTTTTTTTTTTTCCGGGTCTGAAACGCCGGAACGTTTCGGAACAGAAAAAGAAAATTTTTAAAAAAGGACGCTGGGGAAATGAAAACTTAGTCCGTTTTCCCTTTCCATGGCGGCCTGTGAAAATGAATGTCAAAAGGTAAACTAACAAAACGGCCACCATGTAAAGAAGAGAAGGGACTATGTGTAGTCCATTCTTCCTTTCCATGATGGCATTTTGCGGATCGGGAACGGACGCGCTGGGGACAGTGTTCCCAGCACGTCCGCTCCCGAAAAGGACAAAAAGAAGTTAAGTGGGGATGGGAGGGTGGTGGAAAGGGAATTCTTTGGATTGTGTGGGGTGAGGGGGAGAAACATCACTTGCCTCGATCCCCGGCGGGGGAAGATGGCAACCTCCAGCCGTCTGGCGGCTCATAGCTGGGGTTACCCTGTTCCGAGCCTCATTGGCTGAGTGGCTGCCACACACCCCCGCCGGGGACAGAAAGGAAGGGACGTTATGAGGAGAGGGATTGGCTTCCCTTTCTTGTCAAGTGTATTAGCCCCCCCTATTCAGGTCAGTGGCTGTGGATTCCTCAACAGAGTTGTACAAAAACTGCCTTAACAGTGGCGAAGCAGTGGGAGGAGGAGGGCAGGGATTGCAAGAATGAAGTGGGGGAAAGATTTAGGATGTGTGGCACAAAGTGCAAAGAGTGGATGGGAAAGATGGAAAGCGCGACAGAGCGAGGAGGTGGCGGCAGAATTAATGGATTTAATAAGGGTGGAGCAGTATGGTCAAAAGCCACCGGAATAACAGAAGGTGGGGGAGAAAAAACAGGGGAGATTTTCAAATATCGGACAGAGCAGGGAGACGGGGTGGGGGGAAAGAGTACAAACAGAAGAGAAAGAAGGGGAGGGGTAAAGCACTATGAGGAGCGCCTGTAGACCATGCCAATGGCAGCGGTGCACAGTATAAACGTAAGGAGGTTGCAGCTGAGGATTTGATGGAGGGTAAGAAGGAAGAGGAAGGGGAGAGGAGACATCTGGAGATCGGAGGAAAAGCAGTCCGTAAGGGAGGAAGAGTAGGAAGAAGTGATAAAGGCAGAGAGTATGGACATCTCGTGAATTCATTATGGGTGTCGCATGCAAGTATCATTCGCCTTCTTTCTCGAAGTCAAGATTATTTTACTCACTATTTTTTGAAGTGGAGTAAAATATAGTTTTTTGGGCAGTAAAAGAATAATTCACATTTCTAATTTGTTTATAAATATTGTTGCGTATGGCTGCTACGCTGCTTTTCTGTGGGGCTGGATGGAATATTATACTGGCAGTACCTAGCCTATATATTTATTTTATTGATGACTCTGCATATGCTTTTCTTGGTGTATACATCATCCTTGTAATAGTTGTATTATCTTGTTTTTGAACTAGAGCAAGAAGATGAAGAAGCCAGCACTGGGTCACATTTGAAGCTAATAGTCGATTCCTTTATTCAACAGCTGCCAAACTGTGTCAATAGAGACCTCATTGATAAGGTGAAGTGATATGTTTTCTTCCCATTGCTCCTGAACACGAAAATAATTGAATTGCATAAAATGTTACTTCCTCTCCCAGAGGATCGCTTGAGAAGGCCTTTCCACATGCAATCTAGATTCTTATCACAGGTTACTCTTAATGTACAGTGGACTCGGAAACAAATCTTTTGTATATTCCATGCCAGATCACTTTAAAACATGGTATGCGTAGCATGATAAGCCATAGTCCTGGGTATTTTTCCATCACTGAATGCCAAGGACGAAAATGTTCTATTTTTCAAAATTACCCATTTGCATACTAATCCATAGTCAGAACAGTGCAATTCCCCCTTGGGCTTCCTTCTGACGGAGATCTCCATGGCTCCAACACTGCCAATGTGTAGTGCTCCCGAACTCTCCATCTAATCCCTGTCGGGAAGAACTTGAAGCAATCTCAAGTTTAACACCACTTTATTTTATTGTCAAACTGGGGTTACACAAATTACTAAAAGACAAGGGAAAAGTCTAATCCTAAAAAGAGATTTCGAGGGGATTGGGTCCTCCGACGTATTCCATATCTATGACATGTAATCACCACAGCTGTGCTGCTTCGGAAACTTTTTTCCTGCGTCGATGACGTCGATGCGCCGTCGTCGAGGACCTCCTCCGACGTCCAACGTCATCCGATGTGATAAGTAGGACGCACGACGCCCGTAGCCTCAGTTCCGTTTTTTCCGCAAACGTGTTGCTTCGTGTTTCTCGGTTAAACGCCTCGACTCTTTGGAGTTCTGTTCTTCTCGGTTCTTCGAGCCTGTTCGTTTTGTGAAAATCCTTCGTGTGAAGATGTCTTCTACTTTGTCTTCGACCCCGCGTCCGGGCTTCAAGAAGTGCGGGGAGTGTGGGTCCAAGATGTCGGTGACGGACTCGCACGACGCCTGCCTCTGGTGCCTCGGGGAGGCCCACGACACGGAAGACTGTATCGACTGCCAGTCGCTCGCGTCCAAAGCCTTACGCGAATGTAAGAAGAAGTTGTCGGTAGGTCGGGTGTCCAAGCCCCGGAAGTCGAAGTCTGCGGGGCTTTCGACGGATGATTCGAGGGGTGACTCTCCGCGTCATCGTCGGAAGTCTCGTGGGTCTCCTTCTAGGAGTCGGCCTCGCCACTCCTCAGCCTCTTCGAGGCATTCTCGGAAGCGCCGACACCGGTCGTCTTCCAGGTCCTCTTCGGAGGACTCTGCCCGGCACGTCGCTTACCCCACCGGAGGAATGGGCTTCCTTCGGGAGGAAAATGCTGGCGATTCTTGAGTCGCAGGGTACTAAGCCGTCCGCGCCCCCGAGTGGGGTCGGCCGTGAGAGGTCGAGAGACACCGCTCGCAAGAGTGGTCGGCACAAGTCACGGGAGAGGTCCCGTTAGGACAAGGAGACTCGTTCTCGACGTGCCCGTTCCAGGTCCCGGTCCTCGACGCGTTCGAGACTGTGTGCACCTGTGAGGTCTTCGAGGAAGACATCGACGTCTGAGGCGTCGAGGGCGTCGACAGGCTTTCTCGAGGCTCCGGCTCCGAGGAAGTCGTCGAAGCCGTCGACGCTCAGGTCGTCGAAAGACACGCTCGGGGCTCCGGCTTCGAGGGCTGTGTCGATGCCGCCGATGCTGGAGGCGCTGCATCTGACGTCGACGCCGATTTCCTCGACGCCGATTTCCTCGAAGTCGACGCCGATCCTCTCGGCGCCGGCGCCGATTCGCTCGACGCCATCGACGCCTTTCGTGTCGGAGGTACCCCGTGGCACGGGAGGACCCCCTAGGAAGGCTCTGGTTAAGAGCAAGCACTCTCGGGTGCCTTCTTTTTGCCACCTGGAGTATATATCAGAGGCGGATGAGGATTCTGATGGCCTGGTTCCTAGTCAGGTTCCAGATGAGATTGTCTCGGGCCATAGTCAGTTTGACGATTTGAGGCAGTCACTGCATGATGCCAGTGAACTGGACACCTCTCCGGAGGTGGAGTTTTGTAGGCCTGAGCCTGGCTCTCATGCCGATTCCTCGTACCGGCGCCTTATGGCTAGGGTTTCTGAGTACTTGGGATGGTCTGCTCCCCCAGGGGAGTTTGTGCAGGATGATCTGACGGACATCCTTGATGTTGGTCCCCCAACTGACCCGGTACTGCCGTTCCATATGGCTTTACAGAGAAGGGTGGCGGCGGCTTGGACTGCTCCGGAGAGTCTCCCGGCGATGGGCAGATCCTTGTCGCGAAAATACCGTCCAGCCAGTAGCGACCCCTGCTACTTGACCAGGCACCCCACTCCGGAGAGTTTGGTGGTGCAGGCGGCCACGGCCCCGGCAAAGCAGGCGTCGTACCCTACCATCCCTCCTGATAGGGACGACAAACGTTTTGATGGCTGGGCGAAGAAAGTGTTTTCTTCTGGTGGTATGGCGCTTCAGGCGGCCAACTCCATTTGTGCCTTGTCTCGTTTCACGCACACTCTGTGGAACTGTGTTGCGTTAGCGGCTGAACATATTCCCGAAGGGGACGAACGGGATGGTTTCCTTGCTATGGTCCAGGATGGTAAGGATGCCATGTGTGAGTCCGTTCAGTCGGGTTTGGACTTAGCTGAATGCGTCAGTAGGTCCATGGCGGCGAGCACCGTGATACGCAGGTTTGCGTGGTTGCGGAAGTCGGGGTTTGCTCCTGATGTGCAGTTCTGGCTCCTCAACATGCCCTTTGACGGTGAACACCTTTTTGGCAGCAAGGCTGACGAGAGCCTTGAGAGGTTGCAGACCTCAAAGGCTGCAGCAAAGTCGTTGGGCGCTGCAGTTCGCCAACCTCCGCCTTTTCGTCCTAGGGGACAGCAGTGGAGGGGTGGTTCCTTTCGCTATTATTCGTCCTTCAGTAAAGCGAGAGGAGCTGGCAGTCAAAGGGGCCTACGCAGGGGTACCAGAGGTGGACGACAGGGTACCCGTGGTGCCAAGGCCGCTCGGGCAGTTGCCTCTTTGCCCTCAGGTAACGCCGCAGCCGCTCCCGCTCAGTCGTGAGGCCATGTCCCATGGTTCGCCGGTTGGGGGAAGGCTGGCGCAGCATCTTGTAGAGTGGCAAGCCATTACTTCAGATGTGTGGGTTCTGGAGATCATACCCCACGGCTACTGTCTTCCTTTTCGGCACAGGCCTCGCGACAATCCACCGGGGAACCTCTCTTTGCAGAGTCTGGATCCGCTCCTTGCGCAGGAAATTCAAGCCCTGCTGGAGAAAGGCGCCATAGAACTGGTGCCTGTAGCGGAGAGGAACAAAGGATGGTATTCCCCTTATTTTTTGATTTCGAAGAAAGACGGGGGATTGAGACCCATCATGGACTTGCGCGGTTTGAACAAACTCCTCAGGAAGGACAAGTTCAAGATGGTTACTCTCTCTCAAGTCCTCCAGGCCCTTCAGCTTCAGGACTGGTTGGTGTCTCTCGACCTCAAGGATGCTTACTTCCATGTGCCGATCCATCCCAAGCACAAGAAGTACCTGAGGTTCGCGGTTGGCGACTCGCACTTTCAGTTTCGGGTCCTGCCGTTCGGATTGACCTCCGCCCCAAGGGTTTTCACCAAGCTCATGGTGGTGGTGGCAGCGCATCTCAAGCAAGGGGGGATTCACGTCTACCCCTACCTGGACGATTGGTTGATCAGGGGGAGCTCTCCCGAGCAAGTCCTGGATCATCTGTCCGTCACCTGCCACTCCCTTCCCAGGCTGGGCTTCTCCCTCAATTTAAAGAAGTCCCATTTGACGCCAACACAGCGGCTCCAGTACATCGGAGCAGTGCTCGACACTTCCCTGGGGCAGTGTTTTCCTCCCCAGGTGAGGGCTCTTCACATTCAGCAGATGGTGCACAAGTTTCAGCATGCCCAGACGCTCCCAGCGTTCGAGTTCTTGAGGTTGCTTGGCCTCATGGCATCCTGCATTCTTCTGGTGCCAGAGGCTCGCCTGCGGATGAGATCTTTGCCGTGGGCACTCAAGACGCAATGGTCGCAGTCCTCCGGCAGGTTGTCGGACTCGGTTCTGGTGCCGCCCTCGGTCGCCCGGGACCTTCTGTGGTGGGCCGTCGAAGGCAACTTGATGAAGGGGGCTCCCTTTTGGCTTCCCTGGCCGGAGGTGACGATCGTGATGGATGCATCCCTCACGGGATGGGGTGCTCATGCCAACGGGCTGACAGTCAGCGGTCGTTGGTCTCCGTCGGAGTCCAGACTCCATATCAATCTGTTGGAGCTGAGGGCCGTCAGGCTAGCCCTGAAGGCTTTTCTGCCGACTGTGCGAGGAAAGAATGTCCTGATCCTGACGGACAACACAGTGGCCATGCACTACCTCAACAAAAAGGGGGGGGCAGGGTCACTTCCTCTGTGCAGGGAGGCAATGCAGCTCGAGTTCTGGGCCATCCAGCAGGAAGTTTCGATCTCGGCAGTTCATCTGGCCGGAGACGAAAACGTGACGGCGGACGCTCCTAGCAGGCAGAGCGCGATCTCTCACGAGTGGGAGTTGGCTCAGGAGATTCTCCTGGAGATCTTCGCCCTTTGGGGGACCCCTCAAGTGGATCTCTTCGCCTCCAGTGTCAACCGGAAGTGCGAAAAGTTTTGCGCGCGGGAATTTCCTCCAAAAGGAGCTTTAGGAGACGCGTTCGTGGTGGAGTGGTCATTCCCTCTGCTGTACGCGTTTCCTCCAGTCCCCGTCATCCCGCAAGTGCTGCGGAGGTTACGGAAGTTCGGTTCCCGGATGATCCTCATTGCTCTGGCGTGGGCTCGGAGGACGTGGTACCCGGACCTTCTCGACTTGTCCATCTGCCCTCCACGTCGTCTTCCCTACCGAGACGATCTGCTCTCACGGGAGGGGGGTCAGGTTCTCCATTCAGAGGTCAGATCCCTCAACCTTCACGCTTGGCTTCTGAAAGGTTGAGGTATAAGGATTGGGACCTCCCTGAAGACGTGATGGAGGTGTTGCTTTCGGCCCGAAGGCCAGCAACAAAGTCTCTGTACCGTTGCCGTTGGCGTAAGTTTTGCGACTGGTGCAGGGTTCAGAATGTGGATCCTTTTGCATGTGACATCCCCATGGTTCTGTCCTTTTTACTTTCTTTGGCCCACAGGGGCTTGCAAGTGGTACCATTAAAGGTTACCTGGCGGCGCTGCCCATCTTTAAGCGCTCGTCTGAAGAGTGTTCTTACTTTGAAATCCCTTTAATTTCACAGTTTCTGAAAGGGCTCACTAATGTGTTCCCTCCGTCACCTTTCCTGGTGCCCGGTTGGGATTTAAACCTTGTTCTTAAGTTTCTTATGGGTGCTCCGTTTGAGCCTTTACATTCTTGCCCTTTGAGGCTGTTAACTCTGAAAACTGTGTTTTTAGTTGCGGTTACTTCCGCTCGCAGAGTGAGTGAGTTACAGGCACTTTCAGTTCAGCCACCCTTCACTGTATTTCACAAGGACAGGGTTGTCCTTAGAGTTCGTCCTTCTTTTCTTCCGAAGGTAGTGACGGATTTTCATTTGGCCCAGAAGGTTGTTCTTCCGGCATTCTATCCTCCTCCGCATCCTGGAAAGAAAGAGAAGAGGCTCCGTAGGCTTGATCCTAGGAGAGCTTTAAGCTTTTATGTTTCATGCATGTCCCGGGTCAGAGTGGACGATAAACTCTTTATTGGTTACGCTGGAAAGCGTTTGGGGCAAGCTGTGACGAAACAGACTTTGTCTCGCTGGATTATTTTAGCCATCTCGGAGTGTTACCGCTTGGCGAGTAGGGACCCACCGGCTGGCTTGCGGGCCCATTCTACCAGGGGTGTGGCTGCATCTAGTGCCCTGCAGAGGGGTGGTCCCATTCGCAACATCTGTGATGCAGCCACCTGGGCTTCAGTACATACATTTGTACGTCACTATTCTCTCGATTCCATCCGAGGGCAGGATCTGGCCTTTGGCAAGGCGGTCCTTTGCTCTGCTATTTGATTGGCTATTCTAAATTTTGATTCTAAATTCTTTCCCTCCTCCTTGCTCTGGTACTGCTTTGGGAGTCTGTCATAGATATGGAATATGTCGGAGGACCCAATCCCCTCGAAGAACAAGTTACTTTCTTACCTGGTAACGTTCTTTCGATGGGATGGTCCGACGATGTATTCCATATCGCTCCCGCCCTGCCTTCCCCGCTGCAGAATTTCTTTTGCGATTGCAGCTTACGTTCCGCAAGGCTTTGTGTCTGACTGGCAGTTGACTTATGTCACACGTTCTGGGGGAAAAAACTACAACTGAGGCTACGGGCGTCGTGCGTCCTACTTATCACATCGGATGACGTCGGAGGAGGTCCTCGACGACGGCGCATCGACGTCATCTACGTCATTGACGCAGACGCCAGGAAAAAAGTTTCCGAAGCAGCACAGCTGTGGTGATTACATGTCGTAGATATGGAATACGTCGTCGGACCATCCCATCGCAAGAACGTTACCAGGTAAGAAAGTAACTTGTTCTTCTCTATACAACAGTGTCCGACTGGCCAAACAAAATAAGTAGTTCTCCGGTTCCGATTCTCTAAGTATATGATCGCAAAATAACACTTAACCTTTATACGTCCTTGTCCGTCCTGGCATATCCAATGCTGCAAAGGAAATGTTCAAACTGTGTGTCCAAAAGAAAGTCTTCAAGCCTATCCCTGGTCTGCTGCTCTCCTGACCTCCCTAAGCTAATAACATAAGTAGGATAGGCAAGAGCAAAACCTATTTGTCCAAGAAGAGAGCCTACATCCAAGCCTGCGTCTCTGCGTGCGGACTCGTACAACACTGCTAAACTCTTAAAAATCTGCAAGGAGCTGGCACTGGCGTCTCACTTCACCACTAAAACTCAAGACATCCTGTCCTCTCACTCCTGTTCCTCTTTCCCTCTTTCCCTCTTTCCCTCTTTCCCTCTTTCCCTCTTTCCCTCTTTCCCTCTCTTTCCCCATGTTCACCGCTGACAATGGTTCTAGGAAAGTTCAATCTATGAACGTATTGTCCAAGCAGGTGCTTCTGTGCTCCTCCAGGACAACATCAACACCCTCTCTCCAGCCTTGGCCAATTTCTGCAATCACTCTTTTGTCACAGAAACTTTCTCCTCCCCCCTAAAACACTCCCTTCTGCACCCCTTCCTGTTGAAGCCTTCTGCCAATCCTTCCTCTCCAGCAAACTACCGCCTGATCTCTATCACTCCTTTCCTGGACAAACTCCTGGAAAAGCTGGCCACCTCCCAGCTTACTCTCCATACCAAATCTGTTGGTTGTCACCATGACCATCAGACTGAGTTTAGAGCAGCCAGAAGCACGGAAACTGCTCTCCTGAACTCCTGTGAAGATCTGCACTCAAATATCGACTTTAGCCTTCATTCCATCCTCATCCTCCTTGTTCTTGTCTCTGCTTTCGGCAGTCAACCATGCCATCCTGATCCATCCTCTCCGTGACAACCTGGGCACCACAGATCAGGCCCTAGCCTGGTTGAATTCCTTCCCCTCCGATCGACCCTCCCATGTTCAACTGGGGTCCTTTCGAATGGATGGTGTGCTCCCACGTGTTCCTGATCTTTCATGTATTCGATATCAAGCTTCAGCTGCTTCGGATTTTCTTTTCGGCATAACTAAAGATCAAGGTCATCGACGCATCCGGCACCTTCGACACCAATGGCACCTTCGGCAGCATCAAAGCCTTTGGTGACGTTGAAGTCGAAAACGACTTCAGTAAAAATATTAACGACTCCTCGAGCGTCGAGTTCAAAATGTGTGAAGCCTTCGATGCCCATCCCAGGTAAGACTTATACTCCTTTACAAAGGAAGGATTATTTCAAATCACTAACCTCGATTTTTGAGGAAAATGAGTCATCGGATAACGATGCACCATTTTTGCTACAATTTGGTACACCAAATGTCCCTGATACTTTATATCCGAGGAGTCCAGGCTAAAAGATCTTTGACTACTTGCAAACAGCCAGTGGAGTGGACACTTCACCAGAGCTAGAATTTGGTAAACCTGAATCTGGTGAACATGCAGATGCATCATATAGACAGGTCATGTCTTTGGTTGTAGATTACTTGGGATGGAGTAGACCTCCCCTCCCTTCGAGAAGGATGATGTAACAGACATCCTTGATAAGGGTCAGCGAATGGATCCCATTTTACCTTTCCATATTGCACTTAAAAATGTTTTTTAAAAACGGGTGTCTGCCAATTGGGGGACGCCGGAGTCAAGTCCGGCAGTAAACAAAAACTTGACAAGAAAATACCGCTCATCTAGTAGTGAGCCCAACTAATTGTCAAAACACCCCACCCCTGAAAGTCTTGTGGTGCAGGCAGCTTACACAACCATCCCACCGGAAAGGGATGACAGAGTAGATGCATGGGCAAGGGAAGTATTTTTTGCGGGGGCATGGCTCTTTAGTCGGTCAGCTCCACATGTGCCTTAGCAAAGTTTTCATTCACTCTATAGGACTGTATTTCCATGGCGGCTGAGCATATTCCTGAGGGGGAGGAAAGAGACTTTTTATTGGCTATTGTTCGAGACAGCAACAAAGCCATGTGCAAGTCTCTTCAGTTGGGTCTAGATACTGCAGCCCGCATCAGCAGAGCCATGGCAACAAGCACCGTAATACGCAGATTTGCATGGTTGAGGAAGTCTGGATTTGCACCTGATGTGCAATCCAGACTCCTTAACATGCCTTTTGACGTGTCTCACCTTTTTGGCACCAAGGCTGACGAAAGCCTTGAGAAGCTGCAGACCTCGAAGCCGACCGCCAAATCTTTAGGTACTGCTGTTAGGCAGCCTCAGCCCTTTAGCCCCAGTGGACCGCCTTGGAGGTGTAGATCTTTTCACGAATACTCCTCAGTTGGAAGAGCGAGCGGAATGGCTGGTTGGAGGCCAAAGAAGATTCCCTCGTGGTGGACGAGGGAGAGGTGCAAAGCCCATTTGAGCAGGGGCATCCTTACCAACCGCCACTGCTTCAGCTACCTCTAAACCTCTCTGAGGTCTTGAGTCGCAAAACCCCAGTGGAAGGCAGACTGTCTCAGCATCTGGAAGAATGGCGAGACATTACTTCCGATGCTTGGGCACTGGAAACAAAAGCCCACGGTTACTGCTTTCCTTTCATATAGAGACCTCAGAACCATCCACTGGGGAACCGTTCTTTGAGGGTTCCAGATCTGCTCCTTGTGGAGGAAATTTTGGCCCTTCCAGAGAAAGGCGCTATAGAAACAGTGCCTGTAGCAGAGAGGAACAAAGGATGGTACTTTACATATTTCCTAATACCCAAGAAGGATGGAGGGCGTAGACTCATCTTGGACTTGAGATACTTGAACAGGTTCCTCAGGAAGGACAAGTTCGAGATGGTTACACTTTCTCAGCTCCTTCAGGCCCTCTTTCTCCAGGATAGGATGTTGTCATTGGACCTTCAGGATGCTTACTTTCATGTGCGAGTCCATCTCAAGCACAGAAAGTACCTGAGGTTCGCCGTTGGCGGTTCGCATGATCAGTTTCGAGTTCTGCCTTTCGGGTTGACCTCCGCCCCAAGGGTTTTCACCAAGCTGATAGCGGTGGTGGCAGTGTGTCTCGGAAGGGGGGGTGGGGATTCACGTCTAACTCTACCTGGACGGTGGGATGATCAGTGTGCGTTCTCCCGAAAAAGTAATGGATCATCTCAGTCACCTGCCACTCTTTTCACAGACTGGGCTTCTCCCTCAGTTACAAGAAGTCCAATATGACAAAATCTGAAAAACTCCAATTCATCAGGCCGTGCTGAATGCATCCTTTGGTAAGAGTTTGCCACCCGAGGTGAGGACTCAAGACATCCTGCAGATGGTCTCCAAGTTTCAGAGTGGCCAGCGTCTTCCAGCCTTCGACTTTTTAAGGTTGCTCGGCCTCAAAACAGGCCTCATGGCATCCTGCATTTTTCTGGTGCCGGAGGCTCGCCTGAGGATGAGATCCCTTCAATGGGCTCACAGAACACAATGGTCTCAATTCCCAGGCAACATGTCAGACCTACTTCAGGTTCCAAGCAGGGTCGCTCAGGATCTCCTTTGGGCCTGCGAGGACAACATTCTGAAAGGAGAACCTTTTTGGCAACCATGGGCGGAGATAACAGTAGGGACGGACGCCTCACTCACAGGGTGGGGAGCCCACGCCAACAATCTGACAATCGGTGGTTGTTGGTCTCCATCGGAGTCCAAACTTCACATCAATCTTTTGGAGCTGTGGGCAATCAGACTTGTGCTGATGGCTTTTCTGCCCTCTGTATGGGGAAGAATGTCCTGATAATGACAGAAAACATAGTGGCCATGTACTACCTCAACGAGAGGCGGTGTAGGGCCACTACCACTGTGCAGAGAGGCAATGCAGTTCTGGTACTGGGCAATTCAAGAGGGAATCTCCCTATCGGCAGTTCACCTTGCCGGAGAGGGGAACACAGTGGTGGGTGCTCTGAGCAGGCAGAGCACAGTCTCCCACTAGTGGGAACTAGCTCAGGAAGTCCTTAAAGAGATCCTTGACCATTTGGGGAATCCCTGAAGTGGATCTGTTCACGATCAATGTCAACCAGAAGTGAGAACTGTGCTGCTCCAGGTAATTTCCCCCAAGAGGAGCTCTGGGTGACATGTTTGTCGTGGACTGGGAGTTTCCACTGCTGTACGCGTTTCCTCCAGTGCCCATCATTCCTCACGTGATCTGGAGGTTGAGAAAGTTCAGGAAACCCATGATCCTCATTGACCCGGATTGGGCCAAGAGGACGTGGTACCCGGACCTTTTGGACCTGTCCATCTGCCAGCTGGTACAAGGACAAGAATATACACCCTTTCCTATGCAGAGCACAAGAGGTGTTAATGTTCTATTATACCTAGTCAATCTGGGGCTCCAGGCTGGAAAAATTGATGGCTATTTGGTGGCGCTATTCATCTTTAAGCACTCGTCTGAGGAATCTTCATATTTTAAGATACCACTGGTAGCACAATTTCTGAAGGGACTCACCAATGTGTTCACCCCATCTCCTTTCCAGGTTCCAGTTTGGGACCTTAATCTGGTGTTAATATTTCTTGTGTGCACCATTTGAACCTCTACATGCATGTCCATTAAGGTTGCTAACATTTAAAACCATTTTGTTGGTAGCAGTAACTTCAGCCTGTAGAGTGAGTGAATTGCAGGCACTTTCATCTAAACCACCCTTTCCAATTTCCACAAGGATAAGGTCGTCTTGAGGGTTAAGCCTTTATTTTTGCCTAAGATCATTTTGGATTTTCATGTAGGACAGAAAATTGTATGGACTACTTTCTATCCTCCACCTCATCCTGGCAAAGAGGAGAGGTTACATGGATTGGATCCATGTAAAACTCTAAGCCGCTACATATTTAGATTATCTAAACTTTGTAGAGATGATCAGCTTTTTATAGGCTATATAGACGACAAACTGGGTCAGGCTGGGACAAAGCAGACCTTATCCAGATGGATAATTCTGACAATTTCAGAATGCCACAGGCTGGTGGGCAAGGATCCTCCAGAAGGCTTGAGGGCCCAATCCACCAGGGGCATGACTACTTCTACGTGTCTGCAAAGAGATGTTCCTAGCAAAACAATTTGTGAGACAGCTACGTGGTCTACTATACACACGTTCACAAAGCATTACTGCCTTGATTCTTCCCTCAGTCACGATGGAAGCTCTTGAAAAGTGGTCCTCCATTCGGTTCATGAAAACCATTGAGAAATTTCTCACTCCATCCATCAAAACAAACACTGCTTTCCTCAAAGATGAGGAATACGTGGGAGGAACACCCAGTCGAAAGAACGTTACCAGGGGTAAGAAACTTGTTCTTCTCTCCACCACCTCTCTCTGTATGTGGTGTTCCCCAGGGCTCTAACCTCGCACCCTGGCTCTTCAACATTTACTTGGCACCTCTGGCCCAACTCATCTCTAATTCTCTCCTAACTTTCAGTGTTATGCAGATGACAGTCGGCTCTCCTTCAGGCTTTCCTATGCCTCCTCTCCTCTCTCATATATTCCTGATTGTCCATCCGTGAATCAAGAATGGTGTGCCTTTAACAATTTGCCTGATCGCCAGCAAGACTGAGATCCTTCTCATTGGGACCCCTGCTCCCACTTTCCCTCTTTCACTCTGGCTTCCCTCCTTGGGCCCTCTACCTGCGCCTTCCTGCGAGGCAAAAAACATTGGTGTCATCTTCGACTCCACCCTCTCCTTCTCTCCTCACATCACGGATGTCACCAGAAGTCCCACTACCAGCTGCACCTCCTCAGAGGTATTCTTCCTTTTCTCACTTTCCCCCAGAAGCATATTGTCACAAGAGCCCTGGTTCTCTCTAGGCTGGACCTGCAACAACCTCTTTCTAAATCTGCCTGACTCTAGTCTTTACCCTCTGCAACTAATCCAGAACAGGATTGCAAGACTTGTCCTTGGCCTCAAGCCCAGGGATCGTATCTCTCCAGCGCTGAAATCTCTCCACTGGCTCACGCTGGCTGCAAGGATCAAGTTCAAGACCCTCTGCATTGTCCACAAGGCCTTCTGGGGCCAGGGACCACACTAGATCCAACTCGCTCTCTTTCTAAGCACTTTCCTTCTCGAGCCTTCCGCTCATCCACCTCCAACTCTGAGGGTCAGACTCTTCTCCAGGCTGAGAGTCGGTGGGTAGATCTCTCTCCTCGGCTGGTGCCTCCCTCTAGAACAACCTCCCTGCCTCTTTTTATCAGAACACCTCAGGTTCCAGAAGCAACTTAAGACATTTCATTTCGCTTCTGCTTTCTCTCTTCCCCTGCTGATCTTGTCTGCTGCACTAACTGGTTACCTGCCCTCCCTCTGAACCTTTTGGGGACCAGGCTCCTTCACGACCAGTAGCCCCACGCACAGCCTCCGGGACTACCGCGCACTAGGGACTGTATCTGCAAACCTGCTGTCCCCTGCATCCTGCACTTACTTGGAACAGGCCACCCCGGTGAACCTATTGCACTATCCCCCTCCTTCCCCCTGCCACTTCTCCTGCCCTTTCCCCTGCACTTGCACAATCTGAATGGCACAAGGCCTAGTAAGATCGCTTGTTGTATCCTCCCTTTGTCTCCCCTTCCTTGTCTTGTCGCACATAGAAACACTTGTGTACAGGCACGTTATAAATTACTTGAATCATATTCTCAAAATCATCCGTATTTTAATTCAAAAATAGGCTTGTTCCTTGGTTCTCTCTGGATTTGCAACCGGTCCCCCTAAATCTTGGATTAAAGCCTCCACACCAGACTCTTCCCACTCCTTCGGTTAGTAGTCCTTTCTCATACGGCTTAGGTTTCAGGATTGATTTACATCCGGCAACGTTCATAGGCCTTGGGAAACCAGTATTTATAACGGTCCTACTAGCGTCGGAGGGGAGTACTATCACCTTCCTCACCTCAAAGTGTCACTTGGGCCTGGCCTTGGCTCTGTCTCGGGTCCATGCAGGAGCCCTCGGACATAAGCTGTAGACTAGGCTTCTCTCCCCTTCTCAGGCCTCCTTCATGCAGTCAGAGCATGCTGGCATCTGCTACCACAGATCCTACTTTGGGCAGGTGCAACCAAGCAAAGGTTCCCCCTTCCCGGTATCAAGGGGGCTGGCACCTTTTCCTTTCCTTCTGGCACACTGCAATGGGGACCACACACACCTTTCTGAGATGCTTGCTATCCTCTGATTTCACTCTCTTTATGGTCCCTTCGTGGTGCTTCCCCTTTCCTGATTGGTCTTTCTCAAACATGGTGAGTCGTTGTCCTCTGATTGTCTCCTGGGCTGCTGGAGCCTCCTTGCTCTCATTCGTCTTTCTGCCTTTATACTCCCATTGGAAGACTTGGAAACTAGTCCTTTTATTCATAGGCTAGCAGAGGGCTCAAAAGGGATAACGGCCATGTTAGGTAATGTTGAACCAAAATGGTGCCAGTCTCTGCACGAGATCCTGGTGGTATGCTGTACTCTACCTGTAGATCTAGTGTTCCTGCTTCTTGGGCCTTCTTGGCCTTGCAATCTTCCAGTTCATCTTTCTGCGCCCCCCCCGTGCCTTCTGGTAATTGCACTGATGTTTGCACGTGGGGTGGATTCCTGAATTCGGAAACTGTAGTCTCATTAACCTCCTGAGTGTTTGTTTCTCATGTCGCATCTTCTGTTCTTGTTTTATATTTAATCTGTCCGGAATCCAGTTTGAGTTTTCCTTCCTGGGAACTGCAGTTTTTCAGGCATACTAGTGCTTAAACACATAAAAGGGCCTTTCAAATGGTAAGAGTTCACCTTCTCATTCCCCACTTCTCCCATGAGGCTTTCTTGCCTGCACTCTAGGTCTTCCTTACAATGGAATGGTCTTGTAGGAGTCGAACATGGCATATTTCCATCTTTTGAATTTGCAGCAAATGGACTTTGGGTAATCGTTTGCCACTATCTCGAATCGTACCGTAGCCATCTTGTGAGTCTTTGGAAATCCAGGGGCTCCAAGTTCTCGCACCGAACATGGGGTAGTGTCACTTACCCACACCCCTTCAAACGTGTAGCCAGCTACCACAGTGGAATCTTCGTCCCTTGTGAGGTTTCCAGACTTGCAAACAAATGCTCAAAATAAGCAAAATAATGAGCTTTATTGAAGCATGTTAGAGAGTTCTACCTGCAACCCTCCAATAGGTAGCAAATGCAGTACCGCTGGCTAACTTTCAAAAAACGCCCACATTCTCAGAATCTTTGCTCCTGGTCTGAGCCGTTCTTTAGCCATTTACCCTTTATATATTATCTAATGTGACAATTTTAAAGGCTGTAGTGGCCATTGTTATGACCTCACCTCAAAGCTCTCTGCTGGTTTGTCTGATAAACTACATTTAATTTCAGGTAATACATTATTTTTGCAGAAGTTACTAGTACTGTAAAATCATCTTTAACTTCTGTGTTGGGTGGAAGAGTGCTGATGTTTGAGTGTCACTGAATGAGTCATTTGTGGAATGAAAACCGTATTTGGGTCGTGGGAATCTGCCACCAGTTATGAGGCTAATGTGCAGGAAGATAGACTCAGCGGGGTGGCTTGCAACGCGACAATCCTGAACCAGCTGATTACAGTTTTGGCCTCTGCAATTAACAAGAATACATTTTCATAAGTATGCCTAATCGTAATCCTGGTTTTTTCTTAAACAATTCTCCTGGAAGGCAGATTCTTAGGTTGTTGTAGATGGGGATTTGAGAAGTCCACGTTCACGTGGAGTGTAGGATCATGGATTCTGTTCATGTAGAGTGTAGGATCATGGATGCATGATACTGGTGGCTGTAGATGGGTATTCGAGAAGCCCATGTTCATGTAGTGTAGGATCATGGATGCAGGATACTGGTGGCTGTAGATGGGTATTCGAGAAGCCCATGTTCATGTAGAGTGTAGGATCATGGATGCAGGATACTGGTGGCTGTAGATGGGTATTCGAGAAGCCCATGTTCAAGTAGAGTGTAGGATCATGGATGCAGGATACTGGTGGCTGTAGATGGGTATTCGAGAAGCCCATGTTCATGTAGAGTGTAGGATCATGGATGCAGGATACTGTAGGGGTGTATTGGAGAAGCCCATGTTCATGTAGAGTGTAGGATCATAGATGCATTATACAGTTTGATGTATTGCTGTAAATATTGTGATGAATCAAGAGTATTCACACCATTTACCCAGGAGGAGCAATCCCCTTTGAGGCTAGGGAGGTGAGCCTGCTCCGCTAGACCGTCCTTAGAAGTGGGAACTTGTTAGGCAAGAATTGATGTAGTAACCCTGTGGGAGACTACACAACCATTGTCCTCTTGGTATTGGGTAACCCACCTATTGGTATAGGTATGTACTACACAAGTTGGTAGCGTGACTGAGCACCCAGGCTTATCTCAAGAGGGGTAAATGTGTGCTGTAGAGCTGTAGCAATCCACCAATACAAGTAGCCAAGTAACACTTACACTCAAGGCCTATGTAATATATACTTATTTATTTAACAGTAGTTTTTAAATGAGCATTCTTTAAAAGGGGAAATATATGTAGCAATCAAATACATTTCAAAATACTTGTTCAGAATTAATACAAAGATTAGTAGATACTCTTTAGAGATGCTTCTTGTACACTTCCTACACCCTGAGGTAACTTCACTAACTAGGACAGTAATTGCATTTATAGATCACTAGTACGCTTTGTAAATTCTGAGGTTTGTAGAAAGGAAAGGAAAGGGTAGGGGAAGGTAAAAGGTTAAACCGGTTCTCAGAGCATGTGAACACTTTAAATCTTCCAAAGGGAGTCCAGCCCCTGCAGGGGGTGCTATAGGGACAACCTGCATGGCAAGCCGCCCTTCTGGCTTCCCCCTTTGGGGGCACTCCCACCGTGCCTCCTCCTTTGGAGGAAGGGGCGTCCCCGTGCCCAGCCACTTTCGGCTGGGCTTCAGGGGTATTTATAAGGCAGGGGACTGTGCAGCCCAGTCCCTGTTTGCAGCCTCCACCCGCCTGAAGTCCCACCCACTCTCGCCCTTCTAGTAGGATATCGGGAGCCCGCAGAAGAATTTCTGAAGTGGTTCTGTTTTTTAAAAAAAATAAAATATTTTTTTAGTGCAAGTGATAGGTAATCAAGGATTGTTTGCTTAAGTGATAGGTAATCAAGGATTATGTTTGCTTAAGTGATAGGTAATCAAGGATTATGTTTGCTTAAGTGATAGGTAATCAAGGATTGTTTGCTTAAGTGATAGGTAATCAAGGATTATGTTTGCTTAAGTGATAGGTAATCAAGGATTATGCGCATCTCGGCCCCCAACAAAGGCCCACTCCAGGCCCTGTCGGTGATGTCCTGTCCCTCACTTCCCCCGCGACTTGACTACATCAGGTCTGCAGCAGCGCTGATTGAATCTCCAACGTGGTGATCCCGCGTGTCTTCAGATCAGCAACTTCACCCTCCGTTAAGCCTACTTGGGCTTTGAAATGCTGTACTATGCTCTCATCGCACTGATCTACTCTCTTGTGGTGTTTTCCTATGTTTGGCAGCAGCTGTGTTTCTTCTATACCAGAGTGCCTGCATCTTTTCACCGGAGGCCCATTGTATTTCACTGGGACCTTTCGACCATCCAAGATGGGTGACCTTCACAAGAGCACTCGAGTGCTTCGTGTTCTCACTAGAGGGCCCTGCCGATTGGCTGTCTCTCCCCTCAATCTAGCCAATCTGGGTAGCCGCCAGTCGAACGCTAGCCCCCACCAAAGGCCCACTCCTAATGCCCCTGTCTGCTCCCTGCCCGCTTTCTGGGCCGCCTGGGGTGGTCCCCCCCCCCCCTTCAGTGTGTCCTGTAAAGAGACCTGAACCTGCACATGACGATGCTTGCAGAACTGAGTGACTTTTCACTTCCATGTGGGTTAGTCGCAACACCTCCCACTCCTCTGACTTTGCTCCCTCTTTCGTTCTGCATTGCGTTTGTTCTGCTTTAGATGTGTGCTGTGCCCAGTGACCAATATGTTTTACCTGCTGTGCTTTCCCACCCTTGCACTTTTGTCTCTGTTGCTTGCACCCTGCTCCATGTGTCTCCACCTCCCGCCCCCTCTTTCTTCCCTCATTGACCACCCACCCACCCCCCTCTCTCTCTCCTCCCCCACCTCAGCTCTTGTTCTCTGTCTATCTTTTCCAGCTTTTTCTCTATTGACTACCCTTCCCATCTCACTAAGTCTGGTAGGAAGACGTTCAAAAAGGATATCCTGGTCTCCAACCCAGGCCTCCCTATCCCTGATACTTGCATCAGTGCTTCCTCCAGACAGACCTTGACGGACATCCACTTTGTCGTTGATCATATGGTCTCTGTGCTCTCGCCTTATTCTTCCTCTCCCATTACTGGTGGCACCAGGTGGAGACTCTCCTGCCTCCTTCCACTCCTCTAAGGTCATCTTTAATGTTTACCTGAATAGCACTGTCTTAGTCCAAGGCCCTCAGGCCAACCTCCTCCTCTTTGACAGATGTTTCCCATTCCTTAGTAATTTCCTTTCAGCTACCGATATCGCTTCTCTCCCTACTTCAGCTTCCTTGCCCCCACCCTCTGCCACCCTCTTCCTCCTCCTTGGCTACCCTGCCCTCTCCTCCTTCCTCTTCTGCCCCACGCGGGCTTCTCCTACACCTCCGCAGGTTGTACCTCTGATGTGTACCCCTCCCCGGAAGTCTTTCAAGATCGGCAACCTTCTCCAGCTCGCCACTCTCTCGGCTGTCAAACACTCCTGCCGTCTCCTGGACACACTCTTATCTTGATGTCCTTGGTTTTACCGAGACATGGTTCACAGCCAGCTCTGTCCCGAGCTTTGACACACTCCTCCCTGATGGCTACAAGATCCTCTGCGCGCCCAGAGCCAACCGCACCAGTGGCGGTGTAGCCTTGATCTTCCCTGAGTTCATTCCTGCCTCTATCATTCCTTTGCAGGCCTACACCTCCTTTGAATGCCTGGTCTGTAGTCTATCCCTCTCTCCTGGCCACTCTCTCAGTGGCTACTATCTACCGGCCACCCGGTCAGATCCTCTCCTTCCTCTCCAAGTGGGCGGACATCTCCTCCTTCTCCTCCCTCCCCACCCCGCTGGCCTTGACCATTCAACTCCTCCTCCTTGGATACCTCAACATCCACCTGGATGCTTCCTGTCCCTCCTCTGGACTCATCCATTACTTCTCCGACCCTCCCTCTTTCTATTCTTCCCTCTGGCCCGACTCACTCTGCAGGGCACACTCTGGATGTTCTCATCTCCTCTGACCTCCCCTCTCTAACGCTCTCACCACTCCTCTCTTCTGGAGCGATCACTTTCTCCTTTTCTTCCATCTCTCCCGCTATACCCCGCAGGCCAAGCCAGCTCTAGCACTGCCATCTACCTTCTTGGTCATTCGGCCCATGAATCACATGTCGTTTGAGGATTTTGCTGCCACTTTCTCTCCCCCCTTCTCCACCTCTGGCTGACTATCATCTTGACACTGCCCTTTCCAAGCTCCACTTTATCTCTGATACTCTCGATGTTCTTGCCCCTGTCATGGGGACTGCTTGAAGCCCAAAGCCAAATGCAATTCTTGGTACGACTCTGACCTCGTCAACCTTAAACGCAAGTGTAGGGTTGCTGAGAGGAAATGGCGGTCATCTCGTATATCCTCTGACAAACTAGCCTGCTGCCTGCTCCAACGGCAATGTTACATCACAGCGTGGTTCGTATTCCTCGCCGAATCACAGGGTGTCATTGCGCCAAAACGTTCTGCTACATGAGCAACACGCCCGGTTCTCCATCTGGCAGCGGTGGAAGTTGCCATGGAGATTATCTGCACAGACGAAGCCTTGTGTCATGGGACTCAGCAGCCCGTTCCAATCTGTCACGTGTCCACAGAAGCCACGCCTCCAAACTGTTCAAAACTGGAGTTGGCGTTTTGCTCGGTGCTTCTAATTGTGGCGTTACTTACTACTGTGTGTTCAATATACCTGACTTCTGATTCTTGTTTCCGGATTCCTCTCTGCTTAACCCTTGCCTGTTGTGACGCTCATAACTTTTCTTGCTCTGCTCTACCCTTACCTGAACTCCCTGTTGCCGACCTTGGACTGTGTATTGGACTGCTTCGCTGCCTGATTCTGCCCCTGTTGATATCCTCGCTGCTGACCTCGACCCCAACTTCCTTGCCTTCCGATTCTGCTTCTGTTTGAGTCCTTGTTGTTAATCACGATTTGCTTCCGGTACTGCATCTATTCCTGACAACGTAAGCTTGTCTGTCCTTTACCATTTTTGCTGCATGCTGGTTTCGCCTGTATCGCGTTACTAGCAAATTAGGGTGTGAGTCCTTGATTCAAGAGCCACTGTGTAAGACTGTCCACGCGTTTTCAGAGCCTTCGCTTCTCAGCACACTACATTGTGTATCTGGTACATTCTATTCACTGCACCTGGACTTTTATTCATTGTCAACAGAATACCACAAGTGCACTTCTGAACACTGTGCTGCCCAGTGCACCAACCCGTCTCTAGTGCGCCCCTCGTGCCGCCCGGGTTAGTCCGCTTTACTAATTTTCCCTTTTTGTTATTTTATCCAAGTCGTTTGTCCTCCTTTCCTGGACCAATTCAAATACTTCTGAGGGTAAGATTCTGTCTCTCCTTACTCTATCACATTCTCAGATATTAGGTTAACTGTTTCTGGGTCTTTATAATTGTTATTCTCTGATAGGTTCTGATTCCACACGCCCCATCAATCAATCACCAGGTATAGCTACTCTTGTGTCTGGGGTGTTTTGGTACTACAATTCTTATACTGGCTAATAATATCTGTGTGGTTTCTTTGAAGCATTGGTTTGGCTGTGCTCGTGTTCCCCGCTCTTTTATGCGATTAACACCTCTGCCTGCCTTTGCTAGAACAGCAGAGGGGTGTATCATAGAGAAGAGTTACCTCAAGTTGAGGAGGCCTGGATCTGTGGGTCTTGTCGGGATCAAGGCTGAAGTGGTGATCCGGAAAGCCTTAATTCGCTACAACACCCTGAGCTGATTTTGGTGTCGTGAGTAACACAATACCGGCTCTGTCCGCACTAAGAAGAGAGCCCACATCCAAGCCTGCGTCTCTGCGGCATCAAACAACTTGTCCGAACTCTTAAAATCTGCAAGGAGCTGGCCAATCCTGCTGCAGTCTCTACTTCTCCTGTCCCCTCCCAGGCCCTCTGCACAGTGCTGGCTTCTTATTTCATCTAAAAAATCCCAGGACATCCTGTGCACCCTCTCGTCCTCTCCTCTTCTTCCTGCTTCTCTCTCTGCCACCTCCGGCCCCCCTTCAGCTACCTCTCTTCCCTCTTTCTCTTGCTTTCTTCTGATCTCCCCAGGCGAGATTTCTAGACAAGCCCGATCTGTGAAGGTCTTGTCAAAACAGGTTCTTTCCTGTTCATCCAAAACCATCAAGGACCATATTGACACCCTCGCTCCTGCCCTGGCTGACTTCTGCAATCACTCCATCACAACTAGAGCCATCCCCTCCCCTCTGAAGCACTCTCTTGTGCACCCTCTTCTCACGAAACCCACAGCTGACCCCTCCTGCCCGGCTACCTATCGTCCGATCTCTATCCCTCCTTTTCTTGGCAAAATACTGGAAAAGCTGGCCATCTCCCAGCTTAACCTCCACCCTGATTCTGTCGGATGCATCCATGATGCTCTGGGTTCAGAGCAGCCAGAAGCACGTAAACTGCTCTTGAACATCCGTAAAGACCTGCTCTCCAACCTTGATTCTAATCTCCCCTCTGTCCTTGTGCTACTAGATCTCTCCTCTGCCTTTGACATGGTCAACCATGCCATCCTGCTCAACCGCCTCTGTGATAACATGGGTATCACTTGTCGGGCTCTGGCATGGCTGACCTCTTTCCTCTCAAACCGAACCTCCCAGGTCCAACTTCGGTCCTTCCTTTTCTCTATCTAACTCTCTGCTTGTGGTGTTCCCAGAGGTCTAACCTCTGTCCCTGGCTTTTCAACCAATACCTGTCACCCCTCGCCTACCACATTGCTGCTCTTTACTCCAACTTTCAGTGCTAGGTGGATGACACTCCGCTCGTTTGCAGGCTCCCCTCTGCCACCTCTTCTCCCTCTCTCATCTCTGACTATATGTCTGCAATCCAGGAGTGGTGTGCCGCCAATGACCTCTGCCTTAATGCCAGTAAATCGGAGATCCTGCTCATCGGCGCTCCTGCACCTTCCTTTCCTGTCACTCTCTGGCCGTCCTCCCATGGCCCTCTTGCTGCTCCCACCTGTGAGGCTAAGAAGCTCAGGGTCCTCTACGACTCCACGCTTTCTTTTTCTCCACACATCTAGGACGTCTCTAAGAAGTCAAACTACCAACTACACCTCCTTAGGGGTATTCTTCCTTTCCTCTCCTTCCCCCAGAAGCTCACTGTCTCTAGAGCTCTGGTTCTTCCAGGCTGGACTACTGCAACAGCCTCTTTCTAAGTCTGCCCGCCACTACTCTCCACCCTCTGCAACTCATCGAGAACAGGACTTTGGGACTTGTCCTTGGCCTCAAGCCCAAGGATCGTATCTCTCCAGCCCTGAAATCGCTTATTTGGCTCCCAGTGGCTGCGAGGATTAAGTTCAAGACCCTCTGCATTGTCCACAAGGCCTTCTGGGGCCTCAATACCTTCAACTGCCTCTTCCTAAATATCTTCCTTCTCGAGCTCTTCGCTCATCCGCCTCCAACTCCCTCAGGGTCAGCCGCTTCTCCAAGCGACAAGTTGTTGGTAGATATTTCTGTCATGATGCCTACCCCCGGGCATCCGGATCAAGCCCATCAGTCCCGGGAGCAGGCATCCAGGTATTTAATAAAACCCCAGCAGCCCCGGCTGTGGGCTGTCTGGGTTCAGTCCTGGCGCCATAGACGCCAGGCTCATAGACTTTACTTGCCTCCTGCAGACCATGCTGCAAATGCATCCAAGCCAACGTGAGGCCTGGATGGGACTATTTTTTTCTACAGGGACTATTCTTTTACTCGGGTGTGGTTCTAGGGACTTCTTACCTGGAACTACTTTTGAGGCTATTTAAACCACGCCCGAACAGCAGCACATGCGCTCACCGTGCCTGCAGTCAGCATCCAGTCTTCAGCCACGCCCGTCTCGAATCCATCCAGAGCTCCTAGCAATAGAAGAAAGAAGAAGGAAAGGTTAGAAAACAGATATTATTTCAATCCTTACCTGAATTCCGGATCCATCACGTCTTCGAACTTGAAAAGGACATTATTCTACACGCGTCGCATCGTCGGCTGCAGCGCCGCGCCATACTCGCCAGTCCTCACAGCATTTTTCGATCCGGCACAGCCTCCATTTTCTCCGCCGAATTCCACCATCTAGGGGACAAAAGAAACATAAGGTGAGCCGAGAGAGCCAACAAATACAACCTCTCCACCATAGACTTAGCTGATTAACAACCGGAGGCATTTATTCTGTAACAAACCGCAACTTCTTACGCCGCACCTGTAAGGAGAGAGAAACCAGCAATTTAAACAAACACATCTTTTGCCGGACAGTGTTGGGCAATACAGACTCTTACCTCAACACCATCAGCTGCCACAAGACAATCTTCCCTTGGACCCAGCTGCAACACAAGAAAGGAATGTACAAGAGTGAACATCGGACATATTGAACTCTTTGAACTTTATACTTATGGGTTCTCGCCTGGAACCTCGGAGTCAATATTCATCAGGAACTCTTCCAACGCCCTCAAACCAGTGAAGTAACTGGTATCTACGCGCCCCTGCATTCCACGCAGGATGGAGAGCTCATCATTTACAAACATAAGGTGAGCTTACAGAAAGTGAATATCGGTGGTGATTAGTGGGGAGAACAGTGGGGTGCTATTACTAAAATCCACGGGTGGCTGAATCCCTTTCTCCACTTGCAGGAGAATATTTCTACGGGTCAAGCAGACGAGATTAGGCGGTCCAGTCCAGTCTGTCATCTCTGCACTACGCTTCATGTAGGAGGAGGTCGCAGCTGTCCGGGTCCGATCGACGCCCCTGTGGGAGCCAGGTGAGCGTAACAATTTCTTTGGCTGGGGCCTCCCTCTGGAACAGCCTCCCTGAAACTCGAGGAGAACCATCTGCGGTTCCGGAAGCACCTCAAGACCTTCCTCTTTGCTTCTGCCTTCCCTCGTCCTCTCCCTTGCTGATGTCTGTTTTTGCAGTGGGCTCCTAGCTAACCTCTGAATTCGGGCTTAGAGCCCTGTCCACCCAGCTGCACACCTGCACTGCCTCCTGGCGTTCCTTGCACTTGGGTCTGTATCTGCAACCCTACAGTCCCTGTACCTGCACTTATCAGACACCCGTTGTCTGCACTTAATTTGTGCACTTGCCACCTGCTGGCCGTACTACTTGTTGTTTTTGATCACATGTTCATCACATTCCACTCCTCCCCTGCCCCTTGCACTTTCCCCTTTCCCTCTACCCTGCACCTGCCCATTCTCAATGTCACTGGGTCTAGTAAGATTGTTGTTTTGTCCTCCCTTGTACCACTCCCTTGCCTTGTCGTGCCCTGAAATACTTGTGTATGGGCCCGATATAAATAAAATATCATATAAATGAAGTCTAGATACAAATCTTTCCCAGAAATATTAGTTTAAAACCAATGTATCACCTATGAGGGGCAGTAAGTAAAGTCAAATGGACAAGAGTCTCCAGGGAGCTAGGACAGCCAAAGTCAATTGGAGCAAAGTCTATGGAGCTGAGGCACATCTTAGATGGTAAAAGTCTTGCACAAAGTTAGAGAGTGTGTTGAAGAACAATCACTGTAGGGTTACAAGCTGTTAAACTTGTGAAGGGTAGAGCTGAAATAAATCAACTCTAGCAAAGCAGCTGCTGCAAGTCTCAACTGAGAAGAGCAAGCTACAGACACTGAGGTAAGTACCCCAAGTCAGAACAGTGCTTTTGGTTAGAAGGGGATCCAGCTGGCTTCTGTCTGGTTGCAGCGATGCAGATTGTGTTCCTGGTCCTCAGTCGTGGGGACAAAGAGGGAGGACGTCTCGGGACTCCTGCGGCAGCAATTCAGAGGTCGGTGGCAGCTACAGGCTCTTTTCGGATCAGCGGCACTTCGCGGTTTCAGCCCTCGGTAAACAGCACCACCATGGATCTTGGATACTGGTTGGGCTTCCTTCACTCCTCGAGTCCTGCATTCTGGTGAGGGGACTGGAGCTCTGGTTGCCCTGCTTCTGGAGGGTCCTGGGGAGACTCCTGGAGCTTCTGGCCAGATCACAGACGTTGCACTCAACTATAGATTTCTCGACCCCTGGCACTCGGTTACAGCTAGTCGGGGAAAGTGGTCCAGTGGAGTTCGTCTTGGGGCTAGTTGGTTCCACTAACCCAAGGGAAGAAGTCGCCCCTTCCGGAGCTTCTCTTGTTTGTCAGAAAAAGGAGTTTCAGCACAGCAGCAGGGCTTCACTGGGCAGTTCAATGGTCCAGGCGGATGCAGCAAGCTTCGTTCATGGCTTCTTCGCCTGGGTGTTCTTCCCAGTTGACGACTGCCTCTAGTTCCAAAACCCTCGCCTTTTAAGCAGGTTGCTCGCATTTGTACGCAGCTTAGCTGTCACTAAAACAGCAGGGTGGCTGTCCTGCAAGGCCAGCCAGCCAATCAGGACTGGGTGCATTCAGGTTTCCCTAGAGACGGACAGGGCAGTTTCGGGCACCTCCCTCACTTCCTGCCCTTCCAGACACACTGGAGCCAGAGGCGGGGTTTCAGTACTGAAGCCCGCCAAAGGCAAAACGAACAAAGGGCTCAAACCTGGCTTGGCCCACATAGTAAAACCCAAGAAAGACCTCACAGACAGAAAATGGCGAAAAAAGAAGACCGCAGCCGTTTTGACAAAATGGTCTCCCATGGGTGCTATACTGCAGCTGAGGATTCAGCCTGTGGTAGAAAAGCACAATGGTGGGAAAATTAAACCACTGCCACAAGCCATTTAAAGTAGTGAGGGTAACATAATAAATGTTAAACAAGTAGGTCGGAAAAGGGGCTACTAAGTAACCCCGCAGCACACCACATAAGATAGTGTGTGCTGGACCTACAAAGAGAAAAGGTAAGTAAAGCCGATTTCACTTTAATATTCTTGGGAATAGTAGTTCACCCAAGAAAAGGTCTTTAATCCTAATGAGAAATCTAAAGTATTTCCCTGTGACACTGCACTGAGGGTGTCACCATACAAAAGGTAGATGCCTATGGAGTTTCAGACTCCAAAAAAAAAGGAAACGCATAATCCAAATCAGATCAAAACACACACGAGAGTGAGAAAAAGGGCTCACTTGCTCCAGGGTTAAAATTAAAAAGTCCTAAAGTCCAGCAAAAGAGCTGGGGGTCTCTAAGGTTGGCGGAATGAAGCACTAAAATGAGAATTCTCCCTAACAGACCTCACTGGGAGTGACTCCATCCCCCAACCCTCCTCCCCAGGGGACAAGGACTCTCATTCCCACAAGGAACATCAGCAACATTATCTGCCTGTATGGGATTGCCTTACCTGGTGGTATTAGAATTAATACAATACCCGAAGACAAACGGACAGCCCTTTGAACGTGAGTGCGTATGTAACAGGGACGATTTGATGGAGAAAGAGGAGAGCGAACCATACACAGGGGAAACCATGTGACATAGCTGCCCTTGGAGGGGTAGAGCAGTGTGGAGCCTGCAGTTGTTAGTGAGGACGAGAACACCAGCAGAGAGTGCAGACAAACTTGCTCTCCGTACGGAGTCCAGGAGACCATCTTTTGTGGTGGCGTGACCAAGGGAAGTCTGTGCTGGGGCCGGAACCTGACCAACAACACTGAAACCCTTATCAACTGGAGGAACGAAACCTCCCTCCGGCAGTGCGATGCCGAGCAGGCAGACCGACTGAGACAGATAAAACAGAGGCAGAGCCACGAGGAAGGCGCTCAATCCTGATGCGGGTCCCCTAAACCTAACTCCATGGAATGAAGTACCAGGGTAGAGCGAGGAAGGAGGCGGCAACCGGGGCTACAAGACATATGTGAAAATCATTGCAATATTGAATGTGAAGCTGTGAGAAAGCACACATGTGTATTTAAGGAAACCACAAGAAAGTTACCAAGTATAATTGGGGAGAAAACATGGAGGCCATTGTTAAGAGACTTGAATAATCGCTCTGTTAAGTGCAAGTAATCTTTCGAAATCAAAGTGAGAAATGGGAGCCCATTAGAGAGGCCCCAGGACTGGTGGTGCCACACCATCATTAAGGGTTTAACGATCCCAACGGAGAGAGAATCAAGTTTAAAGAATCCAAAGGACTAATAATAAGAGGAATACATATACAAGACTACATCCAAAAGGATAGCAAGAAAGACATAGATAGGTCTTGCACACTCTGGAACGATCGACCTATGAACTTGAATCACGATCTACAGAAACTCTTGAAAGAGGTGATTAGTCTGAATCAATAGTTTCTCCTAACTTGTGATTGATATATAATTTGGCCATATTTAGTTATTACTTCTAGTGGTAGTCAGTTAGAGCTATGTTTTGGACTGAGGAAATTTTTCTTTGGACTTTTGACTACAGATAAGCACCCTTAGTTTGGTTGGCAGAATTCCGGTAGCAATAGGGAAAGGAAGGCATGTTTCCTATTGTTTAAATAAAGTAACTCTGAATGTCCAATATGACTCCGATTTCTTCTTCCGGGCCGCCACAATATGGAGTATAAAAGTAAATGTCCATGGAGAGTGTAGGATCATAGATGCATATTACATTGTGGGAGTTGCATTCATCTTTGACAGCGCTAAAGATAATCTGGGTGTAAAAAAGAGCTTTGGACTGTATTGTAGGTGTTGCGTATTGTCGACAGGACTCGGGTGGTGATTGTAATGTATTTTAAATAACTCCAAACACCACGTACCTATAGGGTTACTTCAGCCCTATCTTCTTTCTGTGTAGTGGTCCTCCAATGGCAATGACCAGTCCCTCCCCATCTCTGTAGTGGTTGCCCAGACTGGTAAGGACCAGTCGCTCTCTCCTTCTCTTTCTCTTCTGTGCCTTAATCTGCCAGTGAGGTGCCTTCTCCAATGGAGTCCAGTTCCTATCGGGTGTGAAAGGGAATAAGAACATTCTGTTACTCCTCTGAGCTGTATTTATATGTGCCTCCCTTTGAACCAATCTCTGTGTTTACTTCCTTCTTCTAATGCCATTTTTTTTGTTCTATTCTCCCAGGACATGTGATCCATGCCATCTCTTCAGTGCTCTCGTTTCCCGTTTGGGTGGAGTCTCCTCTCCCTTCTTCCTCCGAGAGGACCCATTGTCCTCGAAGAGTCTGCCATCTTTTCCCTGCAGCTATGCTCCCTCGCTTCTGGGCCGGGGTTGTTAGTCATGGTGGACCTGAACCGCGACGCCCGACCACTCACAAGGGTTGACCATGGCCCCTGGGATCCCCTCCACACAAACATCTGTTTTCTGTGACCCATTGTCTTCATCCATGCTGGCGCAGCCATCCCAGGGTCGCAGACCGGCAGCCCTCTCCGCTGGCCCCTGCCGCATTCCATCACCCCTGCCATGTTTGTCTCGCAATCCATGGACTCGCAGGGAATCGGGCCAGAGTCCTCTCTGCAGGTAAGCAGGCCAGAGTCCTCTCTGCAGGCAAGCAGGCCAGAGTCCTTTAGTTCACATATATTCTTTTATATATAACTTTAAACTTTAGTTAAGGCGATCAAATGTAGCACACACGGAACCCTTGAAATTTTGCGGATACGGGAAGTGATGATCATCTTAACTTGGCATCCCCCTTAGGATAGAATGATGGTTTATTTATATAGAGCTTACGCTGAAGTGCTTTACATTGAACACTATACATACAATATCACACAAATGGAGTTGGTACTCATTTATCGTCTTCGGAAGGATGAAAGACTGAGTTGGCCTTGCTGGGATTCGAACCTGCAACTTGCAGATCACGCACAGATAACAGCAGGGAGTGCTTAACCCACTGAGCTAGCTTGCCAACCTCTAGTTTTGTATGTCATTGTGAATCCAATCTGTTATGTATGTGCTCATTGGCTTTGCAACAGGCGCTACACCGAGTTAGGATAATCACTTCCCACATCGGCTGAATTTCAACATTTTTGTTGTTAAATCTGGTTGCCTTAACTAAAGTGTATTCAAAGCCACCAGCCACGACATTTGGCCATGGTCCCTGCGCTTGGTCCTTCAAGGCCCACTAGCCATGGCCTTTGGCTATGGCCAGTGGCAACAGCCTTTGGCTGTGTCCATTTTGAATGTTTCACCAATATGTTTCCATGGAGCCCACTAGCCATGGCCTTCAGCCGTGGCCAGTGTCTACGGCCTTTAGCCGAGGACACTAGACCTGTTGCGTCATCGGTTTCTGAAAAGGGCTCACTACCCTTCAGCCATGACCAGTGGCCACGGCTGAAAATGGTAGTAAGGTGCAGAAGTGTACTTAACTGTTTTCATGCCACCCTCCTGCCATGGGATTATATGGGTGCAATGTCCCCTCTTTTGCCTCTTTGCTTGGTGTAGTTATTGCAATGCATCGCAGCCACAGGGCCACTTCTAGTGTGGTGGGATGAGAGTGTACCGTGTGCGGAGTCAGGAATGAAACTCTGATACAAGCGAGACATGAATTTGGTTAGACTATAAAGGGATTGGGGAAAATGCCGCTCTACCCTGCTCTAAGAGGAATTTCCCTACCTAAACCACACACTACAGATACAAAACTGTCCCATGTCCAAAGTTCTATTCTGACCCTCATACTATAAGCTAAATTCTAAGGTAAAGATGGTAATTGTATTTATCCTTGGGTGGTTTAGAAAAGTGTTAAAGGAAGAATGATTAACTCCAACACAAGATGGTGAATGCCTTCCCCTGGATTCTCTTTACCCTCCGATATTTTCACAAGAAACAGTTCCTTGCACCTTTCTTGACCAGCAACAAGACTGACATACACTACTATATGGTTTTCTACGTGTCTCTTTAAGGATACCTGGTATACTCTCCTGCCAGGGTTTTGATCCTTCTCTCCTGGTTAACACAATCATTTTTCTAGTTCTGATATTTCTTGTAACTGCCTGGTATACTCTCCTGCTAGAGCTTCTTGTATTCACACACTTGCAATTGCCTAATATACTCTCCTGATTTGATTCGACTTGTATAATTATAACGCCATATCCCAAGAGAGCTAGGGAACCCAGCGGAAACTGCATCCGGGCTCACCGTATAGAGGTTAAGTATATGCAATCGTAAAAAAGATTTACGAGAAGAGGTAAGCGGTATGTTTTTAATTGTTTCCGGAATATTTTCAGTGAGTTTCCCGCAATTTTGTGGCAGGGCATTCCGAGCACAGGGGGCCAGCAATGGCAAAACGTCTCGTCTCCCCAAGTTGAAGTTCTCGAAGGGAACGTTTTAAAAACCTTGGCCAGTAGAGTGCAAGGTACGGTTTGAAGGGCAGACAGTAATCCTGGAGGATAAATAACCATAGATAAATCATGAACACTTTCAAAGATCATACACAAGGTCTTAAACAGTATCCTCTCCCTTACCGGAAGCCAGTGGCGGTTTCTTCGAAAGGGAGAAATAGGTGTTTTCCTGGTGAATCCAAAGATCATTCATACTGCCATGTTCTGGGCAACCTGTAATCTTTGAAGCTGATACTTCGGAATGCCCATCAACAGGGCATTGCAGTAATCCAGCCAAGCATTTAGATTCCCACTACCATAGGTCGATCTTTGTCAGCCAATAAAGGTAGTTTTTTTTTTTTTTTTAGAAGTTTAAGCTGCAAGTAAACTGATTTTTTGTCTGATTTATGTGTAAATTGCAGCTCAGACTGCCAAATCCTGCTAGGGCTTCTGTTGATATGGCTCTCTGCCCTCTGACAGACTTGCACATTTACTTTGATAATGTATTTTGTCCGGGTTTCCCATATACTTGCACTGTATACATTCACATACTTGTAATGTTTTCACTCGCAGTTCAGTTCCCCTTTTGAAAATAAGCTCTCTCGCTCTCTCCATCTCGGTTTCTTTATTTACAATTACTCTCATTCGGCATGGCCACCGATACGTCCAGGTGTCCCTGCTGTCTTTGGGTGGACTCACAGGTTCTTGTTGGCATTCCTGGTTTCTCCCGCGGCCAAGCAGTGACTGTCTTTCGCTTCTTTCCTTCTTGCGACAGCTTCCACTTTGCTTTCCCGTCTCTCGCGCCTTTCGTTGGGCTTGTGTGCTTTGTTCCAGGCTGCAGTGAGTAAGACGCTGCTTTCTAACACCTGCGAACACCAAGGAGTCCATCGTCGGCTCCTGGTGTTCTCCAGCGTGTCCTCTCCGCGTGGCAGCTTCTCTCTCCTGGGCTTTCAAGCTGGATGGCTCCTCCAAACTGGTCTCAGCCTTTCAGGTTCTTGATATGCACGGAGATGCACAGCACTCTCCCGCCAGCAGCACACCTAGACTCACCTAGACTCTCTTCTGCTTCTTTTACCTGTTTTTGTGTGTGGGGTGTGTGCGTGTGTTTTTTTTCCACTAGAGGTAAGACTTCATAAAACTATCCTTTTGGTATCCAGGACCCCAACTCTTAGTATCAGTCTGTACTACTCATGGAACCGTGGTAGAGTGGCAGAGCAGTCAGGCTTCTCTTAAGAGGAAGTTGGGAGCTGTAGGTAAGTACACTGAACCCATTTAGTACAGTAGTCCAGAGAAACACACCAATAAAGTTTTATATAAAAATATGTTTATTATATTTACACAAGGAACGTCTTAAAATACTTGGATCACTTAATCAACATACATTGGAATACTTATAAGCACTTTTCAAAGGCCACTGCTTAGTTGGTTGTAGCTTGCTGTACAAATGTTAGTTTGACACTGATGACAGTTCTACTGTTATCGGTATGACTGTGCACTCGTGCAAAGACAAAGATATACGTAGTTGTATTTATTTAGCAAAACCACATAAGATTAAGTCTTTTAGGAAGGAAAGGGGTTGGTTAGTCATACAGTCACGGGCTGGGCTGCTACCATTGGTGGCGGCAGCTGACTGATTTGCAAATGGCTGGACCCCTTTTGCAATGGCGTAGACGGGCTAAAAAACGGTGGTGTGTAAGGTTGCCCAGAGCAATTGCCAGTGGTTCAGATTCATTCGAAACATTCCACCCATCACTTTTGTGGTCACGGTTAGTCATACAGTAGCAGAGCTTAACGTTCTAGCATTGGTTTCTTAGCAAACTAATGTTTTTAAAGTCGAATCCTTAACTCTGTTAAAGTCAGTTTGGAGAGGGCTCAGTCTTATTGTAACGCTCACCTGCCAATCTGCGGGAACGCCAGAAGAACTCCCTGGAACTTCAGTAAATCACAATCCCTGTAGAAAGGATGACAAGATAACAACCCTCCTTAATAATGTTCCTACCCTATTCTGAGAAAACTCTCCAGTACTGAAAATAGAATAATAACCAACATCAGGAAAACTCACCTAAGGTTCTTTTTTAGTGAGCCCTCCATCCTGCATTCATACAGGGGCGCATGTCCTGAAGAAACGGAGTGGTCTAGATGCCAAATGTATTCTTATATAATGGAATAAAGGCGACTAGTGACAAGGAGAAGATAATGCCTATTTGGTCATATGAGTGTAGCTGTAAGAGGCCTTAGTACAATCAAACTGGAGGGCAAAAGTGGAATTTTAGATGACACTCTGTTCCGTACAAGTGGTGTAGCGCTGTCCTATAGGGAACTACTAAACCACTACCAGCAGAGTGTAACGCGGAATGAGATGGAACCCTTTCTTGCAAAATGAATGTTGAGCTAGCTACACAGCTTGGCCAAATTTTCGGGCAGTGAGACAACAACCTGGCACAGCAAATGAGTTTCAAAACATTGGCACACGGAACAACTGCGTATAGCATTGACAAAAATGCACAGTAACTAATCCGTTGCTAAAACACTCGCAACAAAGAACAACTAAACACTGGTAACCCACGGGAAACCTAGAAACTGGTACTTGCGTGTGTGTAAGGTGTAATCCTCACGAAACTGACAGGAAAACTTCGGACTGGAACTGAGGACACGGTAACTAGGGGACAACAAATAATAAAGAAAACTACTGACTGTGAGCAGGGAAGGAGACTATTGGACAGGACGAAAGAATTCTGACTGAAAATTTGAAGGGCAGGGAAATGCTGACTGGAATTCTACGGAGACCGCGGTGAGTGTCCGTACTGCAAGGCAGTCAGCAACGCGAAGCGCGAGTCTCCTCAGAAACTGAGTACTTGTAACAGAGGTCGCAAAAGACTAGACCTACAGATTAGTTCCTGGTTGACACCACTAGGCGGCCATTTTGGAATCCCAATTTCCCATGACTTACTATATGGATCTGAATGGGAGCAATACCTTCTCTCAAATGACAGAGCAATAATAACCTACGGAAACATGGGTTTAATCAGGGAACTCGTTGGGACATCATGACACTTATGAAGCAGCAGAACAGCAAAAGTTCCTGAGGATACTTTCAGTCTCTAGTATAAGATACTAGAAGAGTTAACACACCATAGAAGATCCTGTTAAAGGACTCTCAAAAGGGACACAAGCCGGCAGCTTGGGTCAGAGGTAAGAGTGGACGCCCTGGAAACCCCTTTGTGCACTCTCAATACTCTGCAGCAACTTTTGATTTAAGGTAAGACCTTTTCACCCCACAGTACCTTAGGTTACAAGAAATGTTTGTGGCTGGATTCTCCTCTGTGTAGCAGTGACGGACCCGGTCTGTGGCTACCTGGGTCTGGTGACGAGAGGACAGTCTGACAGGAAGGTCTCAGCAGCAGTCTCGAGAGTGGTCCTCACCTTCTCTGGTTAGTCTGTAGTTTTAGTGCCTTTTTCTCAGCAGCAACAAAGGATGGTATTAGCCCGGTCAATCTTCCTCGATTACTGGAGAGCGGCATTCTGCTGCAGGGACCTGGACGAGTCCAGATTGTGGAGGTTCATCTGGATCTCCGCAAAGACTTGAATGGATTCAGACTCTCAAAAACAATGCACTGCAATTGGGTCAGAGTTCTTCTGGTATTTGCGGTCTGCAGCTCTGGAAAGGCACAGCGCCTCGGGAGATGGCTCAGATTGTAGTTCGTCTCAGGGCTGGTTGGTCCACCAGCCAAAGGGAAGGAGCTGTCCTCTTTGGAGCTCCTCTGTCGACTGGAAAGCAGGGTCAGGACAGCAGTGCCCGCTTCAGTGATGCAATGGGTCTGCAGGCGTCTCTGGTTGTGTCTTCTTCAGTGACTTCAGTTTCTAGTGGTCGACTTGCCCTTTCCCTCAGGAACCTCACCTTTTTTTAAAAAACTCAGCTATATTGACGTTTTGCAGTATCATACATCGCAGTACAGCCAGTTACTGAATATCATTAAAAAAAGATCAGTGGCCTACCCAAGCCGTACTCCTACATATCTTCAAAACCTCCTTATCCGTTCCTCCCCCAAAACCTGTCCACTCCACCACCTACCATGGGGAAACCATATCTAAATAAGCTCTGTTATCTGTCCCACGGACACCTAAATGTATCTCAGACCCCTAAAGAATTGATCATATTACCCCTTTGCACACTGTAAGCAAAGAGCATTCACGGGACAGGATAACACCATGTTATAAGGACCCTGCAAAGGACTTCCTAAAAGAGCACAAGCTGTTAAGCCTGGGCCAGAGGTGAGGGTGGACATCCAAACACCTTTTAATGCACTGGAGCGACTGTTACGCTTGAGGTAAGTTCTAACTTGAGCCCACAGTACCTTTAGGGTAGTTGAAGGAAATACAGCTGGATTCTTTCCTGTGCAGCATTGACGGACCCGGTCTCCTGATCTTCAGTCTGGTGATGAAAGGAAAGACTCGGAATGGGATGTCACAGCAGAAGTCGTGAGAAAGGCCCCTCGGCAAGGATTTATTCCGCCTCCCAAGTCATTTTTATCAGCTCCAACAGTGAACGGCTACCGCCCGGTCGATCGTCCTCGATTCTGCAGTCCTGCACTCAAGTGAAGGGAGTTTGAGTGGGAGCATGCCTCTGGAGGTCCAACTAGAGCTCACTAAAGTTCTGGGAGGATTCCTTCACGCAAATAAATTGCACTGCAAATGGGTCAGAGGTCCCCTGGTATTTGCGGTTTGCAGCCCTGGAAGGTCACAGCACCTCAGGTGATGACTCGATCTGCAGTTCGTCTTGGGGCTGGTTGGTCCCACCAGCCAGGGGGGAAGGAGTCATCCTCTTTGTCAATAAGAAAATTGGGTCAGAGAAGCAGTGTTTGGTTCGCGTTTAATGGAAGTGCTTGCAGGCATCTCTGGTCGTCGTCTGCTTCGGATCTTCTGTTCCAGTGGTCGACTTGCCTTCTGCATCAGGAAACCAGCCTTTTAAGTTTTCCTATTCATTCCTCTGCAAACTCTCCGTGCACTTACAGAAAGGGGTGGGTGGCTGTCCAATCGTGACAGCCAGCCACTAGTTGGAACTAGCTCCATTTGGGCACATCGGCAGACAAAGGATAGGGGAGTGTCAAACTCCTCCCCTGCATTCTGCCTTCGCAGACACACCGGAGCCTAGGCGTGCTATGCAATGGGTTCCCGCCAAAGGCAAAACACACAGACCTCACCCTCCCAGAATGGTAGAAGAGATGACAAAGGGCAACCACCAGGTTAGGACATAGGTGACCCTTTTGTGCATAACCGAGGCTGTTAATACAGCCTGTGGTAGAAATTAGCACATTTGGGAGAACACCTCCACTGCCACCAGCCATAACTCTAGGGTTGTCACTGTGACCAGAAAGTCACAGGAGCAGAGAGGAGGATGATCCAGGGTATCCCCTTAGCACACACCACCTTATGTGGAGTGCTAATCTCTCATAAGTTAAAGTTTTAGGAAGGATACAAAGTATTCCTCTTTCCTTAAGAACAGTAGTTAGCAAGGATAAAGAGAGAATCTCAAAGGAGAACCCAAAATGTTCCCAGCCAAACATCCCATAAGGACCTGTGTGCTGCAAAAGTTTAAACACAGATGCCTTAAAAGAGCTATGGAGGCAAGTAGACTCCAGAGTAAAGGTAAAACGGAGAACAGAGTTCCAAAAGCCAGAGCAAATATGAATTGAGTGGGAAAAGGCTCCACTCATTCAGGATAGGAAGAAAAAGGTCCAGATGCCTTAAGGAGGGATGGAGGAAGGCAAGACTCCCTAAAACAAGCTAAAACCGAAAGAACAGCAGTCGAAAGTCAGAGCAAATGAGGATGAATAAGGGGGAAAAAGACTCCCCTAATTCGGGAGAGAAAGAAAAAAGGGCCAGAAGTCCAGAAACAAGTGCTGGGGGTCTCACTAGGAGAGGAGATTAAGCATAAAAGTGATAAATCTCCCTAACGGAGAGAACCAATTGTATACTATTGTAGATCCGAATCAGCAGACTGACAAGGTGGCATTAAGTTCAAACCTTATTTCATTAGAGATCAAAGAAAGAAACATATTCTGTCCCTAAATTTTGGTCCTACTTTATAACAAAGTATAAAAGGGTTTTTGTCACGATGTTTCTAAAACACAAAAACGCTCTCTGTTCAAAACCTTATGCTCACCTACGTTCTTACACTACCACTATAAAAGAAACGGACAGACTTAGGTGGTGGATGGGGGTGAAGTACACTTGGCCTTGGATATTTCATGGATTCACATGCTGTGAATCCATAATGGGATTCCCTGTAGTCACGCTGCGAATCCCTGGTTACTTGGATTTAATACTTTTCCTATGGAAAAACATTGACACCTTGTTTGTCCCATCAACGTTGTTGTGGGTGCTTTTGATCCCAACCAATAAGACGTTGAATGTTCAGCTCCGCCCCAGCAGCTTCCCCGCAGATTTCAACCGTCTTTCTAGCTGGTGGGATTCCTAGAGTTCTTCTCTTCAAGAAGAAATTCTTTCCACGCAAAAAAGAAATTTTTCCACATTCAAACCGGAGCAACTGACGACTCTTCTCCGGTGTCGGCTACGAACATGGAGACTGTTGGACCTAAAAAATATTTGGCCTAAAAAAGTCTATGAAGGTGACCAGCACGTAGACTGCAAATACTGCTTATACCCTAACATTCCTCTGAAGAATGGGAAATCTGTTGGGGTTTCTCCAGCATGGGGTCTGGCATGGATTCACATGCTCATGAATATTCCCCGTCGTCAGGCTGGGAATCCTCGGTAAAGAAAAAACCAGTATCAGTTTCGTTTCTGATCTGTCTTTCGTAGTAATAACCAATCACTGGTCTCTGCGTCATACTGACCACAGCCAATGACTGCCCTCTACCTAAGCACCGCCTCTGGCAGCCATCTTCAGATTTTTACCGCACGTTCATGTGTTGGGATCCTCGTGCTATTGCTCTCGAGCGTTAGTGCTATTTTTCGCGCTTTTTTCACAAAAACTTCGATTCTTTCGGTCAAAAGAGCCTCAAGCTCCACCGATCCTACATCCGATCAACGGGGACCCGTGTCGGATTCGTCTGCGCCCCTCAAGGGTGAAGATTTCGTCGAGCTACACTTCGGAGGACTCCAGAAGCTTCTCAGGCCCGGTCTCGGAGATGGCCCAGGAGAAGGGAAGCTCGACGCCCGGAAAGCTGTTCAGGGTCTGCCCTGGATGCCAGCTGCAGAACGTCTTTAAGGAGGACGAACACTCTTTCTGCCTTTACTGCCTTCATGAGGACAAGACGCACGTGGAGAAGGACTGTGCGTTTTGCGGCAACATGTCGGAACGGACCATGAAGGACCGCCATCAACGTCTCGCCAACTGGCTGGAGGGTAAGAGCCCGTCTGGCGAGAAGAAGAAGAAATCCGAGCGGTCTTCTAAGACCTTTGAGGGCGCCCCGGCGACGGGGGCCCAGCATAAGGCCAAGCACCGCGAGTCCGCTGGCACCGGGAGCGCCGAACGGTCGGGCTCTACGGGCGCCAGGCAGGGCGCACCCTCCCCGGCACCATCAACCACGAGCCAACGCTCTGGGTCGGGTAAGAGGAAGGCCGAGCACCCGGCGAAGCTCCTGGAGAGGCCCCGGTCGAGCTCTAAGGCAGAGGAGGAGCGTGGCAGTGCCCCCTCCCTCAAGGATAAGGCGGTGAGCGCACCTAAGGTGGTGAAGGCCTTGATCCATCCGACCAAGCCCTCTATCGAAACGGTCGCGGCGGCCCTGGCTCAGCCTGTGGAGGCTGCACCAGTGGTGGCGACCTCAGGGCCCAGAATCTCCCTGCCTCCTCGGAGGGAGTCTTCTTTTGTGCCCATCGATAGGACCCCCGTGAAACCCTCCGTGGGGAAGAAGGGGGGGCAGGGCGTCGTCGTAGATTCGGCCTCAACCTCAGAAGAGGAGCTGATCGAGGTCTTAAGCCACGGCCTAGGCGTGGAAGAAGGCCAGCCCGTCGGAATGGACCCCGACGCAGGTGACGACGACGACATCGTCGAGGATACCGACGGGGCCCCTGCTCGCCCGTCGGATTCCCCTCTGCCAGCGCCGCAAGACAACTCGGCGGCCATTTTGTTGGCCATACAGTCCTTATGCTCCGAGATAAGGACGAGGCTACCGTTACCGACGGAGGAACCTCTCCCGTCGGGGGATCCAGAACCGGGACCTTCTGGTGTTCCCCCTACCAAGAAAAGAAGGATCCATCCACCACCTCCTTTTCAACCGTCGCGCCCCGTCCAGCCCTCCTCCCCGTCCACCCGAGGGGATGATACGGGGACTGACACGGCAGCGACGGGTACGGACGACGAGGCATACGACGAGGATATTCCGTCGTCGCCTCCCACCAGGGCTTCTCCGCCCGACGAGATCGGATCTTTCCACTCCATGATCTCCAGGGCTTCCGAGCTTTTCCAACTCTGCCCTGAGGAGAAGAAAAAGGAAGGCTTCCTTTATCAGCGGCGCGAGGCCAAGAGGAAGACGGTCCTCGCAGTGCCTCTGTTGGACGACATTTGGGATGAGGGCCTTTCCCTCCTCAAGAACCCTTCCACGACGCCAGCTAGAAGAGACCGGTACGAGAAAAAGTACTGGGTCCCGGACACGGCCCCCCTATGCTTCCGGGCGCAGCCTACCCCGGATTCCGTCGTCTCCGCGGCAGCCAGGAAGAAAGCGGGGGGGGGTGCGGCCTCCACATCGACTTCCCCGCCGGACGGCGAGGGAAAGAAATTGGATGCTATGGGACGTAGAGTCATCTCGTCGGCAGCGACGACGATTAAAGCGGCCAACGCCTTGGCTATCGTGGCTCGCTACGACAGGGAGCTGTGGTACAAGATAGCTCCCCTGCTGGATTTTCTGCCGGACGACAAGAGGGCGGAGGCCCTGGAGATCCTGCAGGAAGGTGAGGTGGCCTCGGACCACGCCATCACCGTGGCGACGGACATCGCCGACACTGGGTTCCGCCAGCTGGGCAACGGCGTTTGCCTTCGACGTCGTGGATGGCTCAAAGCTACGGACTTCCGGCAGGACGTCCAGACCAGAGTCCTGGACATGCCCTTCGACGGGAACAACCTGTTTGGGAAGACAGTGGACGATTCCCTTCAGGCCATCAAGGCGGATACTGAGACGGCCCGGGCCCTGGGAGTTCTGCAGCAACGACGGACGCCCTTTCGGAGCGGCGGAGGCAAGGGCGCCTCCAAAGGTTCCGGCGGCGGTTTCGCTTCCTACCGTCAAGCGGCCCGCTCGTCGTCGCAAGAGGCCTACAGAGGACGAGGCAAGTCTAGCGGACCCCGCCGTCGTCGCCAAGGAGGTCGAGGCGGCAAGGCCGCGTCCAAGCAGGATTGAACCGGCCGTGGGGTCGGGCCCCCACCGAAGCACCCCGGTGGGAGGCCGGCTGGCGGGCTTCGTCAGCGTGTGGGAGTCCATCTCCACCGACCGTTGGGTGCTGGACGCCCTGGCCCGGGGCCACGCGCTCGAGTTTCAAAGAAGGTGCCCGCGCGTCCCCCCCGTGGCCAGGAAAGAACTTCACGTCCCTCAACTTCTCCTGGAGGTAAAGGCGATGCTCAGAAAGGGCGCCATCGAACTCGTCCCAAAGAGGCTTCGGGGCTCCGGAGTCTACTCGAGATACTTCCTCGTGAAGAAGAAGACGGGAGGATGGCGCCCCATCCTAGACCTGCGACGTCTGAACAAGTTCATCAAGGCGCAGAAGTTCCGGATGGTCACCCTCCAGCACGTCCTGGGGCAGCTGGAGGAAGGAGACTTCCTATCGTCGTTGGATTTGGAGGATGCCTACTTCCACATTCCCATCCTAAAAGGGCACCGAAAATTCCTCAGGTTCGTGGTCCAGGGGCGTCATTACCAGTTCAAAGCCCTTCCCTTCGGACTACGGTCGGCACCCAGGGTATTCACCAAGTGCCTCGCACCGGTGGCGGCGCAGCTGCGCCGCGAGGGGATTCACGTCTTCCCCTACCTGGACGACTGGCTCATCCGCGCCAAGACGAGGGAGCTCGCCGTGGTCCACACGGCAAGGACCGTCCAACTCCTCACGGACCTGGGATTCTCCGTGAATTACGCCAAATCCCACCTGGTGCCCGCGCAAGTCGCACTGTTTCTGGGAGCGAGGCTCGACACAGTGTCCCTTCTGGCCTCCCCGTCGGAGGAGAGGACCAGGACCATCTTGGGCAAGGTGCAACGGATGTTGGTGGCCGACGCGGCCAAAGTGAGGTCCATCAAGTCCCTCCTCGGGATGATGTCTTCCTGCATCTACCTCATTCCCATGTGCAGGCTCCGGATGCGCCCGTTGCAAGAATTCCTGGATGCGCGCTGGATCCAGACGACGGGCAGCTTCGAGGAAAGGATCAAGCTCGACGAGAGTTTCCGACGAGCGATACGGTGGTGGGGCACCCGCGCGCATCTGACGGCGGGCATGGACTTCCAGACCCCAGCCCAGCAGGAGACTGTGACCACGGATGCCTCCCTGGAAGGGTGGGGAGCGCACACCGAAAATCTGCACGCAAGGGGACTCTGGCTCCCGACGGAGAAGTCCCTGCATATCAACGTCCTGGAGCTCCGTGCAGTGTTTTGGGCCCTCAGGTCCTTCCTTCCGTCCCTCAAGGGCAAGGTGGTGAGGATCTTCACCGACAACACCACCACCATGTTTTACATCAGGAAACAGGGCGGAACCAAGTCCCCAGCGCTGTCCAAGGAGGCGCAGGACCTGTGGCATTGGGCCGTCGCCCAAGGGATTTTTCTGGTGCCGTTTCATCTGGCAGGGATAAAAAACACCATCGCCGACTCACTCAGCAGGGAGCTGCGCTCGTGCCACGAGTGGGAACTACGGCAGGATCTGGTGGATCGCCTCTTCCGACGGTGGGGCACACCCCAGATCGACCTGTTTGCGACGGCGACGAACACCAAGTGCCGGAGGTTCGCCAGCAGGTTTCCCCAGACGAGGAGCATGGGCGATGCTTTCTCGTTCCCCTGGGAGGGCCTGTTCCTCTACGCGTTCCCTCCCTTGCCTCTGCTAATCCGGCTCGTCAACCAGCTCAAGAGGTCACGGTGCAGGATGATCCTCGTCGCACCTGCGTGGCCGAGGCAGATATGGTTCCCGGACTTGCTGGACTTGTCAGCGTCCCCGCCGATCAAGCTGCCGGCGGACGCGGATCTACTCTCCAGGGAAGGAGGCGCCATCCTCCACCACGACCCGAAGTCGCTGAACTTGCAGGCCTGGCTCCTGCAGCGCTAGAGTTTGGAGGATACGACATACCGGCCGATTGCAGAGAGGTTCTTGCAAAGGCCAGGGCGTCCTCGACTCTTAAATGCTACGGACACAAATGGAAGAGGTTCTCTGTCTGGTGCCACGCACAGAAGATTAACCCTCTACGGATTACGGCTCCCCAAGTACTGCCGTACCTGCTGACGCTGGCCAAAGCTGGTCTGGCACACGCGTCCATCAAGATTCATCTTGCTGCGATCTCTCGATACACCAGAACCACGGGGCGGACGTCCTTGTGGTCTCATCGTCTGGTGAAAGAGTTCATGAAGGGACTGTTCAGATCGTTCCCGCCGGTGAAGGCTCCGGCCTCGGCGTGGGAGCTCAACGTGGTGCTGACCAAGCTCATGGGACCTCCGTTCGAGCCTCTGCACTCGGCCCCGTTGAAGTTTCTATCGTGGAAAACAGCTTTTCTTGTGGCCATCACCTCCGCACGACGAGTGGGAGAGATCCAGGCCCTTTCCTGCAAGGCCCCGTACTTGACTTTCCACGACACGAGGGTAGTGCTCAGGACGCACCCCTCCTTCATGCCCAAGGTACCGTCGGACTTCCATCTCAACGAACCCTTGGTGTTGCCTGTGTTCTTCCCGTCGCCTTCGTCGCCGGCTGAGAGGACTTTGCACTCGCTGGATGTGGCTAGACCGCTGAAGTTCTACGTGGACCGCACGAAGTGTTTTCGGAAGACGTCACAACTCTTTGTGAACTTTGGAGCTGTCAATCAGGGGAAGGCTCTCTCGAAGGCTTCCATTTCCAGATGGCTCTCCGGCTGTATCATGTACTGTCATCGGTTGGCAAACCGACCGCTGCCTGGCCGTCCGAGAGCCCATTCCACCAGAGCGATCGCAGCTACCACGGCGTTCCTTTCTGGTGTGCCCCTGCTGGACATATGCAGGGCTGCTACGTGGAGGTCGACGCACACCTTCACGAAATTCTACTGCGTCGACCGGGATTCCAGGGAGGAGTCCAGGGTCGGCCAAGCAGTGCTGCGCAACCTGTTCGCCTGAGGTGAGCCTGGTGAGGAGGTAAGATGCTTAATGTTGAGTTTGATGTAATGCTTAATGTTGAGCCTTTGCCACCTCCCGTGGTTGTGCATGTGTGTACTTCTATGTATTCTTTATTCATGAGCATGTGAATCCATGCCAGACCCCATGCTGGAGAAGGAACAAGTTACTTACCTGTAACTGTTGTTCTCCAGCATGGGTCTGGCATGGATTCACATGCGAACCCTCCCGCCTACCCCTCTGCGGCTCTTCACTTGGTCATACTGCCACTTTACGTGCTTCCAAATCTGAAGATGGCTGCCAGAGGCGGTGCTTAGGTAGAGGGCAGTCATTGGCTGTGGTCAGTATGACGCAGAGACCAGTGATTGGTTATTACTACGAAAGACAGATCAGAAACGAAACTGATACTGGTTTTTTCTTTACCGAGGATTCCCAGCCTGACGACGGGGAATATTCATGAGCATGTGAATCCATGCCAGACCCATGCTGGAGAACAACAGTTACAGGTAAGTAACTTGTTCCTTCTCTCAGAAAACCCTCAGACTGGAAGCCTCGACAGATTTCTTGGCTAATTGAAGGGGCATATCCGGCATCGAAGCCGGGCTCGTCAAGGAGTGGGAAAGCAACCACCCCCACTGATAGGGGTTCGCCATCAAGCCTGTTGGGAAGAATTCTCAGAAATGTGTTCATTCCCTTTATCCCACTCATGTATTTTTCTTTGATTTGAACTCTGGGTTTCTTTTGGTTTTGGAGTCTGACAAACTACATAGGCATGTTAATGTTAAAGGATATTTGTACCGCGCACTATAACCACCGGCGTGGTCCCCCGGCGCTCTGGCGGATCTGAAAAAGGAAAGGCGGTGGGGGGAGGTGATAGGGGTGATGAGTTAGTGGGACAGAGCGGGAAAAGTGCAAGAGAGCAGCGATGTGCTATTGGCAGCTTCAGTTCGGTTGGCACCGTTCGCTGAGCTTAGGTGTGCTTTTCGGTCGGTAGCTGTCGTGGTCTGTTGTGCGAAGCTATGTGTGATTTGTTTTGTTGGTGCAGTGTAGTGAAGTATGTGCGCTTTGCTGTGCTTTAGGGTTGTGATTTTGTTTGGTTAGAGTTTGAGAGGTGTATGCAGAGGGGTGAGATTGTTATTGGGTTGGGTATTGGCTTCGCTATGTAGGTCTGATGCATGCTAATTTCCAAGTTCTATCTAGATGTGGTGTGTGAATATCCTCCCATTTCTGTCTAGATCCAGCCCTTGCTAGCATTTACTATACTGTCTAGAAGCGACGCAAGCCAATATTTACAATCCTGTCAAGAAGTGATGTGAGCCAATATTCACAATTCTATCTGAATGTGGCAAGGGCCAACATACAGAATCTTGTCTAGATGTGACACAGCCTAATATTCACAAATCTGTCCAAATGTGGCAATTGCCAACATTCACAAACCTGTCCAGAAGTGACGCAAGCCAACATTTACAATCCCGTTCAGATGTGACCCGAGCCAACATTCGCAATTCTATCTAAATGTGGTAATTGCCGATATCCGCAAGTCATGCAGCACTGGCTGACGTTCACAATCTTGTCCAGATGTGACGCAGGCTATTTTATTATCAATTATATCTTAATGTGGCACTCGCTGACATCGCAATCCTGTCTAGATGTGGCGCAGGCTAGTATTCACAATTATATCTAAATGTGGCACTGGTTAGCATTCACAATCCTGTCAAGAAGCGACGCAAGCCAACATTTACAATCCAGTCTAGATGTGATGCGAGCTAATGTTCTCAATTCTATCTAAATGTGGTAATGGCTAATACTCGCCATTCCGCATAGATGTGGAAATGGCTAACGTTCAAAATTCTGTCTAGATGTGACGCAGGCTAATATTCAGTTATATCTAAATGTGGCAATGGCCAATATTTGTAAATTATAACTAAATTGGGCACTGGCTAACATTCACAATTATATCTAATTGTGGCACTTGCTAATATTCACAATCCTGTCTAGAAGTGGCGCAAGGCAGCATTTAAAATCCTGTCTAGATGCCACGTGAGCTAATCTTCGCAATTCTATCTAAATGTGGCAATGGCTTACATTCACAATCCGGTCTAGATGTGACGCAAGCTAATATTCACAATCCTGTGTAGATGTGACACAAGCTAATGTTCACAATCTTGTCTATATGTGACGCAAGCTATGTTCACAATCCTGTCTAGGTGTTGCACTGGCTAACATTCCTAGTCCTGTCTAGAAGTGGTGCAAGGCAGCAATCTCGCACCACTAGCGTGGATACAGGCCGCGGGCATGGCCAAGCATCCATGCATGATAGAATATGGCTAAGCACATCCGGTCTAGCTTCACACATAGCCAGCCAGACTGAAACGGCCGACATACCTCAACACCTCTGCCGCTAGCATACAACGACCACCCGAAAGAAGCCAGGTATAGCTGGCCTCACATAGACACTCTCAACAATAGCAATCTATCTCTAACCCTCAACAGCACCCACCCATGTGTCTGACCTCTCCTGGGCTGCTTAGTCGAGCCTTGCCAGCGACCCAGGTCTTAAAACGGCAACATGCGCACATGCATCTCCTAAGCCAAACTCCCTAGAATTTCCAACCACATCGACTATGGTCACCAAGGGTGTTCCAACCAAGGAAAAAAAGCACATTGAGGCCACACAAGTGAGGGAAAAGCGCTATACAAATAACCAAATACAATATCCAATGTTGCATGTAATCCCCTTGTTAAACGAATCTTCACGAGATCGTGAGTTACCTCTGTTTCCTGTAGACCGTGGAGTTGAGGTTGCCAGTATGTCGATGTATGATGGCCGATGAATGGGTAACGCGAGAAATTAGCCCAATCCCCTCCTGGTGAGTAAACACACGACGGCACTGAACCAACTCCCAACGCCACGGGTGGCACTTCTCAGAATTTGCGTGACGTCGGGACAGTGTTTCCACTGGCTGAAAAGGCTTGATGAAATCACCGATGAAAACAGGATAGAACTCAGGAACTCCCAGCAGGTAGCAAGGCACAGGTACCGGCAGGACACAAGGCAGGCAAAGGGAGGCAGAGCTGACAGGGATTACCCCACTATAACTAGGAACCCGGAGATAACCTACTCTACCATAAACCAGGGAAGGACAAGGTATCAGAATGAAGGAGCAGAAGGAGTAGGAGGACCGGGAAGCAAGACCAGAATAAGGAAATGAGGCAGGATTGGGCAGGAAAGGATAGAACAGGAAACTGGGGAACTGGACAACAAGTACCAGGACTCCAGCAGCGCATACACAGTAACAACCGCGTTGAGACGCGTCGTCCCTGTGTATGCGGTGCCCTTTTATGGCTCAGGGTGAAAGCGAGGCTTGGAACGCATGTTCCGACACTGCGCATGCGCGGGACGACGAAACACTGACGATCCGCGCATGCGCAGATCCTCGCAAGATGGCGGCGTCCACGGCGCCCATCCGAACCGCGGGTCGGCGTGAGAAGAGACGCCACCGCGGGTAAAGTCTCCATGAAGGAGGAGACCGCTGCGGCCGTGGACCAGGGACCCCAGGACAAGTAAGTGGCGCCCGCGAGCGAGCGCGCGGTGTGACACCATACCCCCTCCCGGACAACCCCGGAGCACCGGGTTTCCAAGGGTAGCGGAGATAGAAGTCCCGAACCAGGCGCGGTGCATGCACGAAGGAGCGCGGCTCCCAAGTACGGTCACAAGCAGGATAACCCTTCCAGCTGACCAGAAGCTGTAGAGCACCTCGCCAAATCCGTGAATCACATATCTCATGTACCTCGAATTCAGGGACCCCCCGAACCAAGACCGGGGCAGGACGGGAACAGGTACGACCCATAACATCGGGCACGTAGGGCTTCAAAAGGGAAACATGAAAGACAGGATGGATCCTCCAAGAGCGGGGCAAAGATAAACGAAAAGCAACAGGTGAAATACAGTCCGTGATGCGAAAGGGACCAAAAAAGCGGGGGGCTAGTTTCACAGGCAAGTTGCGTACTGGTAGATTCTTGGAGGACAGCCAAACCATGTCCCCAACATGAAGAACAGGTTCTGGGCTCCGTCTCCTGTCGGCCTGCTCCTTCATATGTGCCTGTGCCGCTGCCAAGGTACCGGCCGCCAGACGATGTTGATCGCGAATCAGGGACACCAGGGCATCTGCAGATGGAACGGCGCTGGAAGATGTTGGATGACTAGGCAGCAGTCGAGGATGAAGACCGGTAGAACAATAGAAAGGGCTGAGTCCTGTAGCGGAATGAACAGCGTTGTTGTAAGCTGCTTCCGCGGTGTCCAACCACTCCGACCAGTTGTCTTGGGTGGCATTGGCATAACAACGTAGGTATTGCTCCAGGGTCTGATTGGTACGTTCCGTCTGTCCATTAGTCTGCGGATGATAGCCGGAACTCAGGGCTCGCTGGATGTCCAAATGCCGACACAGTTGACCCCAAAAGGAAGAGATGTATTGAGAGCCTCGGTCAGACAATATCTTCTCCGGAAGACCATGAAGGCGATACACCTCGTGTAGGAAACATCGTGCCATCTGGGATGCAGTGGGCAGTTTAGGAAAGGGCAAGAAATGAGCTGTTTTGGTGAAACAATCCACCACCACCATTATACACGTGAAGCCACCAGACAGGGGCAGGTCAACGATGAAATCCGTGGCGATGGTATGCCAAGGGTATGGAGGCGTTGGCGTGGGTTTTAGAAGACCAAAGGGTCTCTTGCGAGGAATCTTGGTCTGGGCACATACCGGGCAAGAGTCCACGTATTGCTTTACCATCGTAGCCCATCCAGGCCACCAGTACTGTCGTGCAACCAGTTCTTGTGTTGTACGGACTCCACGGTGACCGCAAACGACGGAATCATGACAATTCTGTAAAACGATCTTCTGGAGTTCCAATGTGGGAACGTACAGACGTTCCTTGAAGAATAATAAGCCATCACGTTCCCTGACGTCAGCACGTTGTAGTATCTGTGTTCTTGAGGGATCCGTTCGTGTGGCCTCAGTCAACTGTTGGAGCTGGAGAGTCACCATCGATAGGAAATGTTTGGACGCTATCAAAGGTTCCGGTTCCTTGACACTTTCAACGTTGTTTTCCAGAGACCGAGACAAGGCATCAGCCTTAGTGTTCTGGGAACAAGGAATGTACGTGACGGTGAAATCGAACTGTGAAAAGAAGGCCCAACGAGCATGACGGGAGGTTCGGCATTGTAAAGAGCGCAAGAACTGTAGATTACGATGATCCGTGCGAACCACTACCGGGTACCTTCCACCCAGCAAGTGATGTCGCCATTCCTCGAAGGCAGCCTTTATCGCCAGCAATTCTTTTTCTATCACTGCGTAGTTCCTCTCACTCACTGACAACTTCCTCGAGTAATACGCCACCGGATGTTCTATCCCCGTGACTATATCTTGCTGTAGTAGGACCGCCCCAATTGCGTAGTCCGAGGCGTCTGTTTCAACCACAAACGGTTTTACATCATCTGGATGTCTAAGAACAGGAGCCGACATGAATGATCTTTTTAATTCCTGGAATGCCTCCTCGGCCTGCATGTCCCAAAGAAACGGCATCTTGGTACTGGTCAGGTGGGTTAGACTGTTGGCCAGTTGAGAGAAGCGTGGAATGAAACGCCGATAAAAGTTGGCAAAGCCCAAGAACCTTTGAAGTGACTTCACGCCATGTGGCGATTTCCATTCTTGAATAGCTTGCAGTTTTGCGGGATCCATCTGTACTCCTGTGTTGCTGATCACGTAACCCAGAAACTCCATGCTCTCCCTATGAAATTGACACTTCTAGATTTTGGCATACAGACCGTTGTGTATCAATCTACGGAGGACTTCCTGTACATGCGTCACGTGTGCAGTATGAGTGTCAGAAAACACCAGAATATCGTCAAGGTAAACCCAGACAGATGTTCCGATAAGGTCAGAAAAGACATCGTCCATGAACCGTTGGAAAACTGCCGGGGCGTTGCAGAGGCCAAACGGCATCACCCTGTATTCGAAGTGACCAATAGGTGTTTTGAAGGCCGTCTTCCACTCATCTCCCTTCTTGATTCGCACCAAGTGATAGGCCCCTCTTAGATCCAGCTTGGTGAAGATCTGTGCTGATTTCAGGGATTCGATGATGTCCCGGATGAGTGGTAACGGGTACCTGTCCTTCCTCGTAATCTCGTTGAGTTGACGGTAGTCGATACAAGGACGCAAAGTGCCCTCTTTCTTCTTGACGAAGAACAACGGGAATCCTGCAGAGGATTTGGACGGCACTATATAGCCCTTGTTGAGGCAATCCGTGATATACTCCTGTAGTATGCCCTTCTCGAAGTGAGTCAACGAATAGATCTTGCCGTGGGGAATGATCGCACCAGGCAGGACGTCAATGGAACAATCAAAGTGCCGATGGGGTGGTAGTGGTATGTCCTCAGGCTTAGAGAACGCCTTGTGATATCCGGCATATTCATGAGGAACCGATTGAGTGGCACATAAACGAGCGGATACATCAGCAGGATTGAGGGACTCCAAAATTGCAGGAAAGGTTTCGTGAATTACACAGTCACTAGGACAACGTGTCGAAGAGAACACCAAGGAGCGAGCGGTCCAGTCAACCTGGGGATTGTGATACAACAGCCATGGTAAACCCAACACCACCGGAAATGCAGGAGACTTGATGACGTCCAATGAGATACGTTCGAGATGCCCTTCCACAGAGAGCCACAAGGAATCGGAGTGTTGACAAACCGGACCAGAAGCCAAAGTAGAGCCATCGATTACCTCGACCACCGTTGGTCGTTCCTTGTTGTGTAAACGGATTCCATTGGTAATTACGAACGAGGCATCGATGTAGTTGCCAGATGCACCGCAGTCCAAAAGGGCCCAGGTCTTCACACACTTTCCAAGCCAAGCAACACCAACTTTCAGGATCAACAAGGGTACTGAGTTCATGGGGGGAAGGACTGATTCAGAAGGGCGGCCCGCTGCTGCCTTCGCCTGAAACAACGGGCCTGTTAGTTTTCCTGTTTCTTCAGAGGACGTAATGGACAGGTACCTAGAAAGTGGCCAGAACCACCGCAATACATGCACAAGTTCTTCTGTCGTCTTCTTTTCTTTTCAGTCTCGGATAACGGACCTCTGACGGCACCCAACTGCATGGGTTCTGGAGCTACATCGATAGAAACAGCCGATCCAGGGTTCTGTGCTGAAAGAACTGGTTGATACCTGTCAGATCTGCGGCGTTCACTCCGTCGTTCGGTTAACCTGTGGTCAATGCGTAAGACTTGTTCCACTAAAGCTGGCAGCGTTTCTGGCTCCGGAATGTGCAGCAATTCGTCTTTGTACTCCTCTCGTAGTCCCCGACGAAACAAGGTTTTTTGAGTGACTTCGGGCCATTGTGAATCAGTTGCTAGTTGTCGAAACCGACTGATGTAGTGGATTATGTCACCTGACCCTTGCTTGATCTCCATTAATTGATTCTGGGCCATGGCTGCCAAATTGGGCGGTTTAAAGACATCCAAAAAGGCTTTCTCGAAGGCAGCGAAATCGGCCAACAGAGGACTGTTGGTAGAGACCAAAGGTGCGGCCCAGGCGAGTGCATTGCCAGTTAGATTTCCAAGGATATACCCGATCTTAGCTTTGTCTTGAGAAAAATGTGTAGACCTGAATTGGAAATGGATCCGACAGTGAGTACAAAACTCGGCCACTCGACGTGGATCACCATCATACTTCATCGGAGTGGTGTAAGCCATGGAGTTCTCAGGCGGTGTGACAGGTTGTGCGGAATTAGCCAAACACCGATCCAATGCTTGTCTGAGAGTGTTGTTTTCCTGGCGAAGAGTGGTCATTTCCAGGCGCATGGCACGCATTTCTTCGCGTAGTTCCTGCATGTCGTCCATGTCAGGACTGAGGGATAGGCGTCTCAATCTGTTAAACGAATCTTCACGAGATCGTGAGTTACCTCTGTTTCCTGTAGACCGTGGAGTTGAGGTTGCCAGTATGTCGATGTATGATGGCCGATGAATGGGTAACGCGAGAAATTAGCCCAATCCCCTCCTGGTGAGTAAACACAGGACGGCACTGAACCAACTCCCAACGCCACGGGTGGCACTTCTCAGAATTTGCGTGACGTCGGGACAGTGTTTCCACTGGCTGAGAAGGCTTGATGAAATCACCGATGAAAACAGGATAGGACTCGGGAACTCCCAGCAGGTAGCAAGGCACAGGTACCGGCAGGACACAAGGCAGGCAAAGGGAGGCAGAGCTGACAGGGATTACCCCACTATAACTAGGAACCCGGAGATAACCTACTCTACCATAAACCAGGGAAGGACAAGGTATCAGAATGAAGGAGCAGAAGGAGTAGGAGGACCAGGAAGCAAGACCAGAATAAGGAAATGAGGCAGGATTGGGCAGAAAAGGATAGAACAGGAAACTGGGGAACTGGACAACAAGTACCAGGACTCCAGCAGCGCATACACAGTAACAACCGCGTTGAGACGCGTCGTCCCTGTGTATGCGGTGCCCTTTTATGGCTCAGGGTGAAAGCGAGGCTTGGAACGCATGTTCCGACACTGCGCATGCGCGGGACGACGAAACACTGACGATCCGCGCATGCGCAGATCCTCGCAAGATGGCGGCGTCCACGGCGCCCATCCGAACCGCGGGTCGGCGTGAGGAGAGACGCCACCGCGGGTAAAGTCTCCATGAAGGAGGAGACCGCTGCGGCCGTGGACCAGGGACCCCAGGACAAGTAAGTGGCGCCCGCGAGCGAGCGCGGGTTGTGACAGCCATGCACCAGCAGTGGGATTACTTCCTTGGGAGGGTACCCAGACTGGCGAGTCATATTGATGCGGAGGCCGGGGAGCCTCTTGGAGTCGAGTTTCTGCCTCTACCCTTGCCTCTGCGCTGTCCTCTTTGCTGATATTGGCTGTTGCCAGCTGAACCTTGTCCGAAGGACCATGGGGTATTTCCAGCGCCATATTGCCTGTGGGGAGATCGGGAGAAGGACTGACCTCGAAAGGAACGACAAGAGTTTTAACCTCCCCGCTGTTGGAAAGGCTTGACTGTAATCTGATTGAGCGATTTCAGCATCTCCTGTTCTTTAGCCGTTTCCAAGGTGTCATCTACAGCCTTACCAAACCAGTTTGAATCTTCTATGGGCTTATTTATCAGGGAGGCCCGAGTCTCCGGTTTGAAACCTGAATTCTTTAGCCAGGCGTGTCTCTTGAGTAGAGTTTCTTGTGCCTGAGTGTGTCCCGCACTTTCAGCATCTTGTCTGTTCTTGAGAATATTATGGGTCACCTGTCTACCCTCAGATGTCCGCCAGCAGGTGTGATCGCGATGGGTTCAGGGACCTCTTGGAGGCCTTCTTGGAGCAGGCCCCATTGCACATCACTGTAACTAGCGAGAAGGGTCGTATTATTCACAATTCTGGTTGAATAGGCTGCAGATGTGGTAATATGTCTGCCAAGGGCATAGAGATTTTTGATGTCCTTATCCGAGGGAGCCTCTGCTGTAGACAGTGGCACCCCTGGCCTCTTTCTGGTGGTTCTAAAAACCAGAGAGTCCGGTGTGGCATGACCTTGAATATACATGGATTCAGAATAGAGGGGCGAAACAGTTTATCAACTCCAGGGTTGACAGCCCTTGAGAGGGAAGGAGACCATAAAGAAGGAGCAAGGTGTTTCTTTGTGGCGTTGAGCAGATGAATAGCCCGAATAATGGGAGGCTTTTCTTTGAGAATGTCCTAAATGAAGTCAGAGTCCTGGACAGTCTCCAGCGTAGCAATTTGAAAGTGATCTGAGGCTTTTTAGGATGGCATTAAATACCATATGGTCATCTATTGGCGATGACTGCCTCTGTTGAGGGGAAGAAAGTGGGTCCAGACAGATCATGTCTCATGTCTGGGGTATGAGTGGGTGAGAGCCAAGGCCCTTGATCTGCTGGCTGATCTTGATCCAGTCTTGGCAATGGTCAGTTGGGTTCAAACCAAAAGGATTGTCCTCCTATTTCCTCTGGTTCTGAATACTCAATAACTTCCTCCTGATGGGTTTGTGTGGCTTCTGCAGCTTTGGTGGAATGGGACTGGAGTCCTCCTCCTCCCTTGGTTGCTTGGGGGTAATTTATTTCTCTGAGCAGTCTATGAATTGGAACATCTTATCCATATATTTCTCAACCTCTGTCTAGTCCACAGGGATGAAGCAGGGGGAGGGGTCTGGACGAGGGGAAAGGCTGCTCAGAAGGGGGAGATTTTCCTGATAAAGCCCTCGAGAGGGGCAGAGGGCCTTCAGATATGATATGGCATTTGTAACGCGCATATACACACGTGTTTCAATGCCTACGAGGCAAGGAAGGGGGAGCAGAGGGAGGACAGACAACGATTTTACTAGGCCAAGTGACATGTAGTTTGTGCAGGGAAAGGGGAGAGGGCAGTGCCAGGGGAAAGGGGAGGGGGCAGTGCTGCACATGGGATAAAAACAATAAGAAGTGCGGCCAGCAGGTGCAAGGGTAAGTGCAGACAGCAGGTGTCCAAAATTGCAGGTAGGGAGACTGTAGGGTTGCAGATAGAGACCCAAGTGGAAGGGTTGCCGAGAGGCAGTGCGGGTGTGCAGCTGGGCGGGCAGTGTTCTGGGCCCGGAATCAGAAGGTAGCCGGGTGACCAGTACAGTATCAGACAGGAAATCAGCAGGGGAGAGGAAGGAGAAGGCAGAACTGGATATGGTTCTCCTCAGTTTCAGAGAGGCTGTTCCAGAGGGAGGCCCCAGCCGAAGATCTACCACCAACTCGTTGCTTGGAGAAGCGACTGACCCTGAGGGAGTTGGAGGAGCGAAGAGCTCGAGTAGGAAGGTATTTGCGAAGAGAGAGTTGGAGGTATTGTGGACCCAGGCCCCAGAAGGCCTTGTGGACAATGCAGAGGGTCTTTAACTTAATCCTTGCAGCCACTGGGAGCCAATGCAGAGATGTCAGTGCTGGAGAGATACGATCCCTGGAATTGAGGCCAAGGACGAGTCTCACAGTCCTATTCTGGATGAGTTGCAGAGGGTGGAGAGTAGAAGCAGGCATATTTAGAAAGACGCTGTTGCAGTAGTCCAGCCTAGAGAGGAATAGAGCTCTAGAGACAGTGAGCTTCTGGGGAAGGAGAGGAGAGGAAAGGAAGAATACCTCTGAGGAGGTGCAGTTAGTAGTTCAACTTCTTAGAGCCGTCCGAGATGTGAGGAGAAAAGAGTGTGGAGTCGAAGATGACCAAGGTTCTTAGCCTCACAAGTGGGAGTAGGAAGAGAGTCGAGGGAGGCCGGCCAGATGAGAGGGGGGTGCTCTTGGGCTGTTCCACTGCTGAAATAGCAGCGAGACTCTCGCATATTTTCGGCAGCTGAATATTGTGTTTAGACGTGCCTCATCTTTTTACATTGTGACACACAGCACCTTCAGTGCAGTGGCACAGGGAAGTGTTTCAGATTTCCCAAAGGTTTAAATACCTTCTCTTGGTTAAACTACTGTTTCCAAGAGCAGTGAAGTGAAATTGACTTTACTTACATTTGTAACTTTCTAGACCCAGTACACACTATCTTACAATAGGGTGCTGGAGGGGTTACTTAGTGTATCCCCTTTGTCTAGTTTCTCATGTAACATTTTTATGTTGCCCTTTCTAAAATTAATGGCTGGTGGCAGTGGTTTACTTTTTTCTACCATTGAGTGTTTCTACCGTGAGCTGCAATTGCAGCTGCAGTAATGTCGCCATGGGTGCCCATTTTGTCAAAATGGCCCCGGTCTTCTTTTTTCACCATTTCTTGTGGTTTACTCTGCGTGCCAGGTTTGGTCCCTTTGTTCGTTTTGTCTTTGTGGGCTTCACTGGTGATGCCCGCCTCTGGCTCCAGCGTGTCTGGCAGAGCAGGAAACGAGGGAGGTTCCCAAAACTCCCTGTGCTTAGTCTTCTTGGTTACAGGAATGCACCCAAAGGTGATTGGCCGGCCCTTGGAGGACAGCCATCCTGCGGTGTGAATGACAACTAGGCTGCAAATGAATGGGAGCAACCTGCATAAAAGTCGTTTGTTGGGAATGCAGTTGACCACATGACGAAGGAGCCGAAGAAGAACTGGAAGAGACGCCTGCTGCAACTCCTGGACCGTTGGTTTGCCCGGTGATGCTCTGCTGCATTGCTGAAGCTCCGAATTCACATCGACTTGAGAAGCCCTGCAAAGGACGACTTCTCCCCTGGGTTGGTGGGACCATCAACCCCAAGACTAACTCCTCTGGAAATCCTCTTGAAGATGGCTGTACTTCCATTGCTGCTGCAGGAAACAAGTGCCAGGGGGAGGAACACCAGAATCGAGTGCATCGTTATTAAGTCGGACCCCAGCTCCAGACTCCCTCGAAGCAGGACTAACCAAGCCTGAGCCACCTCAATAGAGTGCTGGACCCCAGAAGCAAGGAAAAGCCCACAACGTATCTGAGAACTGGTGCTATTCACGAGAAGCTGAAACCGCGATGTGCCGCTGATCTGAACTTTCCCCATTGCTGCCGCCGACCTTCGAATCGTAGTGCAGGAGTCCCCAGACATCCTCCCATATGTCCCCACGACTGAGGCCCAGGAACAACGGGATCTGCCATACTACAACAGGAACAGAAGCAAGCTGGAACCAATTTTTTCAGACCTTAAGGTACTGTGAACTAAGGGGTATTTACATCTTGTTGCGTAGCATTGCTAGCGATCAGTTGAGACCTGCATTTGCTACCTATTGCAGAGTTGCTTGCAGCTTTGGCCATCAGAAGCCTCCCAGATTGTGGCCCAACAGTGCATTCTTTTTCAACAAAATCTCTCAAACATTTTGCAAGACTTTTTACTTACCTTCAAGAAGAACTCCAGCCCCCAAGTGACATTGGCTATCCTGGCTCCATGAAGACTCTTCTAACCTCTGACTTTGTGTTGCGATCAGTCCCACCAAAATGTCACACATTCTTTACTTGTATAGCTGGGATAGGGTTAATCTATATTGCATTGAGAGGGGGGGGGGTTTAAAAGTGCTTACTTGTTGGAGAAACATTTTAACCATTGTTTCATCCCTTTTCCTTTTGACTTCAAACTCAGTATTGCTCTAAACTTACCAGTGATATATCGATTTGGGGTTGTTTTACCGCAACTGAAAAGTTTGCAACGGAAATGACCAAATGAGAAATGCAATGCAAAATTGTTCGTACATTTCCCATTCGGTCATACAAGGTAAAACAACCCCAAATCCATAGAAACCCTAACCCCCTAAAACCCCCCTTCTTACCGTTCCTTCCGTCTCACTGGTCCTTGCGACGCCAGTCCCTTGCACTTCCGTGATTGGGAACCGGTGACGCAGGGACCTTTTTATTATTTATTTTTTTGGGTCAGCTGCAGGGGTGTCCCCCCACAACCCCTGCTCACTATACTGTAATGGATAATGAGCGGGGGTGGAGGTTGCGGGAGACACCTCTGCAGCCTTTATTATTTATTTTTGTCTGACAGCTGCGGGGGTGTACCCTGCTCACTCTATACTGTATGGTATAGTGAGCGGGGTGTTGCTAATGGATACCCCGCAGCTGTTCCGACTAAAAAAATAAAATGGAATTATCTACACCACCAATGGATACTACAAAATGTCCTAGTAGTATCTATTTCCGGAAATTTGGTGGTGTAGGTTATTTGGATTCAGTCATTTTGACCCAATCCGATATATCAATGTCCACAGTGTTCTTACTATTGAAGTCACCTGAGGGTGTAGGAAGTGTCTGGTGCCATCCCCAAAGGGTATCTACTGATTTATTGAAACTGAGAGTGTGTATATTTGTGTTACGTATTTGCTCCCTTCTAAAGAAGGCTTATTCAAAGTGACTGTTAAATTAATAAATCATTGTTTAATCAAGAAACCTTGAGTGTAAGTGTTATTTGGATACTTGTCACTGTGAAAGTCTAAGTTGCAACCCCACAGCTCACATTGACCCCTCTTGAGATAAGCTTGGTTGCTCGGTCATTCTACCAACTTGTGTAGTACATGCTTAGACCAAAGGTTGGGTTAACTATTGCCAAGAGGACAAGGCTAGTGCAGTCTCCCACAGGGTACTGCATACTTCTCCAGCATGGGGTCTGGCATGGATTCACATGCTCATGAATATTCCCCGTCGTCCGGCCGGGAATCCTCGGTAAAGAAAAAATTAGTATTAGTTTAGTTTCTGATCGGTCTTTCTCAGTAGTAACTAATCACTGGTCTCTGGGTCATACTTCCCCCAGCCAATGACTGCCCTCTCCCCAAGCCCCACCTCTGGCAGCCATCTTCATATTTTTACTGCACGCTCAAGTGTTGGGAGTCCTCGTGTTTAGCTCTCGAGCTTTTGCTGCGTTTTCGCGCTTTTTCAAAGAGAATTTCTCATTTTTCGGTCAAATAGAGCCTCAAGCTCCACCGTCTCTACATCTGATTAACGGGGATCCGTGTCGGATTTTCTACGTCCCTCAAGGGTGAAGGTTTCGTCGAGTTACGCTTCTTGGAGGATTCCCGAAGTTTCTGCGGCCTAATGCCTTCATGAGGACAAAACGCACGTGGAGAACGACTGTGCGTTTTGCAGAAACATGTCGGAACGGACCATCAGGGACCGACACCTTCGTCTCTCCAACTGGCTGGAAGGTAAGAGCCCGTCGGGTGAGAAGAAGTCAGAGCGGTCTTCTTAAGTCCTGTGAGGGCGCCCCGGCGACGGGGGCCCAACAGAAGGCAAAGCACTGCGAGTCCGCGGGCACCGGGAGCACCGAACGGTCAGGCTCTTCGGCTGCCAGGCAGGGTGTGCCTTCCCCGGCACCATCAAGCACGAGCCAACGCTCTGGTTCGGCGAAGAGGAAATCCGAGAACCCGGATAAGCTTCTGGAGAGGCCCCGGTCGATCCCGAAGGATTCAGCCGAGGGGGAGCGAGGCGGTGACCCTCCCCCTAAGGTGACCGCCTCAAGCACGCCCAAGGCGGTGAAGGCCTTGATTCACCCGGCCAAGGCCTCTATCGAGGAAGTCGCGGCGGCCCTGGCACAGCCTGTGGAGGCTACACCAGTGGAGGCGACCTCTGGGCCCAGAGTCTCCCTGCCTCCGCGGAGGGAAGCCTCTTTCAGACCCATCAAAGACCCCCGTGAAGACCCCGGCGGAAAAAGAGGGTGCGGGTGGCCATTGTGGACAGAGACACAGCATCCGAGGAGGAGCTGGTAGAAGTCTTAGAGGGCCTCGACGAGGGCGTCGAAGAGGCCCGCCCCCACGGGAGGGATCCTGACGAAGGTGACGACTAGAGTGACGGCGGCACCGGCGAGCCGCAGGATAACTCGGCGGCCATTTTGTTGGCAACACAATCCTTATGTTAGGAGATGAGGACGAGATTGCCCTTACCACCGACGGAGGATCCGGAACCAGGCTCGACGGAGGAGCCAGAGACGGACCCAGGCCCGGCGGGAAGCCCCCGAACAAGAGAAGACGGATCCATCCAGCCCCACTTTTTCAGCCCTCGCGGCCTGCTCAGCCTTTACCCACGTCCCCCGTCCCTGGGGATGACACGAGAACGGACACGGCCACGACGGGTACCGACGACGACGGCGGTGATGATGGGACGGAGCTCCCATTGCCAGCCTGGGCCTCTCCGCCCGACGAGATCGGATCTTTCCATGCAATGATCGCCAGGGCATCCAAGCTTTTTCAGCTCTGCCCCGAAGAGAAGGAAGGTTTCCTTTACCAACGGCGCGAGGCCAAGAGGAAGACAGTCCTCGCCGTGCCTCTGCTGGATGACATCTGGGACGAGGGTCTCACCCTTCTCAAGAACCCGTCTACGACGCCTGACAAGAGGGATTGTTACGAGAAGAAGTACCGGGTCCCCGACGCGGCCCATTTGTGCCTTAGGGCACAACTGACCCCTGACTTGGTTGTCTCAGCGGCGGCCAAGAAGAAAGCGGGGGGGGGGGGGGGGGGTATTCGGCCTCAACGTCAACTTGCCCGCCCACGGGGAAGGAAAGAAGCTGGACGCAATGGGACGACGAGTTATCTCGTCGGCGGCAACAACGATTAAGGCGGCCAACGCCCTCGCGATCGTGGCCCGCTACGACAGGGAGTTATGGTACAAGATCGCCCCCCTGTTGGACTTCCTACCAGATGACAAGAGGGCCGAGGCCCTGGAAATCTTGCAAGAAGGCGAAGTGGCGTTGGACCATGCCATTACGGTGGCAACGGACATTGCCGACACCGGTTTCCGCCAGCTAGGCAACAGCGTTTGCCTCAGACGATGAGGTTGGCTCAAGGCGAAGGATTTCCGCCAGGACGTACAAGCCAAGGTTTTGGACATGTCGTTCGACGGGAACAATCTGTTTGGGAAAACGGTGGATGAGTCCCTACAAGCCATCAAGGCGGACACGGAGACAGCTAAGGCCCTAGGCGTTCTCCAGCAACGAAGGCCGTCCTTTAGGAGCCCCGGAGGCAAGCAGGGTGCATTCAAGGGATTCAGCGGTGGCTCCTCTACATACCGCCAAGCGGCCCGCTCCTCGTCGCAGGAGGCCTATAGAGGACGAGGCAAGTCGGGTGGGCCCCGCCGTCGTCGCCAGGGAGGCCAAGGCGGCAAGGCGTCCGCCAAGCAAGATTGAACCGACAGCGGTGTCGGGCCCCAACCGAAGCACCCCGGTAGGAGGCCGGCTGGCGAAGTTCTTCAGCGTGTGGGAGTCCATCTCCACAGACAGTTGGGTGCTGGATGCCCTGGCCCAGGGGCACGCCCTCGAATTTCTAAAAAAAGTGCCCCTGCATTCCCCCCGTGGCCTGGAAGGAAAATCACGTCCCTCAACTGCTATTGAAGGTAAGGGCGATGCTCAAAAAAGGTGCCATCGAGCTTGTCCCGAAGGGGCTCCGGAGTATACTCAAGGTACTTCCTCGTGAAAAAGACAGAAGGATGGCGCCCCATCCTGGACCTGCGACGACTGAACAAGTACATAAAGGCACAGAAGTTCTGGATGGTCACCCTCCAGCAACTGCTGGGACAGCTGGAGGAGGGCGATTTCCTGTCTTCGTTGGATTTGGAGGATGCGTACTTCCACATCCCCATTCTTAAAGGACACCGAAAGTTCCGAAGGTTCGTGGTCCAAGGACGGCACTACCAGTTCAAGGCACTCCCGTTCGGATTGAAGTCGGCACCCAGGGTGTTCACCAAGTGCCTCGCACCGGTGGTGGCGCAGCTGCGCCTGCAGGGGATCCACGTCTACCCTACCTGGACGACTGGCTCATCCGAGCAAGGACAAGGGAGCTCGCCGTAGATCACACAGCGAAGACCGTCCAGCTGCTCACGGACCTGGGATTCTCCATCAACTTTCCCAAATCCCACCTGGTCCCGTCGCAAGTCGCACTGTTTTTGGGAACCAAGCTCGACACAGTGGCACGTCTGGCCTCGCCGCCGGAGGAAAGGACGAAGGCCATCCTGGGCAAGGTGCACCGTCTGCTGGCCACGGACATGGCCAGGGTGAGGTCCATCAAGTCCCTCCTTGGGATGTCGTCGTCTTGCAAATATCTCGTGCGCCTGTGCAGGCTTCGGATGCGCCCTCTGCAAGAGTTCCTCGACGCCCACTGGATCCAAGCGACTGGCAGCTTCGAGGACAGGATCCCACTCAACGAGACCTTCCGACGAGAGATCCGGTGGTGGGGCACCGGGGCTCATCTGACGGCGGGCACAGACTTTCAGGCCCCATCCCACCAGATAATGGTCTTGACAGAAGCCTCCCTGGAAGGGTGGGGAGCGCACACCGGAGAAATTCACGCGAGAGGCCTTTGGCTCACGGAGGAGAAGACGCTCCACATCAACATCCTGGAGCTCCGTAAAGTGTTCTGGGCGCTCAGGTCCTTTCTCCCGCCCCTCAAGGGCAAGGTGGTGAGAATCTTCACTGACAACACCACCACGATGTTCTACATCCGGAAGCAGGGAGGAACCAGATCCCCAGCCCTCTCCAAGGAAGCCCAGCATCTGTGGCATTGGGCCGTCGCCCAAGGGATGTTTCTGGTGCCCTTTCATCTGGCAGGGATAAAGAACACCATCGCCGACTCACTCAGCAGGGAGCTGCGCTTGTGCCACGAGTGGGAACTACGTCAGGATCAAGTGGATCGACTCTTCCGATGATGGGGAAAACCGCAGATCGACCTGTTCGCGACGGCAACGAACTCCAAGTGCCAGAGGTTCGCCAGCCGGTTTCCCCAGCCGAGGAGCATGGGCGATGCTTTCTCGTTCCCCTGGGACGGCCTGTTCCTATATGCGTTCCCTTCGTTGCTGTTGCTGCTCCGACTCGTCAACCAGCTCAAGAGGTCCCGGTGCAGGATGATCCTCGTCGCACCGGCTTGGCCGAGGCAGATCTGGTTCCCGGACCTTCTGGACTTGTCAGCGTCCCCACCAGTCAAGCTGCCGACGGACGCGGATCTTCTCTCCAGAGAAGGAGGCGCCATACTTCATCACGACCCGCAGTCGCTGAACTTGCAGGCCTGGCTCCTGCAGCACTAGAGTTTGGAGGGTACGATATCCCGGCTGATTGCAGAGAGGTCCTTGCAAAAGGCCAGGGCGTCCTCAACTCTCAAGTGCTACAGACATAAGTGGAAGAGGTTCTCTGTCTGGTGCCGTGCACAGAAGATTAACCCTCTACGGATTACGGCCCCTCAAGTGCTGCCGTACCTACTGTCGCTGGCCAAGGCTGGACTGGCTCACGCCTCCATCAAGATACATCTGGCTGCGATTTCCTGATACACCAGAACCACAGAACGGGCGTCCTTGTGGTCCCATTGCCTGGTGAAGGAATTTATGAAGGGACTGTTCCGATCGTTCCCGCCGGTGAAGGCCCCTGCCCCGGCGTGGGAACTCAACGTGGTGCTGACCAGGCTCATGGGGCGCCATTCGAGCCCCTGCATTCGGCACCGTTGAAGATCCTGTCGTGGAAGACTGCGATTCTTGTGGCCATCACCTCCGCACGGCGAGTGGGAGAGATCCAGGCCCTATCCTGCAAGCCTCCATACTTGACTTTTCACGACACGAGGGTGGTGCGGAGGACGCACCCCTTTTTTATGCCCAAGGTGCCGTCTGACTTCCACCTTAACGAGCCCTTGGTGTTACCTGTTTTCTTCCTGTCGCCTTCATCACAGGCCGAGAGGACTTTGCACTCGCTGGATGTGGCTAGAATGCTGAAGTTCTACGTGGACCGCACAAAGAGTTTTCGGAAGACATCACAGCTATTTGTGAACTTTGGACCTGTGAACTAAGGGAAGGCTCTCTCGAAGGCTTCCGTTTCCAGATGGCTCTCCGACTGCATCACGCACTGTCAAAGGTTGGCAAACCGACCGTTGCCTGGCCGCCCGAGAGCCCATTCGACCAGAGCTATCGCTGCTACCACGGCGTTCTTGTCTGGTGTGCCCCCCCCCCTGCTGGACATCTGCAGGGCTGCTACGTGGAGGTCGACGCACACCTTCACGAGATTCTACTGCGTCGACCGGGATTCCAGGGAGGAGTCCAGGGTCAGCCAAGCGGTGCTGCGTAACCTGTTCGCCTAAGGTGAGCCTGGTGAGGAGGTAAGAATTGCTTAATGTTGAGTTTTTGATGTAATGCTTAATGTTGAACCTTTTCCACCTCCCGTTGGTTTTGCATGTGTGTACTGCTATGTATTCTTAAATTCATGAGCATGTGAATCCATGCCAGACCCCATGCTGGAGAAGGAACAAGTTACTTACCTGTAACTGTTGTTCTCCAGCATGGGTCTGGCATGCATTCACATGCAAACCCTCCCTCCTACCCCTCTGCGGCTCTTCACTTGGTCATACTGCCACTTTGCGTGCTACCAAATCTGAAGATTGCTGCCAGAGGCGGGGCTTGGGGAGAGGACAGTCACTAGCTGGGGGCAGTATGACCCAGAGACCAGTGATTGGCTACTACTGAGAAAGACCGATCAGAAACGAAACTGATACTGATTTCTTTTCTTTACCGAGGATTCCCGGCCTGACGACGGGGAATATTCATGAGCATGTGAATCCATGCCAGACCCATGCTGGAGAACAACAGTTACAGGTAAGTAACTTGTTCCATTCTTGCCTAACAAAGCCACAGTTCCAGTTCGGTCCTACGAAAAAACAAAAAAACAGGTGAACCTAAATCGTCGATGAGCTAGGATAAGACTGCCTCACAACCCCAGTCTCCTACTAAAAAGAAACTAGTTAGCAGCAGAGGTTCCCGGTCCACATCTAAACAGTTTCGAAAATCTTGTCGACGAAAACACAGTCGTCAAAACAGACAGATAAGGGGGTCACGCTTGTCAAAGAAGTCGACCTCCCAGTCGTCAAGAACATCCTCTCCGACGAAGAAGCATACGACCAAATTGTCGAAGAAGAAGAAACACCACGTGTCAGTCTTCTTCTAGAGACTGGCAAAGATCCTCCTCTGGACAAGAGTCGGCCACGAGACATCAGACAACTAAATGTCAACTGTACTTGCTCCGAAATTGGAATATCACTCGTCGACAAAGAAAAAACACAAATCTCCAGGGAGTGAAGCAGTATTTCACACATCCTCTTCAAAGAGTTCTACCACGGCTCAAACCACGGTTCCTACTGAACAACATATCCTACAGCTACAAGAGGGAAATATGCTATCCGGTAGTAAACCAATACTGAGAACTCCAACAAAGGAAGCAACAGAGCCCAGGTAACTCCCTCTAGTTGTCACCCATGAACTACACCGAAATCATGCCTGATGAAATCCTACAATATGAGGTAACGTCTGACTTTGAACCTCCTATGGAGGAGTGCCCAGGGGTCGCGGATTCAAATTCCGAAGAATGCAGGATCCAACCCCAGGCATAGGATAGATCTTCGACTCGGCTTCAATCAAGAGGGGAAGGAACACTGTTAAGACTACAGAGAGTACCCCTTGGGTTTCCCTCTACACCAGGGGTTCACAACTGATTTTGACAGAGGGCCGAAAGTACCTTACATGAGGGCTATAGTGGGCCGAAAAGTAAATGTGGGCGTGGCGGTAGGCGGGGCGAGGCAGGAGGCTTTTTAAACCCCCAATTTGTACTAAACACATGGAAAAAGAATGTTTTTGAGGGGTAACCATTTTTATTTGAATTTCAAACTTACATTTTGTACTACACATTTTCCATTGTTATAATTTATTTCTATTTAGTTATTGTATCTCGCCTGTTTAATTAACTTATATATATTTTATTGACCCACGATACACTATGCCCCATACACTATGACCCATGGCCCCCTCACCCCAACCAAACACTATGCCCCATGGCCCCCTCACCCCAACCAAACACTATGCCCCATGTCCCTCACCCCCAACCAAACACTATGCCCCATGGCCCTCACCCCCAACCAGACACTATGCCCCATGTCCCTCACCCCCAACCAAACACTATGCCCCATGGCCCCCTCACCCCCAACCAAACACTATGCCCCATGGCCCCCTCACCCCCAACCAAACACTATGCCCCATGTCCCCCTCACCCCAACCAAACACTATGCCCCATGGCCCTCACCCCCAACCAAACACTATGCCCCATGGCCCCCTCACCCCCAACCAAACACTATGCCCCATGGCCCCCTCACCCCCAACCAAACACTATGCCCCATGGCCTCCTCACCCCCAACCAAACACTATGCCCCATGGCCCCCTCACCCCCAACCAAACCCCCCAACTCAGCACACACACAAACATGCAGCCATACAGACCCGAACCCCCCCACCCCAGCACACACACAAACATGCAGCCATACAGACCCGAACCCCCCCACCCCAGCACACAAACATGCACCCATACAGACCCGAACACCCCACCCCCAACTCAGCACACACACAAACATGCACCCATACAGACCCGAACCCCCAACTCCAAACCCCCACCCCCAACTCAGCACACACACACTCAAGCATGCACCCATACAGACCCGAACCCCCCACCCCCCAACTCAGCACACAAAAACATTCAAATCAAAACATTCATACACATCCGACAACCCCCCACCCCCGCATCTCAACATACACATAAAATACATTCAAATACAAACATTCACACACCCCCCCACATCTCAACATACACACAAAATACATTCAAATACAAACATTCACACACCCCCCCACATCTCAACATACACACAAAATACATTCAAATACATTCATACACATCCGACACCCCCCCCACCCCCGCATCTCAACATACACACAAAATACATTCAAATACAAACATTCACACACCCCCCCACATCTCAACATACACACAAAATACATTCAAATACATTCATACACATCCGACACCCCCCACCCCCGCATCTCAACATACACACAAAATACATTCAAACACAAACATTCATACACATCCAAAACACCCCCCCACCTCCGCATCTCAACATACACACAAAATACATTCAAATACAAACATTCACACCCCCCCACATCTCAACATACACACAAAATACATTCAAATACAAACATTCACACACCCCCCCACATCTCAACATACACACAAAATACATTCATATTCATCCGACACACACCCCCACCCCCGCATCTCAACATACACACAAAATACATTCAAATACAAACATTCACACCCCCCCCACATCTCAACATACACACAAAATACATTCAAATACATTCATACACATCCGACATCCCCCCACCCCCGCATCTCAACATACACACAAAATACATTCAAACACAAACATTCATACACATCCGACACACCCCCCCCACCCCCGCATCTCAACATACACACACAATACATTCAAATACATCCGACACCCCCCCACCCCCGCATCTCAACATACACACAAAATACATTCAAACACAAACATTCATACACATCCGACACACCCCCCATCTCAACATACACACAAAATACATTCAAACACAAACATTCATACACATCCGACACCCCCCCCACCCCCGCATCTCAACATACACACAAAATACATTCAAACACACACATCCGACACACCCCCCCACCCCCACATCTCAACATACACACAAAATACATTCAAATACAAACATTCATACACATCCGACACACACCCCCGCAACATACACACACAAACATAAAGCAAAACAAACCCGACACACAAACAGAGCACTTACCGGAGGCGTGCTGGAAGGCAGGCAGGTAAGCGGCAGGTAAGCTGGAATCGCACTACGACTGGCGTGGACCAAGGCTGAAATGCCTTCCGGCATCAAGCCTTATGGACCACGCCAGCCGTAGTGCTGGCCCTCCATTGGTGCAGCACACACGCATTACGTGGCTCGTAGGAGCGACGTGATGCGTGTGTGTGCTGAGCCAATGAGGGCCAGTGTTTTCACTGGCCGGAAGACAACAAAGACTTTCCTAATGGAGGGCGGCTGCGGGCCGCCCTCCATTAAGAAAGTCTTTGTGCCTCGCGGGCCGGTCAAAAGGGCATGGCAGGCCGCAACTGGCCCGCGGGCCGTATGTTGTGCACCCATGCTCTACACCATTGGGAACACGAGGTATGACGCCAACATATTCTCTTATAAATCCACATTCAAATGGATTGTGTCCTCCAACGTATTCCACATCTTTGACATGCAATGTCCACAGCTGTGCTGCTTTGGAAATTTTGTTCGACAGAGGGTGTCCTGCGTGGATGGCGTCGGGTCAATGTCCTTCCAAGGCCTCAGTCTAGGGTTACGTCACTGGATGTTATAAATGGGACGCACGGCGCCCGTAGCCTCGGTTCTGTTTTTTCCACAAACGTGTTTGCTTCGAGAACTCGGCGCACCTAGTTATCTTCTTCGAAGAATAGGTCTTCATCTTCGACCCCTCCGACTTCGCGGTCTGGGTTTAAGACATGCTGGGACTGTAAGTCCAAAATGTTGATTACGGACCTGCACCACATCTGCTTGTGGTGTATGGGCGAAAGTCATGATACTGACGACTGCTCGAAGTGCTAGTCGTTGACTGCCAAGGCCTTGCCGGAGCGTAAGGGGGAAGTTGCAGGCAAGCCGGGTTTCTAAACCTTGTAAATCCAAAAAACCTACAGGTATTTCCACCGACTATTCGAGGGGTGACTCTCCTCGTCGGAAGGAATCCCGGGGATCTTGGTCCCAGAGTAGGTCTCGGCACTCCCGGAAGCAGCGTCACCAGTCGCCTTCCCCGTCCTTGTCGGATGATGGCTCGGTGAAGAAAGTGGCTTGTCCTACTAAATCCTCGACTCCTGAGGAATGGGAGGCATTCAGGGAGCAAATGCTGGTGATTTTTCAATCCCAGGGCACAGTTCCGTCCGCGCCTTTGGTAGAAGCCGGCATGGAACTGTCTCGGTCTGATGCTCGCGCGCCTTCGGGCCTTGGTCCTCAGCGCAATAAACCTCAGGAGCAGTCGAGGTCCCGTTCGGACAAGGCTCCAGTGGATCACCAGAGACGTGCCAGATCCAGGTCTCGGTCTTCGTCCCCAGCTAAACCGCAGAAATCTGAAAAGGGCTCGGTGTCGGCGCCGTGTCCGTCGAGTGCGGCGATCAGAACTTTGCCTTCGATCCAGCCCTCAGAGCCTTCATCGCCTTTGTCGACGCCGAAGCCATCGTCGCCTTCGGGGCGATTTGGCCGGAATTTGCCAGGGGAGGCCCCTGGCACTGTGGATCCACCTCGAAAGGCTTTATCCAAGACTGTGAGGCCACGCCAAAACAGCTATGAGGCCAGGCCCCATTGTTTGCCGGTTGAGGGCAGATTGTCTCAGCATCTTGAAAAGCAAGCTATTACTTTGGATGTGTGGGTTCTGGATACAATAGCCCACGGCTTCTGCCTTCCCTTCCTACAGCGGCCTCAAGACAATCCATTGGGTAATCTCTTTTGAAGCTTCCGGATCCGCTCCTTATGCAGAAAATCTTGACCCTTTTGGAGAAAGGCACTATAGAACTAGTGCCTGTGGCGGAGAGGAACAAGGGATGGTATTCACCATATTTTTTGATTCCAAAGAAAGACTGGGGACTAAGACCCATCTTGAACTTGCGTTGGCTGAACAAGTTCCTCAGGAAGGACAACTTCAAGATGGTCACTCTTTCTCAGGTCCTTAAGGCCCTTCGACTTCAGGATTGGTTGGTGTCTCTGGACCTACAGGATGCTTATTTTCATGTGCCGATTCATCCAAAGCACAGAAAATACCTGAGGTTTGCGGCTGGCAACTCACACTTTCAGTTTCGGGTCCTGCCATTCGGATTGCCCTCCGCCCGAGGGTCTTCATCAAGCTAATGGTGGTGGTGGCAGCGTCTCTTAGGCGAGGGGGGTTCACGTCTACCCCGACCTGGATGATTGGTTGGTCCGGGCGCGTTCTCCCGAACAAGCTTTAGGTCATCTCAACCTCACCTGCCACTCCCTTCACAAGCTGGGCTTCTCCCTCAATTTCAAGAAGTCGCATATGACACCTTCCCAACAGCTCCAGTACATCGGGGCTGTGTTGGACACGTCCTTGGAAGTGTTCGCCAGCCAAGGTGAGGGCTCCCAGAGTCTTCCGGCTCTTTCGAATTCTTAAGGTTGCTAGGCCTCATGGCATCCTGCATTTTTCTGGTGCCAGAGGCCAGACTGAGTATGAGATCCCTTCAATGGGCTCTCAGGAAGCAGTGGTCCCAATTTCAGGCAAGATGTCGGATTTACTTCAGATTCCGCACACGGTCTCACAGGATCTTCTGTGGTGGGCCAGCGAAGGGAATCTGATGAAGGGAGAGCTTTTTTGGCAACCGTGGCCAGAGGTGACGGTGACAGACTTCCCTCACAGGATGGGGAGCTCATGCCAACCATCTGAATGCCAGCGGTTGTTGGTCTCCGAGTCCAAACTCCACAACAACCTGTTGGAGCGGAGGGCCTCAGGCAGGCCCTGAAGGCTTTTCTGCAGGCTGTGCGGGGGAAGAGTGTCCTTATCATGACGGACAACACAGTGGGCATGCATTACCTCAACAAAAAGGGGGGGGGGGGTAGGGTCACTCCCGCTATGCAAAGAGGCGATTCAGCTCTGGTTCTGGGCGATACAGCATGGAATCTCACTGTTGGCAGTTAATCTAGCCAGAGAGGGGAATGCAGCGGCGGACGCTCTGGCAGGCAGAGCATGGTCTCCCACGAGTGGGAGTTTGCTCAGGAAGTCCTTCTGGTGATCTTCGCCCTTTGGGGAACCCCTCAAGGGGATCTGCTGGCGACCGGTGTCAACTGGAAGGGTGAAAGATTTTGCTCAAGGTAATTTCCTCCGAGAGGAACCTGGGGGGATGCATTCGTCATGGTTTGGTCATTCCCACTTCTGTACGCGGTTCCTCCGGTCCCAGTCATCCCTCAGGTGCTAAGGAGGTTGTACAGGTTCAGATCCCACATGATCCTCATTGCTCTGGATTGGGCCAGGAGAGCGTGGTACCCGGACCTTCTAGAAATGTCCATCTGCCCTCCATGCTGTCTTACCCACAGAGAGGATATTTTTTCTCTTTCTCTTTCTCTCTTTCTCTCTTTCTCTTTCTCTCTTTTTCTTTCTCTTTTTCTTTCTTTCTCTTTCTTTTTCTTTTTTTCTCTCTCTTTCTCTTTCTCTCTTTCCCTCTCTTTCCCTCTCTTTCCCTCTCGACTCTCAACCTTCACGCTTGGCTTCTGAAAGGTTGAGCTATAAGGATAGGGACATACCGGATGACGTGCTGGAGGTGTTGCTTTCGGCCAGGTGGCCGGCAACCAAATCCCTGTACCGTTGGCTTACGTTTTGCGACTGGTGCAGAGGAAACAATGTAGATCCTTTTCAGTGTTCCATTCCGATGGTTCTTTCTTTTTTGTTTCTTTGGCACACAGGGGTCTTCAAGTGGGTACCATTTAAAGGTTACCTGGTGGCCCTGTCTATTTTCAAGCGCTCGTCTGAATAATGTTCTTATTTTAAGATTACTTTGATTTCCCAATTTCTAAAAGGGCTCACGAATGTGTTGGTGCCAGTTTGGGATCTGAATTTGGTCTTGAAATTCCTGAAGAGTGCTCTGTTTGAACCTCTGCACTCTTGTCCTTTGAGATTGTTGTCTTTGAAGATGGTTTTCTTGGTTGCAGTTTCATCTGCTCACAGAGTGAGTGAATTGCAGGCACTTTCATCTAAGCCACCCTTTACTTTGTTCCACAAGGATAGGGTTGTATTGAGGGTACATCCGTCCTTCCTAACTAAGTTAGTGTCTGAATTTCATCTCGGCCAGAAAGTGGTACTTCCTGCTTTCTATCCTCCCCCTCATCCTGTTAAGGAAGAGGAGAGACTTCATAGGTTGGGTATTCTAAATTTGTTTCCCTCCTCCATTTACTGATACTGCTTTGGGAGTCTGTCAAAGGAGCTGTCAAAGATGTGAAATATGTTGGAGGACACAATCCATTCGAAGAACTAGTTACTTACCAACTAGTAACGTTCTTTCGACTGGATGTTCCTCAATGTATTCCACATCGCCCTCCCAGCCTACCCCTCTGAAGAAATTCCTATGTTATTGCAGCTTGCATTCCCGCAAGGCTAGGTGCAGTCAAGCAATCTTTACACTTTATGGAGGAAAAAACATAAACTGAGGCTATTTATAACATCCAGTGATGCCACCCTCGACGGTGGCCTTCGAGGGACATCGACCCAACGCTATCGACGCAGGATCCCCTCTGCCGAAAAAATTTCAGAAGTAGCACAGCTATGGACATTACATGTCAAAGATGTGGAATACGTTGGAGGAACATACAGTCGAAAGAACGTTACCAGTTGGTAAGTAACTAGTTCAGCTCTACTATCCCTACAAGTACTTTCAACTCTGCAAAGTCTACTAGGGCAACTCAATGCTAGGCTCCCTCCTCCTCAGCCTAAGGGGATCCATCAATGCAGGAAAGACAAGGTAACACCAGGTTAGCAAGCAGTGCAAGGAAGAGATCAAGCACACTCGTCCAGGGACCACGGCAAACGTTCACGTTCGGCACACAGGTCACAATCTCCACCAAGGCCTCCACCTCGAAGAATGGATAGCCTGCTAGTAGGCGAGCAAGAAGAAGGGGAGCTAGTGGATACAGATCAGAACACAGGTCCAAGGGACACAAGCTCTACCACCTCTTCCAGCTCACCTCCCCAAGATATGTGGGATACAGATGACCCAACCAGTAAACGCAGGGTAATCCAGCACAACCCTCCCCACTAGACGACATTGGAGCTTTCCACGTCATGGTATCAAAGGTGTGCTACGAATTTGGGCTAACTCCTGCAGCGGAAAAGAACTGTTTCTTTTTGATCACATGGGTAAACGCAGAAAGGCTGTATTTGCAATACCCATCCAATACCCATCCTAGATCATGTTTGGCAAGAGGGGTTGCGAACCCTGAAACATCGTTTCTCTGAACCTGCAGTAAAAGGAAGACTAGACAAGAAATTAAAGGCACCAGACACAACCCCAAAATGTGTAACCTCTCAACCATCTCCAGAGTCTGTAGTGTCAGCGGCAGTAAGTCGCAAAGCGCGTGCACAACACAAATGCGCTACACCGCTGGAGAATGAGGACAGAAAAATCGATGCTTTCGGCAAGAAAGTTCTAGCCATCTGGGCAACAGTAAAAGCGGTCAACGCCCTGGCGATAGTGGCTTGCTATGACCGCGAAATGTGGCACCGGTTGGCTTCCACTTTAGAGCATTTGCCAGAGCAACAGCGAAAGGAGGCCATCACACTTTGTATGTGAGGGCGAAGAGGCCTCAAACCACAGTATCAACAATGCAGTGGATTTCGCAGAGACGGGATTCAAAGAAATTGATAATGGGGTCATCCTTTCAACTTTTGGGTGACAAAATCGATGATGCCCTTAAGGCAGTGAAGGCGGACTCTGATACTGCCAGATCATTGACTGCCTTACAGGCAGACTGTCTTTTTGTCCCTTTCGAGTAGCCTCCTGTCAAACCAGGTTGTCATCCATAAGGGACAACAAGAACTACGCAAGATCCGGCCACTATTCCTAGGGATATAGAAAGAACTACCAGTCCTCCCAACGCTGCAGGGATTACCGCCAAGCACAATGCAAACGTGGATCGCCACCTCGCAAAGAGCAAGGAAGAACAGAGCTCAGCAATGACTGCCTCAAAGGCACATCAGTGGGAGGAAATGTGGCTTTTCATTTCGACAGGTTGCCTGCAATTACAAAGGACAGATGGGTGCTAGATGACATCCAACACGGACATCTGTTAGCGTTGACACGCACACACAAACCTTTACCTCCAGTAACTGTCACCTCCACACTGTTAACGCACTTCTTGTTTCAGAATTCAAATGTAAAAAAAAGGAGCAATAGAACGAGTTCCACCATCGAACGGAAAAGGGGTATGCTCAAGATACTTCGTAGTAAAGCAGCTGAACGAGAAGTGGCACCCAATCCTGAACTTACGAAAATTAAACAAGAAACAAAAGTTCAAAATGGTCACACTACAAGACGTCATAAAGGCTGTACAGCCCCACGAACATCTAGCAGCTTTAGACCTGAATGACGCCAACTTTCACATCCCAATACTCCAGAGAAACCTACAGTACCTTAGATTCAAGGTCAGCGAAAGTCATTACCAGTTCTGAGTACTTCCATTCGGCCACAGATCATCTCCCAGGACTTTGACCAAATGCCTAGCACCAGTGGCAGCTTTCCTCAGAAAATAGGGCCACCACGTCTACCCATACCTAGATTGGTTGGTCTGAGGCCCAACACATCAAGAAACCGCGACTTCGCTGAGACAGGCAGAAACTCAACAATTGGGATTTGCAACCAACTACGCCAAATCTTGCGTAGTGCCATCGAAAAGTTTGGTATTCCTGGGCGCACAATTTTTCACAGAATAGGGCCTCGTCAGACCGTCAGCCGACAGAGTGCAAAAATGAATAACCCTGGCACGCTCTTTCCTCCCAAACAAACACATCACGGTGCGCAAATACATGGCTCTTCTAGGGACCATGTCGTCCTGCATTACACTAATACCCAATTGCAGCCTACACATGCGACTGGTACAGCGATTTCTAGCTACCAGGTGGTCCCAGACACAAGGTTCCTGGGAGACAATATAATCATCCCTCCTGCACTCTGTCACTGAAATAGTGGCCGGTCCTCAACATCTCGAAAGGGATGCCACTAGTAGAACCGACTCACCAACTCACTACCATGACCAATGCCTCCTTGGCGGGTTAGGGAGCTCACCTAGGCAAACACCAGATCAAAGGCCTCTGGAATCCTGAAGAATCGACCCTGCACATAAATGTCCTGGCCCTGCAAGCTGTCCATTGGGCCCTAGAGTCTTTCCTTCCACTGATAAGAAGTGCAGATCCTCACAGCCTATACCACCATAATGTTTTACCTGCGCAAGCAAGGAGGAACAAGGGCAAACACCCCGTCTCAGGAAGCTCAAACCATTTGGCACAGGTCCATTCACAACATCGCTTTGCCAGCATTCCACCCTCCGGGGGATATACAACCAACAGGCAGACACCCTCAGCAAGGACTCTACGCAGTCCCAGGAATGGCACCTTCATGACAACCAAGTAAGATCTTCTCAGCGTGGGGCCAGCCTCCTCAGGACATCTACACTACAAGGTGCAACAAACAATTCAAAAGCAGGTTACCACTCCCCAGCTCACAGGGGGATGTGTTCTTATTCCCATAGAGCGGCATCTTCGCATATGCATTCCCTCCATTCCCGCTGATCAGGAAGACAATCCAGATGATCCGCAGATTCCATTGCAAGATAATCCTGGTGGCACCGTACTGGCCCAGACAAACCTGGTTCTCAGACCTCCTTCAGCTATCGGCGGACAGCCCAATCCATCTGGCATCCCATGCCAACCTCCTGTCCCAGAACAACAGTGCAATTCTGCATCACAATCCAGTCTCCCTCAAGCTGACAGCGTGGCCCCTGATCACGCCGAATTCGGCCACTGAGGCATCCCACAGGAATGCCAGCGCATACTAGTGTCAGCTAGGACACCTTCCACTAACAACTCCTACAACCAGAAGTGGAAAAGGTTCTGCGCATGGTGTTCGCAGCAGTCCAACCTTCAATCACTGGCCATACGACCACAACAGGTTCTTCCCCATCTACTGAAACTGGGAAGGTTTTGCATTCTCCTCCACACACCTGGCAGCAATCCCCAGGTTCATCAGAAAAAGTAAAACCCCCTCTTTGCAGTGACAGGCTGCTCAAGGACTTCCTAAAGGGTCTTTTTCACGTTTTTCCACTGAAGAAAAGAATTCCACTGGTGTGGAGCTTAAATCTGGTCCTAGCCGGCCTCATGAAACCTCCTTTTGAACCTCTCTCTTCGGTGCACATTAAGTTTGTAACCTGGAAAGGGGTGTTCCTGATCGCCATTACGTCCTCCAGACTAGTCTCTGAACTACAGGCCTTAATGGTGGACCCTCCATACCTCTGATTTGCGAAGGACAAAGTAATCCTCTCCACCAAACCTCACTTTATCCCAAAAGTGCCATCTGAATTCCACAAGAATGCAACTATCACCCTACCTACAATCTTTCAGAACGCCACCTCCCCAGTGGAGAAAGCATTGCACTCCCTGGATGTAAAAAGGGCGTTAAAATACTACCTGGAACGGACAAAAAACCTTTAAATCAGCGAGACAGCTCTTTATCGCTTTTGGGCCTTCGAACAAAGAGAACGCAGTCACAAAACAAGGGATTGCAAGTTGGATATCCTCTGCGATTTCCTTCTGCCACGCAAAGGCCAACAGGCCACCGCAGACTACAGCCAGGGCACATTGTACTAGTGCCACAGCGTCCTTGGCAGCTCTATGGTTGGTACTGCCCATCAAAGACATCAGCCTGGTGACAACATGGACAGTGCCTCACACATTCACTAAGCACTACTGCCTGCAGCAACAGCACGCGGAAGAGGTGCAAATTCCACAAGCAGTCCTTCAATTGCTGTTCAAGTAAGGTAAGCCCTGCAGCTTCTGGGGTTTTTGTAATGAAGTATGTACATTTCTGGAATGAGTGTAAAAATGTAAAGGTTTCTAATGTTTGCCTGTTTTTTTTCTCCTCCACACATGTATACTGCTATAAAATCTATTCACAGATTAGAAAATCTATTCACAGCCTGTGAATCCATGAAAGATCAATGCTGGACGAGGGAGTAGTTTCTTACCTGTAACTCAATTCCTCCAGCTTTGGTATCTTTCATGGATTCACATGCGCCCTCCAGGCAAACATCCTCTACAGGGGGTTGTCCTCCAGCTGGAGTGGTTAAAATCTGAGGAGAAGCTGCTAGGGCAGAGCTATACACTCGATGTTCTATTGCTGGGGACCAAAAGCACCCACAACATCGTCGATGGGACGCTCAAGGTGTTTGTTTTTCCATAGGAAAAGTCCTAAATTAAATTAACCGGGGATTCCCAGCCTGACGGGTAATATTCGCAGCATGTGAATCCATGAAAGATACAAAGCTGGAGAAATGGAGTTACAATCCCACCTTGGGTGTCAGTTCCTTTCAACCCACTTTGGAGGTCTGGTTTCTCTTACCCTGCCTAGGGGTTAGTGTTCTGTCACCCCTCCTTGGGGTCGCTGGGGTCTCGTACCCATCCTTTGGCTTTCTGGTTTCTCATCCTGCCATGGGGTTTGATTTTTCCCTCGGCCCACCCTAGGCTTTTGGCTTTCTTACCCCGGCCCTGGGTTTGGTTTCTCTCTGCCCGCCTTGGGCTTTCAGGTTTTGTACCCTGACCTGGGGTTTGGTTTTTCTTGACTTTGACTCTGCCTATTTCCTGGAGCCACTGCATACCTCTTTTCTGAGTCTCTCTGGAGACTCAGTTCAGCAATTGTGGCACTGCTTTTTCGTTGGTTCCCTTCTGGCATTGCATGTCGGGTGCAGCTTTCCCTGTTGTCCCTCAGGCTCTGCTTGGGGTTTGGGTACCAGCGTCGCGTTTCACCGATGTTGCACCTCATGCGGCGGCTGCTCTGCGTTATTAGTCGGGCCCGGGTGTTTCTTGCTCCAGCAGAGCTCTGCACGCTCTGCTGTGGTTCCCTTCACCATGCCTGGTGTATGCTCTGTGCGCTTCCTGACACACCTCCCAGGAGGCGGTCCTCTCTGGCTCTGCGGTCTCCTGTGCTCCATGTCTCCAATGAAGATTGTTTTCTCTCTCTCTGAAAGGGGGTGGGTCGAGCAAACGCTCCCTCATTCTACGTGAGTGCTATGAGCACAGAGGGTCAGAAACCACACCAACCACCCTAGCAGGAAGCTTTAAGTCATTAGACAAGTCCCATATAGCCAATAGGAGAATAGTGAGGATTACAGATATCTCTTTCAGGGGATCTCTGTCCTCGGGGATGCCACTGGGTGTCACTCCTAGTGGGATTGCGCTTGACAGGTACCCTAGGGGGTGTTATTAGTGAGCCCACCTCCCTAGTCCCAAAGTGGGTGACTCCCCCTTGGGCAGAGGGTACGAACTCCGTGGATTTGTCGCAGAACATATGCGTATGTGCATGTTTTGTGTGATAAATGCTTTATAGTTTTTTTATCTGCTTAGTGTGTAAAGGCCTAATGGTTATATTTATATACATCTGTGTGGAACTCTATCATTTGACTGTATCTGTATATGCTTGACTGTACTTGCACACCTCATTTAGCTCCTGAAGTCTGCCTCGCTGCTCATCTTGCGTTAACTTGATGGAGTTTGGCTACCCTGCCACATGCCACTTCCGCTTGGGGTATTGTGGCTCATGCCACACCTTTTCTCAATGCTGCTAGACTTCAGTTATTGTGCTTGCTTTGTGCATCATAGGGTTATGAATTCAGTCTTGTGGTGATTAACTCTGTATGTGCCAGACCTTATTGCAGTATATCGAGACTTGGCATAGATTTTTGCGCTCTTTTACTATTTTATACAATTGGTCTTTTACTTCTGAACTTTGACTGAAAAGTAATATTCCCAAATAAAGAAACCCTGATGGATAATGTATCGGCGGGGCAATTGTAGAATTGTGGCAATCTGGAATGCTGCAATGTATTGCAATGTAAAAACTACACTTCTCAGTGAAGAGTCCACACTTGAGGAAATAATGCAAAAATGTGTTCTGCTTAGTGACCATATTTGCATTATAAATGATCATATATATGTTGCATATTCGTGATAATAGTAATTGTTTTTGAAATGCTATATGTATTTTACCAAATCTATATTTTTGTGTTTGGATTTCAGTGGGACTTTGTATGAATTTATTTTCCTTGGGTTTTTTAAATGGCAACTTTATTTTTCTAGGCAGCAATGGATTTCTGCATGAACATGAATACAAAAGCCAATCGTAGGAAGTTGGTACGAGCCCTTTTCATAGTTCCGAGACAAAGGTAAGGGGTGTGTAAAGAATATGTGAGCCTTGAATGTCAGCCCATGTCCAGTAATCTCTTGAAAGGGCTTTTTGTTTTGCGCACTTCTCATGGATCTCGTTAAATGTTCTGAATTACTATGGTTTGATTGGCCATTTCAGTCAACAAGCCACACATGTCCCTTACTATTCCTCCCTGGCTTATAGCTCTTCGTCCTTGGCGGACACCTATGTGTAAAATTGAACCAACACTTGAAGGCAGTGGCATAGAAAATGCAAGCTTTTTGTTTGATGGATACCACCCATAATACACTGCTTTGTGGCTCTATTCTGGAGGTGAACTTTCAGTGCTAGCTACTCTGTGGCGCCGTGACCTGTGTGGCTTGTTAATGGAATTGGCCTATTATTTTACTTATGGTTTATGGTATGTAGTAAAGGGAGATGTTGCTGGAGCAAATACCACCTCATGGTAGGATTCCTATAATATTTCCTGTTTTTTTTTTTTTCAAAGGAAACTTAATTCCACACTTTGCCTATAATCAAATAGATTTACTGTTTTTCTTTCTGCACTGTAAAGGATGTAAGTGTGAGATCTTTAATTAGTTCTAATCCCTGAAACAGATAGGATTTTTAAAACTCAAGTATGTTTTCTAAATGTGTTGTCGATTTATCGTGCATCTCTCCTTTCCTACATGTGGGGTACAGATCCTATTGAAGGATAGCACTAAGGCATATGTGTGTGCACTAAATAAGGACATGCATATGCCTACAACAGTGCACTGAACCTCTCCTCCCAGTAGCAGTGCCCTTTGTCCCAATGGAATGGGTGCAAAGTGATTGCTCTGAGAGCAAACCCTCACAACACGCAGTTTTAACTTTTTATTTTATAGGTATCGTTATGTCTTTTTTAACTTGTTAATTTCATTACACTACCCATTTGTCTCCTTCATGCTTTTAATATTTTGATATAAGCATTGTTAGGAAAGATTTCTCTTTTTTCAACTTTTCCCTCCAAAGTTCTATGGAGCCCTATTCTTTTCGCTCTGTTTTTGAACTTGTTCTGACTTTCCGAAGGGAGATAAAGCCCTCACTTCCCTTGCCTTTTGATCATTGGTATGGGGAAACTGATCAGTCCTTAAGGCGATCAATACTGGGAAACTTTGTTTACCTTTTGAGTTCTTGTATTTTTTTAACATTTCACACAGCGCTGTACAGTGCAGTGGGGATGCTTTTGTATCACCCTAGCTTTTTACTCTTGGGATTTTTTGTTACTTTTATATGTGTCCAAGCTGGCGGCAGCAGATAATTTTGACCATTTATGCATTATTTTTAGTTTGCACATTCTCGTTTACCGCATATGGCTACTAAACATGACTAGTACCCTAAAATGACTGTGCCACAGGATTTTCGCTTGCTTCTTGGGCCATATTGTTGTTTGGCCTTTGTCTTGCCAGGTCAGGAGTGTGTGTGTGTGTTTTCGTGTCCTACTCGAAATTCTTGGTGCCGGAGAGTCTAGGTGTGGGGCTAATCTGGAACCTATAGTTGTCCTCGATTGGACAACTACTGGCTGTTTGAATGGTGCAGATCTTTACAATTGGTGGGCTTGGACCTGCTCCCAGCTCCAATTTTGGATAAGAAGAGGATCTCTGCAGCCGTTTCTTGAGATCATTGTTGGAGCCAAGAATCCCTCGAAGCGGAGCAGCCTGCTGAAGATCCGAAGACGCTTGAAGTGGCCCAGCATCCCTTCCAGTAGCCAGCCCAGTGAATCCCTGCTCCTCTGCCCGATATCCGAAAATCCTCAGCGCTTCAGCCCTTGGACTAGTGGGACCAGCTAGTCTCTACACCTTCTCAAGGATCCTGCCCTTCTGAGCCTTCAGAAGTGCCCCTGGACTGCCCAGCTCTCCCGTGGGCTACCTTGCCAGAAGTGTTGCTGTTGCGCGTTAAGAGTCGAACGGTGGTCGCCAGCTTGTGCCACAAGTGTCTTCTCCCCGAATGTCAGCGTCCCAGCAAAAAGGGATCCTGTCTTGGAGCAGCTGGAAAGGGTGTCTGTCACCTGTGTGCAGAGACCAACGCTGGAACTCTTATCTCCAACCTTTGAAATGTCCTGAGGAGGACTGCATTAGTGTTTTTTGCCTTTCTTCATCGACAGAGTTTGCATCTTGAATCCTTGAACCCGCACTTTCTGGGAACCTTGCACCGGAACCAACGGCGGAAGAATGAGCCCCTGGCGACAGTCGGACAACCCACAAAGTCATCTGGGAAAATCTGAGTCAGCCGGGTGAGTAATGCAGTGTATCTGTCCCCCCTGGCCTCCATAGGATAACATTGGGAGTAAGTCCCTTTATCTCCTATATTCCAAACGGGGGTAGAGTAACCTGAAATACAGCTGGGGTAGAAATTCAGATTGGATAAGCAGGAGCTACAAGCAGCTCCTGAGTATCCAGCAGTAAGCAGTCACCAGCAGCTACAGTGTGAAATGAGGAGCTAATACATAGTGTTAGGAAAAATGCAAACATATAATTTTATCCATTATGATGGCACCTTATGCTTTAAATGTCATATAGATTTGTCCTAATAATGATTTATAGATTGTCCCAAATGCAGAGTTAAATTCACATAGTTGTGTGTTTGACATCAGTTGATCTGCGGAGCCAAATGTAGCGCCTGGTAACTGTTGGTTTCAAGCTAACCAGCCTCTTCTAGGCTGTAAGCTGGAGCTAAATAGCTCCCAGCTCCTCTCAATTTCAAACCCTTTACGAGCACAGTAGCCTAGCAGACATTTTGAGAACATGCCATAAGCTGTGAAATAATCACAGGTCGGCACTGGCAGGCAGTGCATTCTGGCTAACGGCAACGTAACCAGTGTTTCATTTCCATATTGAGGATCCTTCGGGCATGTGAATGTACTGAAAGGCAATTACAGAAGAGCCGGTGTCATACGGTCGTCTTAAGTAGAACACCAGAAGAATGGTTCATTTTTATGCATTGTTGCCACACCACTGCTTTGCAATTGTTTCTGCTATTAACTATCAATTCCTTTTCTTCTGTGTGGTGGCTTGCTGTGCACAATCTTCAGTTTGAGACACTGCTTGCACACTCCTGAACGCATGTGAGTAGCAACATGGAAAGGCCAGTCTGTCTGCAGAGGCGTTAAGTCAACACACTCTTGAGACTGGAATAGTGATTTGCTTCAGCATTTTCACCTAGTTCTACTATCTGATGTTAAGGAAGGCCTCTGCATTCGGGGTCTGTGGGGTAGAGAGGGGCCATGGCATTGTCCGGCATTCATGGTTTCTTCTCAGGCCATAGCCTGGTTAGGTCATAACATTCAGGACATGAGGTTGTCTGGCATATTTCTTGCTGGGGTCGTGATATTGCCAGACCCTGATAGTCAGGGATGTCTCCTTGTTGAGCCTCCAGTGGACTCTGGAAAGAGTCCCCACACCTTGCCCCAAGCTCCTACTTGGAAGAGTTGCACTGGATAGGTCTTTTACAAAACTGAGCAGCCTAGAGTTTCGCCCCTGGACACTTCTGATGGCAGGCTTCTCTTGCCGGGGCCCTGTCTGGTTGTTCCCAGCAGTCCAAGGGTCTCAATAGAGTATTGCAAGAGGCTGGGCATCAACGGGCCATGGCTCTGGCAATGTTCGTCATCCTCAGCAGCAGTCGCCTGGGCCTTCAGCACATTGCTTCTCTTTGTCGGGTCTTGGCTGAAGCCGATGATCAGATGTAAGGCTGCAGGGTTCCCTCTTATCCCATATTAAGGCTCTGGCGGTCCCAGCCCAGCAAAGTCAAGGATCACTACTATTCAAAGTGACCATGGCTATCCAAAATGCCCAGCTACAGACATCCCCTGGCTGGGATGTGGAGTCGAACAATGTTAGTTTCATGTCTCGGGGTTACTCATAAAGGATACTCATGGAAGCCGCAGGTATTCTTCAGGTTACTTTATTCAGGTAGCATAGATCATCGGGTCTCATCAGGTACATTTAGGAGATGGGGAAGTATAGAGGGGAACCCACTGCCTCCCACCACCCAGGCTACATCTTCCAACTGCCCTGGATGGAATCGCGTTCACACACAGCATTCCATTCAGGACATCATTCCTTGCATTCACACCTCAGGCAACCATGATGCAGGAACCAAGAAGGAAAGTCAATCACAACAGACCAGCGTCTCATCCCCACCATATCCTGCCAGGAAACGCATACTTTCACTTTGTGCAGTAATCCAAGTTCTTACCTCATATGGACTATTCCCAACCTGAGAAGGCAAAGATAAAAGCGTGAACAAGATGCCCAAAGGAGCGGGTGAAAACGACATAGCACGGCCATTTCATTTTTAGTATCTGGTGCTCAAAATGGCATTATTTGGTTAAAAAAAAAAGAAACCGGCACCTGCTACAATGACAAAAACGGTTCAACAAATCTGCTATAACTAGCCCGTCCTGGACATATAAAAAAAAAGACTAATATGTTAGTAAAAAATCAGTAAAAGTACTATATACTAACCTTGCAGCACTTCACTATAGGAAGATGTGTGCTACAGTAAAACAATACACAAATCTTCCTTGCTGGACAGCCCCCCCACCCCCCCCCCCTGAACTGGTAACCATAAATGCTGACCAGTGCCACTAAAGGGGGCGAGCTCCGGGTTCCTTTCCCTCCCCCACCTCTATCGCCACTTGTGGCGTTCCCTACGGCTCTATCCTCTCGCTTTGGCTCTTTGGCCCCTCTTGCTCACCTGATCTCCACCATCTCCCCGCACTTCTGGTGTTATGCAGATGACACCCAACTCTTCTTCCAATTCCCTACTGCCTCTCTTGCTACTTCCTGTCATTCCTGATTGCCGTTCCGCTACCCTTACTTGATGAACCTCTACTCTCTGTCTCAATGCTAGTAATACTGAGAGCCTTCCTATCAGGACTCCTGTTCTGTCTTTCTTCCCTTCACTCTGGCCACCCTCTATGGGCTCTCCCCCCTCTCCTTCCTCTGAAGCCAGAAACCTTGGAGTCCTCTCATTCCTCACATCTTGGACCTTGCCAAGAAGGAACAAGGCCCATTTCCAGCTTCACCTCCTCACTGACATTCTCCCTTTCCTCACCTTTCCCCAGAAACTGTCTTCCGAGCTCTGGTTCTCTCCAGGATGGACTATTGCAACAGCCTCTTCCGTAACCTACCTTCCTCTTCTCTCTGCCCCTTCCAGCTAATGCAGAATAGGTTACAAAGGAGTGTGGGAGCCACTCTGAGAGCGAACATGGGTCGAATACCCTGTTCTGTGGAATTTCTTCCACTCGGGAGGGTCTACCCACGTTTTAGCCCGCTGCACTCTTCACAGAGGAGACCAGACTGATATTCAATGGATATTTCCTCTCTATGAAAAGTACAGTGAGCTAAAACGTGGTTGTAGACCCACCTGAGTGCGCACCTACCCATAGAACAGGTTATTTGGCTGTGTTCTTTCTCGGTAGAGTGGCCCCCAGGCCTTTTTTGTGTAATCCAGTATAGGGCTGCAAGACTTTTCCTTGGGCTCAAGCCCAGGGACTGTATCTCTCCAGCCCTAAAATCTCTCCACTGGCTCCCGGTGGCTGCAAGGATCAAATTTAAATCCTACTGCATCAAGGCTGTCTGGGGACCACGCTATCTGCAACTCGCGCTCACCAAATACTCTCCTTCCAGTACCCTCCGATCCTATGGCTCCAACTCTCTGCTTGTGAACCGCTTCTTTAAGCAGAGAGTGGGCAGCCATTCTCTTTCCTCAACTGGCTCCCTATTCTGGAACAGCCTGCTTCTTCGTCTTGAGCCAGATCTCCTTAAGGTCCACAAGCATCTCAAGACTTTCTTTTTCTCCTCCTCCTTTGCTCCTGTGGTAAACGCCCCAGTCGCTGAGATTGGCAGCCTGGACCCCTAAGAGTCCTTTTGGGCCCTGGCCTTCTGTCCAGTCGCCTACAGCATCCGCCTTCCCCTTGCACTTGCCTTTGGGCACACACTAGCCTGTGATATTTCTCAGGTCTGTATTTCTTGTATTGGTGGGTGACACCACTCTTACCAGGTGGTCACTGCCTCACACGTTGTTAACTTGCAACTGGAGCAGCAGAATAGGCTTTGCTCTTATTTTTCCTCTTTAGGTGGGTAGGTAATACCGTCTCATTGGAGCAGCAGAATAGGCTTTGCTCTTCTTTAGGTGGGGTAGGTAATACCGTCTCATTGTAGCAGCAGAATAGGCTTTGCTCTTATTTTTTTCCTTCAGCTCTGTGTGGGGAGGGGATTGATGGGAGGGGGAGGTTGTCTGAAAGTCTGCTTTGTAAAGATGTCCGTATAACTTTAATAAATGTGTGAAAAGTCTGTGGGTGTGGTTGCTGAAGTCAATAATAACATATTTTGGGACAATTGTATTTGAGTGTTGTGGATTCACCATGAAAAACTGGGTTAGCTGACTGCTAGGAACAAGGCTGGATCGGCCTCCAGATGTGCCCACTACTCCTCCTGGCTCCCCGATAGGAACAAGGCTGGATCAGCCTCCTGATATACCTGCTACTCCCCCTTGCTCCCCACTGACTGCTAGGAACAAAGCTGGATCCGCCTCCTGATATGCCTGCTACGCCCCCTTGCTCCCCGCTGCACCCGCCGACTGCTAGGAACAAGGCAAGGTCTTTGCCCTGAAGCTTGGCCTTGCCTCATTAAACACAGCTAATCCCTCCTTAACTAAATGCCTAGATAAGGGTCCGATCCCAACTTTCACCTTTAAACCTGTTACAAATGAACAGGCAGCAGCAGTCATTTCCTCCATGAATCCTACCACTTGTGCTGGTGACCCATGTCCATCCAATATCATTAAAATTGTTGGGTAGAAATTCTACTTGTACGTCCTGTACCCTTTCCTCCATCCTTGTGGGCGTCCCCCAACATGGGGACATTACCAGAACCTTTTGCAGTGAAAAATTGAGCCTCGCCTTTAAATTTAGTATAGTGCCTCGAGAGTGGGGTGCGACCTCGAGCGTGGGAATGCCCCCCTGACCCCCTCCCTCCCCGGCTCCTCACCACAGTCCCTTTTTCCGCACGGACGGTGTCAGACCTGGCCGCCAGCGCAGAGACTTTTTTAGCTTTCAACTTGCTCCCCGTTTTGGTTTTCAATCCCATTTAACTTCCCTTCCGTGCCTCGCCTCCCGCGACGCAAGTTAGCTGCAGGAGGCTTCACAAGATGTGCGTCATGCGACTGCTCGCTCCCGGCCTCGTACCCCCATGCACTGAGCCTTGGGGCACGACTGTTAGGGAGAATTCTCATTCCTGTGCTAATTCCCTTAAACCTTCTGCCAGCTCTTTCGCTGGACTTTAGGACTTTTTAATTTTAACCCTGGAGTGAGTGAGCCCTTTTTCTCACTCTTGTGTGTGTGTTTTGATCTGATTTGGATTATGTTTTCTTTGTTTTTGGAGTCTGAAAAATTCCATAGGCATCTACTTTTTGTATGGTGACACATAGCACCTTCAGTGCAGTGTCTTAGAGAAATCCTTTAGATTTCTCAAAAGGTTTAAATACCCTTTTCTTGTGTGAACTACTGTTCCCAAGAATAGTAAAGTGACATTGACTTTACTTACCTTTTCTCTTTGTAGGTCCAGCACACACTATCTTATGTGGAGTGCTGGGGGGTTACTTAGTAGCCCCTTTTCCTACTTACTCATGCAGACATTTGTATGTTACCCTCACTACTTTAAATGGCTGGTGGCAGTGGTTTAATGTTTCTACCATTGTGTTTTTGTACCGCAGGCTGAATCCTCAGCTGCAGTATAGCACCCATGGGTGACCATTTTGTCAAAATGGTTCAGGGCTTCTTTTTTTGACATTTTCTGTTTGTGAGGTCTTTCTTAGGTTTTAACCATGTTTGAGCCCTTCGTTCGTTTTGCCTTTTGGCGGGCTTCAGTACTGAAACCCCCCTCTGGCTCCAGTGCGTTTGGAAGGGCAGGAAGTGAGGGAGCTTCCCGAAACACCCATGTCCTTTGTCTTTAGGAATGCCTGAATGCACCCAGTCCTGATGGGCTGGCTGGCTGTCCTGCAAGGACAGCCACCCTGCTGCTTGAGTGACAACTAGGCTGTGCATGAATGGGAGAAACCTACTTAAAAGGCGAGGGTTTTGGGACTGAAGACTGATTCGACGACTGAGAAGAACAACCCGACGAAGAAACGGTAAACGAAGCTTGCTGCATCCTCTTGGACCTTTGAACTGCCCAGTGAAGCCCTGCTGCTGTGCTGAAACTCCTTTTTCTAATCGACAAGAGAAGCTCTGGAACAGAGGACTTCTGTTGGGTTAGTTGGACCAACTAACCACGGACATCGTTTACCACACTATTTGTATTTAGAAGTAAGGCTTGGCAAAAGGTTTATTAATATAGGCCCTTTTATTTTGACACAACACCACTAGGACTGCCTTATTATTATTTGATTGTTGTAGCTTGCTCCCATCTTTAGATTTATAATTAGATGGGTTTTTTTCAAACCCTTTTTGAAGTTCAATAAACTCCCTTGAACTGTGGTCACTTTCAAGACTTCCATTGCCCATTGGATGGTTCAGGCTATTTCAGAGGCATACAAGGCCATGGGCAAACCTGTTCCGGAGGTGATTCATGCCCATGTGGTCGTAACTAATACCACGGCCGTCGCGTTTCAGAGACATGCTTCTTGGGATGTCATCAGCAAGGTGGCTACTTGGGCCATCCCGTCTGTTCTCTTTAAGCACTACTCACTGGACACTAGCTCCATGTGCGATGCAGAGTTTGTTCAGGTGGTTCTGAAGAACCTTTTGCCTTCGTTCTAAATATGAAGCAAGTTACCATAGCTACTCCCCGTGTTCAGTGGAATCGCCCACAAGGATTGAGGAAAGGGGACGGAATGTATGAGTAATTAAAGTGGGTTAGGACGAAATGTCTGAATAGAATTTACCGACCTTACAAAAAGACCTAAAACACATACCACCAAATGTTCGAACTTTTTGCGGTATGTGTTTTGGTTGATCGGTAAATAAAAATAAAGAAACGCCAGGGGCTGCAGGGTGTCCCCCGCTCACTACACTGTACAGTATAGTGAGCAGGGGTTGCGTTGGACACCCCCGCAGCACACCCGACAGAAGAAGAAAAAAAAGGAAAAGGACCCTGCAGCGCCGGTTCCCGATCACGGAAGGGACACAGTGCAAAAGAAAGTTAAGTAGGGTGGTGGGGGTATGTTGTGGGTGGGGGTGTGTTGTGGCTGTGATGTGGGTGGGGGTGTATCTATGTACGGTTTTGTAATTGAAATGTTTGTATGGGAAATTTACGAACATTTGTGGTGCGTACATTTCCCATGCAAACATTTCCGCCGCAAACAAATCACGCAGATCCATTAAAGTTACTCACCGTAGTGACTAGAGTACTTCTACTCCATAGTCCCCTTTCCTCCATAAGTCCCACCTGCCTTCCCCCGCTAGTATGCCAAGGGCTAATATGTACTAAGAGTAGCCAGGTATCTACACGCCCTATGTGTTCAAAGGGGACTGAGGCACCATAGGGCGGGGCCTCGGAGAGGCGTTCCCAAGCCTGAGGCTGTGTCCCTGCACATTATACTAAATTTAAAGGGAAAGCTCAATTGTTCGCTGCCAAGGTTCCGATACGGTCCCAATGTTGGGGGATTCCCACAAGGATGGCGGAAAAGGTACTACGGACTATAGGAGTACTCTAGTTACTACAGTGAGTAACTTTAATTTTTGTTGTGCAATATTCTCCCCACTTGTCCCCAGCAGTTTTTTGGTCAGTTTTCCAGAGTGAGTGGGGACTTTTTTCACCACTCACTTAATCTTTTACTCGACCTCTGGGAACCTTTTTCGACCCTTTTGGTTGTATCTTTTAAGGCATCTGCCGTTTATTATTGAAGCATGCAGCACTTTCTGTGCAGTGTTGCTGGGAGCTCGTTGAGCTGCCCTTTTTATTTTCCTTGTAATCACTACTGTTTCTAAGGATTAAAGATACATTCTATCCCATCTATTTTATTTTGTGTACTCGGCACCCCCCACAAGGAATGCCGAGGGGACACAATATATCCCCTTTTCCACTTCTCCTGTAACTTTCTAGTTAGAGTGACAAGTTCCTCTGAGGGGCTGGTGGCAGTGGATATTTTCTACCAATTTTGAGTGAAATTGCACCTAGATTGCTGTCACAGCGCGGTAAGGGACACATGGGTCACCATTGTACGAAAATGGTGTCTGTCTTCTTTTTTAACCAACTATTGATGACTTGTCCTTTCTTGAGCCGCCTTCTGCCGTGCTTGGTGAAGGAGGTCCCACTCACTCTTTTGTCTTTGCTGGGCTCCGATTGGGAAGCCGCCCGTGGGAGCGCCAGCGTGTCTAGGAAGATAGAAAGCATGGAGTGCACCGAAACTCTGCAGGTCTTTGTCCTCCAGTGTGTCTGCTTGAATCCAGTTCTGACTGGGAGGCTGGCTATCCCAAAGCCCAAGTTTGAATGTGGCATGATTACTGATTGGCTGGGTTTGAACGAGAGTCGACACATGGAATGAAGAATCTGAGGATGAAGAATGTGTGCTCCCACCTCCAGCGGCCCCCAGTGACTTCTGAGTGACCGCTGCTCCAAACTCCTCCTCCTCCTCTGATCGGCAGGGATGATCCAGACCGGACGACTTCCCCGACTGGACTGGTGGACCTAACCAGTCTCAAGACAACCTGCATTCTTAGCCGTGTTTCAAATAGCTGGGACTGTCCTGGGCTGCAATTCCCCAATACCTGGACCAATTTGCTGTGCATGTTCTCCTGAAGCCCAGTTTCGGCTGGAACTTTGTCGGCATCCTCTGCTGGGCCTGCAGTGACTTTCCCACTCCTGAAAGTCTTCACAACCGAGTCGGAGACTGAGAAATCGAGAGAAGTCTGCCGTGTGACAACCATCGCTGAACCCAAGCCTGTGTCGAGTACCAACAAGCCAGTATCATGACGATCGTCTGCTGGGCATCCCACTGCAAGAAGTTGACAGTCTGCTCCTGACAGATGTTCCTTCTTCAGCCCCTAGGCCAAGAATCCGAACATGGGCTGCTGTCTCCTCACCTGGGGACCAGTCAGTGACAGTCTAATTTGCTCATGAAAAGGTACTGTCCTGCCCCTAGGCACTCACCTGGGTGCTTGCTGTGTGAAACCAAACTCTGCCTATTTTTCTGAGACACATTGGGCTGGACAACCCAACTGTGTTCTCCCAGGCGGTCCTTTAGGTTCCAATCCTTCAGGGGGTCTACCTAACCTCACAGAAGCATCTTTTAATTAAACATTTTACTTTCAACGTTGAAGATTCCTTCTAATTTGGCAACTTTGGCAGCGTCTGCCTTACTTTGTTCTGCTGCCCATGTGCCCTGGTCACGCAACTCTCATCCCCAGACAGGGCTGGACTTTATAAAGCAAGTCTGTAACACTATCCCTAACATGATGTGTAATGTACCCAGAAATCTGCATGCATCAGTGTCCCTTGCATTGTTTTTTTCCACCCAGCTAGCTGGTCGCCTTATGTGGAGCTCTCACCTAAATTGCAAATTTGTTAAAATCCCGACCTTTGGTCATTTATATAATATTCGTCCCCTCTTCAAAGTTTACTGAACCGCCACTGAAGACAGAAACAGACTTTCACGGCTGGTGTACTGGTCGACGCTGTCGACCGTGTGGCCGGGCCTACACAGTAGGGAGAGTGGGATCTGGGGGTTACCTTTCTTTATAAGAATGTCTTTCAAGCACCCTTGGTGCAATAAGTGTCTCCCTCTCAATCACGTTGAGGTGTCCTGTCTGCCCTGTAAGCTCCTACATCCGAAGACCATAAAGGAGCATTGTGTGAAACGGTGGGCGGCCTATGCGATGTCGCAGGCAGAGGGTAGCTCCCTCGCCTCTTCAGCCGCCAAATTTGATGAGGCCCATAGCGACGACAATGGCTCCGACACTGATGCCATTGACCTTACGACGGAGCAGACTCGCTCCAAGACGTCTGTCCCCGGCCCTGATAGCCATGACGCAATTCCTGCTATGGGGAAGATGCATCCCGGCGACGAGGACACACCCACTTCACATGGGAGTAAATGCACAACCTCTGTTACCTCCGCGGCCTCTCAGTCGAAGCGGTCCAATGCGCCGATGGGTGCATCAGGTTCCTCGACGACACCAGCCGATTCGTAGGATCGGCAGTTTTCCCTGCAACCGCGCCAGCGGCATGCTTCCGGGCACTCTGTAAGGATGCCAGCACCAAATCCCTCAAGGCTGTCGACGCTCCTTCGAAGAGCGCGCTGACGCTGAAAAAAAAAACTCTGGTTGCACCGAAAGTTTCTACGCAGCTGCCCTCCCAGCCTTAACACCTCCCTGTTGCGCCGAGCATCAGCAAAAGCCTTGCAAAGATTGTCTTGGCGGCTAGTAAACACAAAGATACGTTGAAAGACCTATCCGGACGCCCGGAAGTGCGGGATAGGCCCAAGAATACGTCGAAGGAGATGCCAGAAGACCCGAAAGAGTCCCCAGTCTTTGTCTAAGACTCTCAGTGAAAAATCTCGATGTTCTAGGCTGCAGGATCCTCTAGAGGAACCCTTCCCACTCCTTTAGACACCTCTGGGTCATCTACATGGACTAGGGAGACATTTTTGGGTTGTATAAACAGGCTAGAAAGATTATCACTCCAAAAAGGCCTTGTGAGGAGATCCCTTATGATGCAGCTACAATAACTAAATACCAGAGGATCTCAGACCCTCTCAATAAGGAGATCTTCAGCCTATGAGATCCAGAAGAGGTTCCTCTTGACCCTTATGCACAGGGGGGTGATCCCTTCAACGATCCTCATGATCACACCCCGGATTGGGGAGATGACCAGCAAGTTGATGAGAACCCTCCTTGGCTATCCCTTACTCCTACCCCGACCCAGATGCCATTTGCCTTGACCCTCCCTCATCTCCTCCTCTGTGTCGGGCCTCTCCTGTGGACGACCAAATTGCGTTTAACGCCCTTCTTCGGAAGACGGCTGAGCACTTCCATATAGCCACACAGGAGGCAGTGGTAGACTTGGATTTTGTGGAGGACATTTTAAAATAAAAACCTCCGGCTAGCCAAGCTATTCCCCTACCTAATTCCATCAAGAGGCTCATCGCCCTCTCCTTATCGACACCCTCTCAAACCAGAGCTGTTAATCCTAGGGTAGAAAATTTTTTCGACCCTCCCCAACTGATCCCCTGTATATTAGGGGTCCTGCCACACTGGAATCTCTGGTGGTCACGATGACAAGGAAGAGGACAGGTGTCCCCTTGTCTACAGGCGAAGCGCCACTAGACAAACAGTGTAGAAAGTTGTATGCTTTGGGGAAAAGAATCGCCACTGCTGCGGCTTACTCAATGCGCATAGCCAATAATGTCACACTCTTGGCTAGTTATTCGGATATCCAATGGATCCTACTGCAGGAGGTTGCCGCACCAGTGCGCTCCCGCCTACTAGCAATCGTGTCGGAGGGCAAACAAGTCAATCACAACATCCTCAAGACTACCTTGGATACTGCTGAAACAGCTGGTCGTTCCCTGGCACAAGGTTATGTAGAGAAGGAGCCAAGTACCCCCACCTCAACCCTCTCGCCTACAGCACCTATATGTTGGATGCCAGAGTGTGTGAGACGTGCGGTACCAGTGAAAATACTGATACCTAGGAGAATCTGGGAAGCAAGGTTCCCATTGAGGAAACCCTACTTACTTACGAGACAGTATGATGGTCATTTGAATGAAATCCCTGAAGAAACAGAGCGAATGAATGATGAAGAAGAATGGTGACGTTGCCACCATCACCGTCATACAGAGCAAAGTTGACGTGTAGAGAAGAGGTGCAGAGACTAGAGAATGCAGGCAATTTTATAAGGCATCAAGAAAGTATCGAGATATATAACGGCTTTGGATCAAGATGAAGAAACTTATGCTGCAGAAATAATGAATATATCAAGCAATTTCACAAGTATTTACATGCAAAGAAACGCAAGAAGGATAGCTTTATAGTGAATAGATTCCAGCATGTGCCAACATGTACATATTTGCATGAGTATATATTGGAGTTAGTAAAGGATGGATGTTCCCACTACGTTACAATAGCAGAGCTGAGCAAAAGAAGGAAGACTGCTTTGTCAATTTTTCAAGTGTGGCACAGTTAGAAAACCAGTGAATTACAGGCGAAAACTGAAAGGCGAGGTTGGATTAGCCAAGAAGCCAAGGCCATATCAGATTGGGGTGAGCTGACATTGGATACAAATCGTGGGAAAGAACGAAGCTTCTGTTCAGAAGGCATGGACAAAAACAAGAAGACGTCGGAGGTCTATTAAAGAATAGCATTTTAATACACTAAAAGCTCAAATTTCTTGGTCTTTAGTCACGTGGGGAGAAGTTGGACGAGCATGATGGCACACGGCACACATACGCATGAAGGCAGAGCGTGACTTTACTCCCCTGAATTCCCCGGAGCAAAGAACATGTTCAAGGCCGAGTTCAAAGACCTAATTGACAGTGGACCACTGAGGTGATGATGGATGGATATGCTAATTGGTGGGAAGCTATGGTTAAGACTAGCTCATCCGCACCTGGACCTTCAGCCTATGTGCTGCTAATGTAGGTTGGGAAGGTGTTGACGGAGGTTAGAAAGTAACCAATGATAGAGGACCGCATGATCAAGGGTCCTATATTTGTGTAGCCAATTAGACGTCGTATAATCATAGTGACATATTTTATGGAAGGGCTTAGTTGCCCCACCTGATGTTAAGAAACAAATCATTTTCTTCACTTCCCTAGAGGAGTATGGATCGTATACCTAGATGATCCTTGCAGAACCTATCACACTCGCCATTAGGTTTTTGTAGTTTGCCACGTAGGATGACGTTAGTGATACGTAGGTTAAACGTCACCTATGATGATTTATTTACTATAGGAATGTAATTTTTTATGAAATGCGCTGAGAAGTCTCGAGAGAGATCGTGATGAGGGACGTCTGTTGTCAGTTGTACTTCCTGTTTTAGATAATTGATATTAAAACAGTATCTTTTGCCAACCACCTGAGTTGGTTCTATTATTGATGTTTGAGTAAACTCTGCATCCACCGTCCATCTCGAAGGTATTGCTAACACATCTTAAAGGGCTGGGAGAACCCCCAGTTCAGTACCCTTTTAAAGCGCCATGCTTGGTGGAGGAACTCCGGGTTCAAACCCGAGACTCAAGCGTCATTGATCAACAAACCTGTGGAAGATTCCAATCTGTTTGGAAAGGCAGTTGACAAGGCGCTAGAGAGAGATCGCCAAGAAGGAACACGACTCTCAGATCTTTGAATCGTATTACTCAAAGACCTTTTTAACAAAGAGGGGGTAGTTCTCTCTGCTCCTTTCACAGGCAATCCTATCAACATTCCCCACATACCAAGTATGGCTCAGCGAACAATTGGTCTTCAGGACAAGGATCTAACTCCCCCCCTCCCCCGTACTTATCCTCCCAGACGACAACGCCGGGGAAAGGAAAGAGGTCGTAATACCACCCCTAGAGGCTCCCCGGCCGCTGGTAAACAATGACTCTCGAATCCGGGTCTCCTCCTATCCCTCCCCGGTCAAGGGACGCTTAACATACATACATACATACATACATACATACATACATACATACATACATACATACATACATACATACATACATACATACATTCATTCATCAACCAAACCAGTGGGTGCTCAAGATAGTCACCCACGGATACTGTATCGAGTTCAGCCGGCCACCTCGGTACAGACCTCCAAGATCCAGGCGCCGGAAAAACCTCAAGATCCTGCAGTAAAATAGCGCTATTGAAGTTGTCCCCGTTCTACAGGTAAACAAGGGTATTTATTCAGTGTACTTCCTTGTACCCAAAAAAGGATCTAACCATGCGCCCTGTTCTAGACTTGCACCCAGCGAACAAGTTGGTCAAACCCCAAAAGTTTCATATGGTGACGCTGCAAGAGGTAATTCCTCTTCTCATAAAGGGGATTACATGGCAACATTGGACATGAAAGATGCATACTTTCATATTTCAATGTTGCCGGATAGAGGGCAAGCACTATCAGTTCTAAGTCCTTCCCTTCGGCATTGCCTCAGCCCCAAGGGTATTTACAAAGGTACTTGCAGCGGCTCACCTGCGCAGGCAATCCATCCCAGTTTATCCTTACCTCGACGACTGGCTCATAACAGGGGACTCCTACGAAACATGCCTATTAAATACTCAAGACAGCCAACCTTTTATTCGGTCTGGGGTTCTCCATAAACAAGAAATTCAGCCTCGACCCCAGCCAAGTTGAGCAGTTTCTAGGGGCTCTTTTTCTGACAGACGACGGTCTCGTCTTCCCCTCCAATGAGAGGGTTCAAAACATGCTGTTTCAAATCCCTCAGCATGTAGCCAGTCGCGAGGTGACGGTTCGCAAGGCCATCCGACTGTTGGGTATGATGGCGTCCTGCATTTACTTGGTTCCTCACGCGTGTTTGCGCCCCATGCAAGAGTGGATAAACAGCCAATGGTGTCAGTCCGGCGGACTATGGGACGATCTAGTGGTTGCCTCGTTCTCTCGTTGCAGTGGTGGTCGAGAGAAAACCTCTTGAAGGGGAAAATCGTCACCACCCCTGCAGTAGAATCCACTCTCATGACGGACGCATCCCTCACTGGGTGGGCGGGGGGGGGGCGCTCACCTTCTTCAACAGACGGCATCAGGGTTTGGCCCCCACCGGTAGCTTCCAACCACATAAAGCTCTTGGAGCTGCTAGCGGTGTTGAAAGCACTGATGGCCTTTAAGACGCACCTACATGGAAGGATAGTACTGGTCCTCACGGACAGCACTACAGCCATGTACTACCTGAAAAAGCAAGGGGGCACTCATTCTCCAGGGATGTCCAAACTATCTCAGAAAATGTGGAAGTGGGCTCTCAAACAAAGGATGTTTCTATTGTCTCAACACGTTCCAGGGGAACTCCAACCTTCTGGCAGACGTGCTCAGCCGAGACATCCCACTGCACTTGGAATACGAATGGCGACTACACGAAGACATTGTCTCCGTTTTCGCATAATGGGGATTCCCAGAGATCGACTTGTTCGCTACTCTGGAAAACTCATAATGCCCAGATTACGCCTCCAGTTACCCTCAAAACCAATCCAAGGGGAACAGTCGCTGGATAACATGGTCAGGGAGATTTGTTTATGCTCCCCCCCTCCCACCCCCCCAACTCCCCAACTCCCCAAGATTGTGCCCAAGATGCACCAGGAACCAGTTACCATGATTTTGGTGCTCCCATTATGGGCACGCCAGCCCTGGTTTTCCCATCTGATGGAAATGTCTCTTTTCCTCTGATGAAACTGCCTTGCCCTTACAACATGTCTCGGGACAGGGGGCAAACTCTCCATCCATACCCGCAAACTCTCAATTTAGCAACCTGGCTCCTGAAATCATAGTTTGGGCATCTCCAGCTTACTCAGAGATGCATGGATATACTTAAAGAAGCAAGGAAATCTAACACCAGACATTGCTACTCCAATAAATGGAAAAGGTTTGTCATATGGTGTAATGCCAAGGGCATCAATCCCATTGAATGTTCTCTACATATTGTGTTCTACCTGACTCACCTGCTGGACTCAATTCAATTCCCTAAAGGTTCACTTAGCTGCACTTTCAGCCTACACTACATCCCAGCAGAAAGTGTCATGGTGGAAGATCGCAGTAATTAAAGCTTTTATGGAAGGGGTTAAGAGAATGTATCCTCCAATTTCCAACCCGGCTTCCGGATGGGACATAAATGTGGTGTTAACCAGACTTATGGGGTCTCCCTTTGAACCTTTGCACAAAGCAAGCATTAAAGCACTCACTTACAAGACTGCCTTCCTAGCGGCAGTCACTTCTATATAAAGAGTTGGTGAACTACAGGCCCTTTCTAGTCTAGACACTTTTGTCACAATTCACAGAGGTAAGGTAGTTCTGCGCACTCACCCAAGGTTTGCGCCTAAATTAATTTCCAAGTTCCTTGTGAACCAGTCTTTAGAACTGCCTACCTTCTTCCAGAACCCTACCAGCGTGGCAGAAAGAAGCCTACACACACTGGATGGGTGCAGGGCAGTCATATACCATCTGGAAACAACTAAACCACTACGGAAAACGAACCAGTTTTTCATTTCAGTGGCAGCTGGTAGAGAAGGGGACGCTGTCTCTAAATCAGCCATCTCTAAATGGATTGTCAACTGCATCATAGTCTGCTACACTCTTGCCAAGAGAGAACTGCCCTTTAAGCCTAGAGCACATTCTACTCGGGGCACAGAGGCTTCCATAGCTTTCATTGCAAATGTTCCTCTTGAGTCCATTTGCAAAGCGGCAACCTGGAGTTCTGTACACACCTTTACAAAACACTATTGCCTAGATACTCATTCTAGATCTGATTCCCAGGTGGGACAAGCAGTACGAAGACATCTTTTCACTACTGTTCCTTCTCACATCCCACCTCCAACACCGGGTACTGCTTGCTAGTCTTTGCACTGCATGTGATTCTAAGCAGATTCACAAGCATCAGAAGACATACATTACTAACCGTAATAGCATTTCTAATGATTGTATCTGCTTAGATTCACATGCGCCCACCCTTCCTCCCCGCCAGAATGGAAGGAACATAGACGTCTTACTACTTCTTTCTGTACTCGCTCGCGATAGTCATAAGTCTCCCTCATGGCAGAAAAAATACAATCGGACGTACCTCGACGCGTGAGGATTTCTTGGTGCACTACACATCATGTTAGGAATAGTGTTACAAACATGCCGACGTCCCCTTTCGATCCTCGAAAGACAAGTTGCAATACTCTGCGGTTACCACTAGATGTCGGATTATATGCACAGCATGTGAATCTAAGCAGATACATTACTTACCATAATAGCATTTCTGATGATTGTATGTTATCTATCTGAAGGAATTTTTCCAAAACATCTATAAAAATAAACTCCTCCTCCTGGATCACTTCACTGCTTAAAATGAAATCCTTCGATGTGTTAGAAGCAGGAAACTGTAGACCTATTTCAAACTGTCCCATCTTTCTTAAAATTGTGGATAAAATTGTTTGCAACCAACTGCAAAAAACATTTGAGAAAAACTCTATTTCCAGTCTTGTTTCAGACCCGGCCGGAGCATTGAAACAGTCTTGCTCCATGTACAATATCATCTCTTGCATATTATGGACCATGGTTCATCCTCACTTTTGCTGTTAGGATTTATTAGCAGCATTCCACTCCTTGGACAATACCATTTTGCGATTACGGTTAAAGGCTGTTGCAAACTTGTCTGAAGAGGTTCTCTTAATACTTAACTGACCCAACTGACCGCACGACCTGTGTCCGTATTAATCTTAATCCCAAAATGTCAACTTGACTGCAGAGTTTCACAGGGAGCATGTCTATCCCTCTCCTTCTTAACATTTATCTTAAACCACTATTGGACGGAATCCAAGCGAATGACATTTCAGAATTACGCTGATGAAACCTCTTAATATGGACCAAATTCACGGTAAAATTAATCACACTTTGAACCGTATTGTATTCTGGATGGACCTGAACTGGCTCAGTCTGAATATTTGCAAAACTGAATGCCTCAACACTTGCGTATCCACCAAGTCTAAAGCATCCAACAGGAAATTGATATGATATGGCATTTATAACACGCCTATACATTTATAACATGCCTATACACACGTGTTTCAAGGCGTGACGATGCAAGGGAGGGGGAACAGAGGGAAGACGAAGACAACTATCTTACTTGGCCAGATGACATTGAGATCGCGCAAGCGCAGGGGAGGGGGGAAAGGGAAAGTGCAGGGGGGAAGCGAGGAAGGGGCAGTGCAATACATAGGATCAACAGTAAAATAAATAAATAAGAACAATCGGTAAAAGTGCAGCCAGCTAGTGGTAAGTGCAGACATCAATTGTCAAGAGCTCGTAGGGGACTGTAGGGATACAAAAACAGCCCCCAAGTGCAGGTGTTGCCCGGGATACAGTGCAGGTGTGCAACTGGCGGGGGATGGACCGGGGCCCGAGATCAGGGGGTAGCAAGGTGACCAGTCATGTTACAGTCAGGAGTTCAGTAGGGGAGAGGAGGTGAGAAAGCAGAAGCAAAGAGGAAGGTCTTGTGGTGCTTCCGGAACCGGAGGTGGTTCTCCTCAGGTTTCGGGGAGGCTGTTCCAGAGGGAGGCCGAAGATGGAGATCTACCGCCAACTCGTTGCTTGGAGAAGTGACTGACCCCGAGAGAGTTGGAGGTGGATGAGCGAAGAGCTCGAGAAGGAAGGTATTTAGGAAGAGCGAGTTGAAGGTATCAAATCCCCATGCCCCAGAAGGTCTTGTGGACAATGCAGAGGGTTTAGAACTTAATCCTTGCAGCCACTGGGAGCCAGTGCAGAGATTTCAATCCTGGAGAGAACAAGTCTTGCAGTCCTATTCTGGATGAGTTACAGAGGGCGGAGAGTCGCAGCAGGCAGATTTGGAAAGAGGCTGTTGCAGTAGTCCAGCCTAGAGAGAACCAGAGCTCTGGAGACAGTGAGCTTCTCAGGAAAGGAATGGAAAGAATACCTCTGAGGAGGTGCAGCTGGTAGTGAGACTTCTTCGAGACGCCAGAGATGTGAGGAGAGAAGGAGAGTGTGGAGTCGAAGATGACCGCAAGGTTTTTAGCCTCACAGGTGGGAGCAGGAAGAGGGCCAGAGAGCGGCAGGAAAGGAGGGAGCAGGTGTGCCGATGAGGAAAATATCAGTCTTACTGGCATTAAGGCAGAGATCATTGGTGGCACACCACTCCTGGATAGCAGACAGCTAGAGATGAGAGAAGAGGTGGCGGAAGGGAGCCTGAAAATGAGTGGAGTGTCACCCGTATAGCACTGAAAGTTGGGGCAGAGAGCGGCAATGCAGTGGGCAAGAAGTGGCAGGTATTGGTTGAACAGCCAGGGAGAGAGGTTAGTTCCCTGGGGAACACCACAGGTGGAGATAGAGGAGAGGAAGGACCCAAATTGGACTTGGGATGGTTGATCGGAGAGGAAAGGGGTAAGCCAAGCCCAGGGCCTGATTGGTGATATCCAGGTTATCACGGAGACGGTTGAGCAGGATGGCATGGTGATGGCATGGTTTACCTTGATATAAAGCTACTATCAAACCGTTCGTAGTTGTGAAAAATCTGGGAGTGAACCTAGACCAACACCTTTTCATGATGAACCATGTAAATAAATGAGTTGGTACAACTAGCTTTTACATTATGATTTTAAGACTAATCAGACTGTGTATATTGGAAGACCATGCTGCCAGCATTCCCGGGCAGTAATCTGTTCACAGTTGGTGTGAAGGCATCATGAAGTAAGACACAGACAGCAGATTCAATTTTCTAAACAAAAGGTTTTATTTTCCTCAAATGTCAGGATGGATGAAGGCCTAAATTGCCCTATGCTAAGGTGGGATTTACCTACCTGAATAAAGCTAAGGAAAGTCTGTCAGTAAGTTCACCTCAAGTCTGTCTGTGTCTAAAACCTATACTTGCCCACACAACTAAATATATACAATCTGTAGGGATGTCGGCAGCAAAAGAAAGTGTTCAAAATAAAGTTCTGAGCTACTTCCAGCTCCTGGCTTATACTCTGCTTTCCCTCCCCTAAATTCAGAACAGATCCAAAAGGCCTCGGGGTTCTGTGAGAAATCAGAGTCGCTCATGTACTAGTCCCCAGTGATTTGTCATCCAGGTGGCCAGGACGCAGCCATCACTATTGTATCCAGGTCCTGGGGGTGGATCAGTGTGGTAGGATCCACCTGGGTGAGGGGTCCTCGATTTTGGGGAGAATTCTCAGAAATGTGGTAATTCCCTCCACCTTGGAGACCCCCAGCAACTTGAGGACTTGATATTTTTTACCTGGAGAGAGTGAGACCCCTTTTCCCACTCATGTATTTTAATATGATTGGAACACTGTTTCTTTTGGTTATGGAGTTTGACCAACTCCATAGGCATCATCTTTTTAAATTGTGTCGCACACTGCACCTTCAGTGCAGTGACACAGGGAAGTCTTTCAGATTTCCCAAAGGTCTGAATACCTTCTCTGGGATAAACTGTTTCCCTTCTCATGTAAAATGTTTGTTACCCTTTCCTCACTGAATGGCTGGTGGCAGTGGTTTCGTTTTAAATACCGTGTTATGCATTTATCGTGGGCTGCGTTCGCAGCTGCAGTAAAGCACCCAAGGGTGCCATATTTGTCAAAATGGCCCGGTCTTCTTTTTTCGCAATTTCTTTGTGGAAAGGTCCTTCTTGATATTTGATCGCACCAAACCAGGTTTGGTCCCATTGTTCGCTTTGCCTTTGGCAGGATTCACGAGTGAAGCCCGCCTCTGGCTCCAGGGTGTCTGGGGTAGGAAGGAAGTGAGGGAGGTGCCTGAAACTCCCTGTGCTTAGTCTCCTAGGAGACCCAAATGCACTCTGTGGTGATTGGCCGGCTGACTGTCCATCAAGGACAGCCACCCTGCTGGGTGACAGACAGCTAGGATGGAATGAATGGGAGAGAACTGAATAAAGGGCAAATCTTTTGGCTTGGAAAGCAGATTCGACCACTGGACAAAGAACCGAAGAACAACTTTAAGAGGACGCCTGCTGCAACTCCTGGACCGTTGGCTTGCCCGGTGAAGCCCTGCTGCTGTGCTGAAACTCCAAATTCTTATCGACAGAGAAGCCCCTGCAAGGACGACTTATCCCTTTTGAGTTGGTGGGCCCAATCAACTCCAAAGTAAACCACCTGGACATCCATCTCGGAGCTGGTTGAATTTACACTGAGTTGCTGCTGGAAACCGTATAGCCAGGAAGAGGAACACCAGATTGTGTGCGTTGCTTTTAAGCTGGCCTAGAGCTTCAGGAAGATCCTCCGAACTCCCAGGAAGAAGGACTGACCGAGCCTGAGCCCCCTCAACAGAGTGCGGGACCCCAGAAGCAAGGAAAGTCCATCTCGACAGCCAGGAACCGCAGTGTTGCTATTTGCGCTAGATGCGAGGAGCTGAAACACTGAACAGCTACTGAAAGTAAAGTTTGCCGGTTGCAAGTTTTGACCGTCCCAGTGCAGTGCAGGAGTCCCCCGACGTCCTCCCTCTTGTCCTCACGACTGAGGCCCAGGAACAGCGAGACCTGCAGAGCTGCACAGGAACAGGAGTCATCTGCTGCATCTTTTCTTCATTTTAAAGGTACTATACAAAGTCTAAGATAACTTACCTCTTGCTGTAGAGTTGCCTGCATCTTCTACTACTCACAAGTCTAATCAGCTTGTGGCCCTACATTTGATTCTTCTTTTCATCCAAGACTTCTAAAACATTGTGCAAAGACTTTTCCATGAACCTACCAGAAGTGCTTCATCCTATATAAGACTTTTGCCAATTGACTTTGGTCTAGCCTATTGTACTGAGTGACTCTGCTTGGGGGGGATCCAAAATCATTTGCCTGCTTAAGAATATTTGAGTTCTCTTTTATGTTCTAAATAATCTTTTCCTTTGACTTATTACTATATGATCCTAAATGCAGCAGTGATATATTGATGTCCCCAGCACCCGAGCAATTGAAGTCACCGCAGGGTGTAGGTTCTGTCTGTGGGCCATCCCAAAAGGGTATCTACTGATTTAGAGATATTAAGTGTTTGTATTTCGAACTGACTGATAAATAAATGAATAATTGTTTATCCAAGATACCTTGAGTGTAAGAGTTTATTTGAATACTTGTAACTGTAAATCTCTGTAACGTCACTACAGCTCACATTTACCCCTCTTGGGATAAGCCTGGCTGCTCAACACGCTACCAAACTGTGTAGTACAAGCTTATACCAAAGGTTGGGTTTCTTATACCTGTAGTCAGAGTTGTTTGTAGTGTTCCCAGAGGGTACTGCATACAAACCTTGCCCAACACTCGGAGTAGGGTAGGGGCACCCTGATGGCAAGATGCTGTATCCCCTTCCCTTTTTGACCTCTCCCCATCCTACTATACAGGATTTACTGACTTCGCAACTCCCACTGCACCCCCCCCTTTCACTCAAACACTGCGACGAGGTGGAGAGGGATTGGGAAGATGAAGATTACTGACAAGAAACATGCTCAGACCCAGAAGACACTCTGTCCGCTCAGACCCAGAAGACACTCTGTCCTTTTAACAGGGTGGAAAACAAAGGCACATTTTGAGCCAGTTGGGGATGCTGGAAGGTGCCGGGAAGCCAGAGAAAAGACCAAGCGAGCTGCATATAGACCCTGGGAGACCTGGAGGAGGAGCTACTCCCCCCTTACTGGCCATGTGAGTTCAGAGGAGACTGCAGTGTGGAGAGGGAACTGTACCTCCAGAAGGCAGATCCAGGGGCAGCTTGGGTTGCCTGGTGGTACCCACAGCAGAACTCCCCTGGGCCAGGCAGGCGAGCCCAGGTCTCTGAGGAGCAGGAGATGAGACCCGGACCTCATGTAAACATCCCCTTTTGGCTCCTGCAGCTCCCAAGTCATGGAATGCTTTTTTTTGGGCGCTGTGAAGTGGGAGCAAAGTGATATCTGCGCGTTCTGGGACTGGAAGTCCAAAAACATATTTTGAAAACCTTGAATTCTGAGAGGAGGCTCGAGCTCGGCGGAGGGAAGTCTTCTCTGTGAACTATACATTTTGAGGAGAGGGGTCTGAACCCGGCGAGGAGGCCTCCCTGGAAGAATCCAGCAGCGGACAGTGCTCCCTAGGAGGCAGCCATGGTGGGACTGGACGAAAGGGTGAGTACACCGGCAAACTGTGCAGAAGACTTACATAGCCCATAGCCAGTGTGCCGTGCAAGTATTGCCAGTCTGGTAGCCTGCGTGACCTGTGCTACGCAGCAGCTGCGAGAGAACACCAAGAGGGAGAGGACGCTGTCCACTCCCGAAAAGCATTATTCCGGTCGCCGGCTTGTGAAGGAAGACCCTCAGCAGGCGAGCAGAGCGCGGGATGGTGAGCTTCCCGATCTCTGAAGTGAGGGAACCGCCGGAAAGAGACACCACAATCCGGTGAGTGTTGGCGAGGACATGTGTACACAGGGGTGCTCCTGTAAACATATACTTTTTGACTTTTGCACCTTCCCTGCACAAAACACCGTTCTTCCTAACCCGACTCATCCTTCTAGCAAATAAATTTAGTGGGAACCTGACAGTTCTGCATCAATGCACACCTTGGAATTCCAACACAGGTGCCCTTGCATTCCGCCTCTTTTCGTGTCAAGAACTACAAATGGCTCAGTTGTTGCAGGATGTTCAGGTCATGTTAAGGAATGGGGTGATCAAGCCTGTCCCTCAGCGGCTCTGGAGTGCACTTCGGATACTTTCTGGTACGGAAAAAGTCAGGAGGGTGGATGCCAATCCTAGACTTAAGACACACCTCAACAATTACTTGAAGACCCAGAAGTTCAGGATGGTCACTTGCAGCATGTGCTCGACCAGCTGGAAGAAGGGGTCTTTCTGGCAACCTTGAACCTGGAGGGCGCCTTCTTTCACGTTCCCATTCACCCAAAACATTGTAAGTTCCTGTGGATTGTGGTCCACAGCCGCATTATCTGTTCAAGGCTCTGCCCTTTGGCCAGAAATTGGAGCCAAGGGTGTTCACAATGTGCTTGGTCGCGGTGGCAGCGCATCTGCACCTCAAGGGCGTTCACTTCTACCCATATATGGTTTGGCTCATTCGCTCACGCGCTCATGCAACACCACATGGCAGAGCCCATGTGCCTTCTGGCGGAACTCTGATTCTCCTGGGCGCACGTCTCAAGACGGTCACATGCCTGGCTACCTTCTCAGAGGAGTGTTTGACGGCAATCCTGGGGGAGGTGCTGCGACTGTCTTTGACTCAATCCGCAACAGTATGCTCCATCAAGTAGCTGTTGGGCATGGTGTCGTCCTGCATCCACCTTGTTTCCTTTTGCAGGCGCCAGAGAAAGTCTCTTCCAAGAGTTTCTGGACGCAAGGTGGCTGCAGGTCATGGGTGCTTGGGCGGGCAAAATCGCCCTCACCCTGGAGATCTGACAAATTCTACGATGGTGGGGAGTTATCTCACGCAAGGAGATCCCTTTCAGACCCCACCATTCCATGCCACAGTCGCCACGGATGCCTCCATGGAAGGTGGGGGGGGGTCCCACACCAGACAGTCACATGCCAGAGTCCTCTGGCTCCCGGAGAAGGACGTCAACGTCCTGGCGCTCCGGGCAGTCCTCTGCCCTCAAATCATTCCAACCTCAGCTGGGGGTGTAAGTGGTGCAGATCTTCAGACAGCACCACCACCATGTTCTACATACGGAAGCAGGGTGGGATGTGCTCTCCCAATCTCAGCCAGAAAGCCCAGGCCCTGTGGCTCTGGGCCATCCTTCAGGACATGTTCACTTTCACCTGGCAGGCACCAAGAACATTATTGCAGACTTGCTCAGCAGGGAGCTGTGGGCCTGCCACGAGTGGGAACTTGATCAGGCACAAGTTCCATGCTCTTCCGCAAGTGGGGTCAACCACAGATCGACCTCTTCGCGAAGACGCCTAACTCGAGTGTCGGAAGGTATCCTCAGCCGAGGAGCCTGGGGGATGCCTTCTCATTTCTGTGGGACAGGCTCTCCCTGTACGCATTCCCTCCAATTCCGGTCATGCTACCTCTGATCAACACACTCTGTGCCATTGCAGGGTGATCCTCATTGCCCCTGCATGGGCACAGCAGATCCGGTATCTGGACCTGCTCCCGTCTGTCACTTGCTCCAGCCATCCGACTGTCTCCAATTCCTGATCTTCTTTCCAGAGAAAATGGAACGATGCAGCACTGTCTCCCCTACTCTTAACAATATATTCACCAAGCCTCTCTTTGACGATCTGGATTTTCTGGGTATCACCTATACCAACTATGCAGATGATGCGCAGATTCGCCTCCCACTTTCCGGGGATCTCATCGAGGACTCAGCCTTGGTGAATAGTGTATCTCATCATTCAGGCATGGATGGCAACCCATGGACTTTGCCTGAACAATGATAAAACCGAGCTAATCATCCTGGGCACACAATCCAACTTCAAGAAACTAGGCCAGGAGTATGCATCCTCCTTAATAGACAGCAACCTCATCAAGGTGGCCAAGGAGGTGAAGACTTTGGGGGATCTACCTGGATTTGACACTCTCCTTCGTCACACAAGTTAACGCCATGGCTTCCGCCACTGGTTACACTTGTAAGCTCATCAGGACAGGCAAACCATTCTTGTCCAAGGATAATTGCATGATCTTAGCCAGAGCCTGCATACTCTCCAGGCTGGATTATTGCAACGCCCTATATATTGGCGCCAACAAAGCAATTATTCAGAGGATACAAATCCTCCAAAATAACGCCCTAAGAGCTGCACTCGGCGCTGCAAGAAGATCTCACATATCAGCCATAAGGCGCCATAACTGGCTCCCTACCCACAATAAAATCTTATTAAAAACAGCATCCCTTACTTATAAAGCACTCAACAATGCCGCCCCTAGTTACCTGACTTCGAGATTCCATAGGAGAACATCTACCAGACCCACGAGACAAGCCCATTCCAACTGCCTCACCATCCCTAGATTTAAGCTTTCCAAAATCGATGGTTGCAGTTTCCCCGTCAATGCGGCCCAACTCTGGAACTCTTTGCCACACCTCATCAGAGAAGACCAACCTTAACAGAACTTCAGACTTAATTACAATAATTGGCTTAAATCCACAGATCAGTAGATTCACACATGTTTACAGACTTGCCTTCCACTTCTGCTCACCCCTGCCCACTTCTCACCCAGCTAAACTAACTATTGTATATAGAATGTATATAATTTCCATGATTTATGTTACCGTATGATGTGATGTATCCACGATTGTTCCCGTACCGTATGATGTGATGTATCCACGACTGTTCCTGTATCACCCTGAAACTTCTATATTCAAGCTTTGCATATTCTGTAACTGTTGCACCGATACCCCAGGGTCTGGAGCGCATTATAAATGATTAAACAAACAAATGAACACTATTTCCCTACCGCCGGAATGCAAGAAGATCCTGACCGAAGCCAGAGTTCCTCTACGCTGTCCTGTTACGGCAATAAATGGAAATGCTTCACAGTGTGGTGCAGGACTCGGAAGATGATGCCTCTGCGAATCACATCTCTGCAGCTCCTCTCGTACCTGCTTTTGCTGGCCGAAAGCCCGCCTGGCTAATGCTTCTATCAAGGTACACCTGGGCACCTGGTAATCCCCCCTGTGGTCACACAGGCTTGTCAAAGAGTTCCTTATAGGACTCTTCGGGACTTTTCCTCCAGTCAAGGCTCCTGCTCCAGCTTTGGAGCGCAACGTGGTTTTGACTAAGCTCATGGGGCTTCACTTTGAACCGATGCATCAGGACCCTCCTGAAGTTTCTTTCATGGAAGATGGCTTTCCTAGTGGCCATCTCCTCGGCCAGGTGGGTCGGGGAGGGTCCAGGCCCTCGCCTGCAAGCATCTGTACTTGTCCTTCCGTGCTACGAGGGTGGTGCTGCAGACACGACCATCTTTATGCCAAAGGTCCCCTCAGAGTTCAATCTCAATGAGCCTTTGGTTTTACCAGGCTTCTTTCCAAACCCTTTTATGCCTGCTGAGGGCGTTGCATTTGCTGGACGTTGCTCGTGCCTTTTTATGTAGCACTCAAAGATTTTTGGAAGACTTCTCAGTTATTCATCAATTTTGGACCTTTGAATAACAGGAAGACCTTGCCTAAGGCTTCCATCTCCAGGTGGTTCTCTGGCTGTATCATGCTCTCATTGTGTGGCCAACATACCTCTTCCAGGCCGTCCGAGAGCCCATTCCTCCAGAGCCATTACATCAACGATGGCATTTCACTCTGGTGTTTCCCTGCTTGACATCTGCAGGACTGCTACATGTAGGTCCACCCACACCTTCAGGGGATTCTACTGCGTTGATAGGGATTCCAGGGAGGAGTCCCATGTTGGCCAGGCAGTGCAACACAACCTCTTTACTTGAGTTGAGTCTATTCCAGGTCTAAGTGTATTGCTTCTATTGAGCCTTGCCACCTCCCATGTTTGTGTATATGTGCTGCTATGTAATCATTATTCATGAGCATGTGAATCCATGACATACCTGATGCTGGAGAAGAATTCGACAAAGGTAGCAGGCGCCCCTCTCAGAAGAACAAGGCATGATAACCTGTTCAGCTGTAGTTAACCACATTGAGAGTTTGCAGCCATCTGCTTTTTGCTCACTGTACCTTTCACAGATGGGAAATATCCATTTGCATATCAGTCTTTGTCCCGCCCACAAGGGCAGTCCAGCACCGAAATGCTATGGCAACTCCTCTCTGAACAAGAGTACCAACAGCAACCCCATACACGTGTTTCAGCCTTGTTGGGCATCATCAGTGAGGTGAAGCTGAGCCTCTCTAAGCACAGTGAGCCGGGAGTCCACGTCTGGTTGCCCCCAGGTAACCTAGGGTGACCAACCCCAAGTTCCTTCAAAGAATTCAACAAAGGTAGCAGGCGCCCCTCTCTCGGAAGAACAAGGCATGAGAACCTGTTCAGCGGTAGTGATGCTGGAGAAGGTTTAAGTTACTTACCTATAACTATTGTTCTCCAGCATGGGTCTGGCATGGATTCACATGGGAACCCTCCCTCCTTCCCCTCTGTTGCTCTTCTTGGTTCATACTGCCTCTTTACCTTCTCGACCAAATCTGGAGATGGCCACCAGGGGTGGAGCTTAGGGAGACGACTGTCATTGGATGAGGTCAATATCACCCAAAGGAAAGTGATTGGTTATAGGGGAGACCAAACGCTTTCAGGTTAAAGCGAAACTGCTTTCTTTTTTACTGAGGTTTCCCAGCCTGATGACTCGGAATGTTCATGAGCACGAGTCCATGCCAGACCCATGCTGGAGAACAGGAGTTAAAGGTAAGTAACTGGTTCCTTACTCGACCTTTAGGTTTAGCAGGATTTTAAAGATTTAATTTAGGTATGTACCGCTATCCCAATGAATGCCGTTTTGGAGCCCACACCATACCTTCGCAAATCATGACTGTTTGCATTCTATCGCTAGAGCAGATGTTCAGGTGTGCCAAGCTGCTCCCTCCCCCATCTCTGAGGTAAAGAATGTTCCGAAACACTGCTTGACCCAGCCCTCCCACCTCCACTGAGAGATCTGGCGTAAGGAGGTCAAGAAATGAAAGGCAGAACTTTCCTCTGCTTGTTATGAAACAATGAACAGACTTGCCTTGTGCATCATGGCTCTCAAACATGACGACATATCTGAATCCCTGTTTTTATCTTTTTTCTCTAATGGAATGCGGAGGGAGATGTTTTTAAAACGTCACCAGTGGCTTTCATGGAGGTTATCATTTGTGTCCCTTTAGGGAAGAAAGTTAGATGGATATGCTAGGTTTTGAACATTGTAATTGCTTTTGAACAGGCTTTTCTGAGATCCTACAAACTACTGGAAATATCCATTGTTTCTGAACTTAATTAAGTACTCAATGACAGAGCGCTAGGCTCAGAATTAAGTAACTTGCTTACCGCTCACTAAATCCTTCTTACTGGGTAATCGCTAGCTAAAATTAATGTTAACTTTAGAAATAGTGACACTGAACTGGTTTAAGTTATTTGCTTCTATGAGGCTGTTTTGGAAGCTTTTTCCTCAAAACACTTGACGAATTTCCCATACCTTGCACTTTGGTCAATCTACAGCGCTTTGAGACCATACCAGTGGTGAAAGGCACTATGCACATTACAATACCATTTGGCAAGCGATTCACACTTGTTTTTAGTGACTGTTACATGTTGCATAAACATTCTAGTCTTGTAAAGTACAGTTCACTTTTTACTTACAAAAGCTTCTTTATGTTTCAGGTTGGATTTGCTGCCATTTTATGCAAGATTGGTTGCAACCTTGCATCCATGCATGTCTGATATAGCAGAAGATCTCTGTTCTATGCTGAAAGGGGATTTCAGGTTCCATGTACGTTTATTTGATGTACTCTGTGTGGTGAAAGTGATAGTATCAATTATTAAACATTTGAAGCATTTGTTTTTACTTGAAGGGATCTAATTGATGGACAGTTATTCAGCCAGAAAGGTATTCAAAAGCTACAACACAGATGTGCTAACAGATCCATTGCAACTGTAGTGAAACTTCACCAGGGTTTCACAGGGTCACCTCGTCACGGTACACACCTTGGTACAGAATAGCAAAATAGTATTTGATTTATTTGGTTGTTTTTAAGTTGGTTTTTGTAGCACCCTCAGAGTGTGCCACAGTAGCTAACCCTAATGGGAAGGCTATAACACCTTACAAGAAAGGGAAGCCAAAGCTCTTTTAAGCGTGGGTAGCATGATAAGTCTCAGGTGGGGAGGGAGGGGGGTTTGTAGGTCGACACAGAGGTATAAGTAGTCCACACAGGAATCATCCAAATAGACTGGAAAAAACAGTATGGCATATTTGTCCAAATGTTGCCTATATGGAAATCTCGTATAGCCTAAAAATTCAAACAAATATGCCATATAACACATTACAGTAAAGAAGGGCAGTGGGGACTGCGGGGGTGCCCCCCGCACCCTTCTACACTGTAATGTTAGCAGTGGTTGCGGGGGTGTCCCCTGCTCCTGACTCAATAAAATATTTTTAAAAGAACAAACGAAAACTGGGACCCTGCAGCGCCGGTTCCCATACACGCAAGTGAAGGGAACCGGCATCGCAGAGGAATGTTGGTGATGGTTGCACACAAGGAGGGGTGCTGCCCGCAGGTTAATTAAGGGGGTGGGGGCAAGGGAGAAGTTTGAAATGTTCAGGGGACACAAGACAGTTATTTTCGGAAAAATAACTTCAGCCTTTTCTCCTTCAAACATTTCAGCTTCCATCTTTCAACCCAAAACCGTCCACATGCACCTCCATAAATTACTCTACACTATTACTTGAAAAATGTATATTTTAATAAAGGCACACATATAAAACTATCAGTTCAGATGTGTTTTTCTTATTAATACATAGTATTAGAAATATACAAATGTATTATAAAAACAGTAATACATATACAAGGACTCTCCAACCCCAGTGTCTATATGTGGACCTTCTGTCCAATGTGAGCACCAAACATAAACTAACGGGTTGGGGTGAACTAGGAAACCATAAAACATAGCCAGTAAGTAGCCAGTAATCTGCATAACTACGTTTGGGGCCCTACAGGCCCAGCCCTAGTACATGTGGAAATGTGGAATACCCTAGACCTGATGAACAACACCTAACATGTATGGCAGGATGTGGGACTAAAAAGAAAAACTGCATTTTATCCAAGGGAAAAATCGGGTAACATCCCTAAGGCCTAAAACACAATTAACCATCAATCTAGATCTCCTAGGGTCTTCTAAGGGTATGCATGCCAGTCACACAGAATAATACATGGAAGCCGCAAAGGGGGTTGACCTATAGTAAACCTGAGCTACGGCTTCCAAGAGTCAGTATTCATTTCAGCCACAGTTCGTGGGAACATGGAGAGTTAATAGATGGAGGCACAGTGTTCCAAGTACCTTTTTAAATATAGTTAAAAATCACAATCCAGTACAGAAAAGGTGAAACGTGGTCTAGAGCTTACTGAACCCCAAGGAAACCAGGAAAAATATCCAGGGGCAGATGAGTACCCCAGAGTCACTTTAATGTGTGTTCGAGTGTCAGTTTACTGTTCCATCGGAATGAATGGGAAAAGTTAATCGCCCACCCACATCACTGGAGGTAAGTATAAGGGGTCAGAAATGTTAATTTTAAAGGATATTTGTACCACGCACTATCACCATCAAAGTGGTCCCCTGGCAGCTCTGAAAAAGGGAAAGGGGGTGGGGGGGGGGGGTGGGTGAGTTAGTGGGAATGAGCTGCAAAAGTGCAAGAGAGCAGTAATGTGCTGTTAGCAGTCTCAACCTTGTAACTCCGTTGGCTGGACTTGTGATGTTTTCCGGTCGGTAGCCATTGTGTACTGTTGTGCTGGTCTATGTGGTGTTTGTTTTGTTGTTGCAGTGTAGTGAAGTTTGTGCGGATTGTTGTGTTTATAGGCTTGTGGTTGTGTTTGGTTAGATTTTGAGAGGTGTATGCAGAGGGTGAAATTGTTAGTGGATTGGTTAATTGGCATAGCTAACATTCACATTTCTATCTACGTGTGGCACATGCTAACATTCACATTTCTATCTAGGCGTGACTCAATCCAGGTGTGGCACCTGCCACCATTCACAATCCCATTTAGATGTGTCTATGGCCAATGTTCACAATTCCAACCAAGTGTGGCCCATGCGATTGTTCACAATGTCATCAAAGTGTGGCACATGCTGACATTTATGATCCTAACTAGATGCAGCGTAGGTTCATGTCTAAGGTTCGATCTAGGTGTGGCACATGCGAACAATCACATTTCTATCAAAGTGTGGCACATGCTACCATTCACAATTTCCATCTAGGTTTGGCACACGCTACCATGCACAATTTCCATCTAAGTGTGAGATATGCTATCATTTGCAATTTATTTCCACCTGAGTGTCCTGATGTGTTTGAGTGTGCCTTTCCTGATCTCAGGGTGCCAAGGCCCGGTGAGAGTGTGTTGGGACCTTCTCTTCAAAGGCACGCCTCAAGTGGAGGATGCCTCAATGGTGTTCTTATCTTTTCCAAGACACAAGAAAATTGGGTGTTGCATGAATCGAGAGTCTATGGGTCACTTTGTAGGAAGGATGGCCATGTGAGGCGGAAAATTATGTTATGGTTTTTTAAAATATGCATTTTTTTAAAAATAACTTTATTGAATGTAAACACAACGAAAAGGCAGATGTTAAGCATAGACATACATCAGAAAAAGAAACAAGGAAATATCAACAGCGGCAAGGGCACTGCAGGGCCTGGGGCCATGAGACGGATGCGAGACAAATGTTGGGAGGACAGGCTATAGCTTACATCCACAAGTCAAGGGAGGAGAAAGGAAGGAAGGAGGGGTCGGGGGGGAGGGAAATGGGGGAGAGATGGGAGGGGTTGGATTTCATTGAGCATCGAGCCATTTACCCCATATCCTTTCAAATTTACGGGGGCAACCCCGCGCGTTTTAGATCCGGTGTTCTGAAGCTGCACATCTGTCCAGTTCATTGCTCCAGCGGTTCAGACCCAGTGGGTCTGCAGAGCCCCAGTTAGCTGCAATAAGTCACTTGTCCGCCCCCAGCGCAACAACCAAGAACATTTTCCCATATTTTGTCAAGTCCACTTCTCCCCAGATGCCCAAAAGTGCCCTCTTGAGATCTTTAGGAATTGCCAGGACAGTAGAGATCGTATTGATACAATCCCCCCAGAAGACTTGTAGCACTTGACAGTCCCAGATCATATGGTAGAAGGTGGCCGGCTCAGTTTTGCATCTAATACATGTCCCATCCTCAGATCCCCCCATCTGGCCATGGCAGTGCGCGAATAATAAGAGCGGTGAAGGATTCTCAGTTGTATTAGTCTGAGCTTGATTTGTATCCCGATTTCTCTAGGGGACATTAGTGCCTCTATCCAGTCTTCAGGTTCCAGGTCACCTAAGTCTCTTTCCCACTTTCTTTAAGCCCATCGAGTTGTGTGGCCCCGAAGGAGTTGAGGGCCTGATAGAGGTGACCTTGGCGGGAATACGCTGCGGGAGGATGTTGGTCTCAATAGGAGAGCAGGGGGGTATGTTGTTTGTGTCATGGAATTGAGCATGGATGGCGTGGGCCAGCTGCAAGTGTCGAAACCGGTCCATAGGTACTAAGCCAAATTGCTCTTGCATGGTCTCGAAGTCTAGGAGGTGACCCCCCTGGATCACATGTGCTAGTGTATTTATCCCTTTTGCTCCCCAGTGTTCAAAAGAGCCCATTTTCACCATCTCCGGAAGGTGCGCGTTCTGCCATATGGGTTGGGATAGTGTTGGTGTCCCTTTCCAGCCGACCAGTTTGTGTGCGTCCCGCCAAGCGTGGCGGATACGGTGTGTTATTTTTGGTAACGTCGGCAGTTGGTTGTTGGTGCCATACAGGATCTGCAGGGGGTTATTGGGGACATGGTCTCGATTTCAATACGGATATGTGGCAGTGTGGGGTCTGCGTGTACCCAGTTGTTTACCACCCCGATCTGTGTCGCAAGGTAGTACGTACGTATGCAGGGTAGACCTATGCCCCCCTCCCATACTGATCTCTGGAGCGTGTTAAGGGAAATTCTGGGCGGTTTCCCTCCCCATAGTAGTCTGCAAATGTTCTTGTCAATGAGCGTAAAAGTTTCCCGGGGGATGGTGAGCGGGGCGTTTTGGAGAACGTATAGGGTCATCATTTTGAATAGTGCGGCTCTACCTATTAGCAATAGGGGGAGTGATTGCCAGCGGGAGACATCCCTATTAAACCGTTCTATTACCGGCTGAAGGTTGAGTTGGAGGGACCCGTCTAGTGTCGGGTCAATCCCTATGCCCAGATATTTAAATTCCCTAATACAGACATGATATGGGCAGGCCTCAGCGATCACGGACTCGCTGCCTTGGATCGGGAAGTAAATGGTTTTGGCCTCATTCACCTTTAGACCCGCAAAGTTTTGATGCTCTTTAAGGCTAAGGGAGACAGTCGGGCATGAGGTGCACGGGTTGCTTAGGTATATAAGGGTGGTCATCCGCGTAGAGCGAGAGTCGGGCCTCTCCACCCCCCCCCCCACCCCGCCAGGCAAATCCGGACCAATTCTTGTTTGCTCTGAGCTCTATTGCGAGCGGTTTGATGGCGAGGAGAAAGAGGAGTGGGGACAATGGGCACCCCTGTCTAGTGCCTCGGCCCAGAGGGAATGGTTTGGAGAACCTACCGTTCACCCTCACCGTGGCCTCTGGGGATGCATAGAGGAGTTTGACCCAAGATATGAACGTTTGTCCGAGGTTCATTCTAGCCATGATTGCCCACAGAGTGTCCCACCCCATGTAATCCAATGCCTTCTCAAAATCCACTGCCAGGAGGGCCAGCGGGCCGGTATTTCTTTGGCTCTACTCAGCGCGAGTTGAATTCTGCGTAGGTTCATGCGGGTGGATTTGTTGGGCATGAATCCACACTGATCCGGATGGACGAGAGTCTCAATCACCTTCAATAGTCTATTAGCAAGTGTTCTGGCAAGGACCTTGGCTTCTCTGTTGATCAGTGAGATAGGGCGGTAGGAGGCGCACTCCTCTGGGGGTTTTCCGGTTTTATGTATGACCACTATGCACGCCATCCTGAGGTCCGGGGGGAGTGGCCCTGGTTCTTCACTATGCAGGAACATATGGTGCATATGAGTCGATAATGTGCCACCGAGGCATTTCCAGGTCTCTGTGGGGAAGCTGCTGGGGCCCGGAGTTTTGCCGGGTTGGAGCTGTGCGGGCACCTCTTGTATTTCCAGCTCTGTGATTTCAGCGTTCAGGAGGTCTGATTGGTGTTGTGGGAGTTTCGGGATCTCTTATCCGGTAAAGATAGCAAGAGGGCTCGATCGCAGGGCTTCCGGTGGGTGGGGTGTAGAGTTTCTTGTAGTAGGCAGCGAATGCTTCCTCGATGTCAGTCCTCCGTCAGCAATGCTCCCTCCAGAGATCTGATAGCACGCACCTGTCCTCTGCTTTGCTCACGTTTCTCCAACCAGGCCAGGGTTTTATTTGCTTCATCGCTGTTCATGAGTTGTCCAGGGCCAAGTTGCTGAGGGCTTCTTATGCTGTAATTAGGGCCTCCTTTGTTGCTGGGGTGTTGTGTGCTAGGATTTGCCGTTGGCATTCCAGGACTTGTTTTTCTGCTTCCCTGATCTTCTGGGTGTCGTTTCCGGTGGGCGCAAACCGCCAAGATAGCTTCACCTCGGAGGACTGTCTTATATGCCTCCCAGATCGAGATCGGGCATTCCACCGAACCGTCATTTATTTCGAAGTATTCTGCAGTCTTTTTTTCAAGTTCTTCCGCTATTTCAGGGAGCCGCAAGTGGTATGTGTTCAAGCGCCAGTTGTGGTCCGGGCATTGGCAGGCATTCTTCATGGTTAGAAGGAGCGGAGAGTGGTCCGAAATTCCCCTTGCGAGGAATTCAGCAGATAGAAGCCTGCTGTTGGTGTTACGGGGGATGAAGGCATAATCGATCCGTGAGAGTGATTTATGCACGCCAGAGAAAAAGGAGAAGCCAGCCTCATCACTATGGAGTGAGCGCCATGTGTCCATTAGCCCCTGTGCATCGGCGAACGTAGCAAGCAATGTTGGCGCAGGGCAGGTCCCAGGTCTCCTCTTAGATCTATCGACTGTGACGTCCATCACTTCGTTGAAATCTCCTATCACCCACAGGTCTGCCTCCTCTTCCAGGAGCAAGGTCTGTAATTCAGTCAACAGCTCCTTCGTGAGCATGGTGGGGGGGCGTAGATTGCGACGAGGCCCCATTTCTCACCCCAGATGTCAGCAAGCAGCATCACATAGCGGTCCCGAGGGTCGGTTCTGACTTTTCTGACCTGTAGAGGGACTCGTTTATGGACGAGTATCATCGTACCCCTGGCGCCTCTTGTGAATCCGGCGTGGTAGGTATGCGGGTAATTGGATCTTTTGAAAAAGTTGGTGTTCGTGCCAATCGGATATGTTTCATTTAGGAGGACTGTCGGGTGAATACCGGTTGAGATACTGGAGCACCAATCTTCGTTTTACGCTGGAGCCAAGGCCGCTAACATTCCAGGACAGTAAGGATAGCGTGTTGGTGTTTGCTTTAACTGCGTGGGTCTCTTGAAGGGGCATCTGGAAGGATTAATGGCGGTCCCACGTGTTTCTGAGGTGTGCAGAGGTGGTATACACCAGAGGGAGACGTCCGGGGGTTGCCCTGTGGTGGTGTGGCTGATGGCTGGGTAGCTCGGGTATCCTTGGCTTCGCCCGCAGACGGTGCTTGATTCTCTTGCGAGCATCCGTCGGTGTCATGCCATCCAGTGAATCTGATTACATACACCCCTAAAACTCCCCCCACCCTGCACTCCTCACCCCCCCCCTCCTCACCCCCCAACTGGGAGCACCTGTCGCCCAAACATTAAACTTATAACTTCCTTGGGATGACGAGGACTGGGGTAGCGCCCGCATCGCGTGAGGAGTGGCAGCCGCTAGGTGAACGTTCCCATGTTGCTGTACTGAAGGTTAAACCCCATATTGCAGAGGCCTTATCCCTTATCCGTGGGGCTTATGGCCGAGTCCTCCGTATTGACACCATCCGCATTGGACGGAGATCGAGGGGGCGAGGGCCGCCCAGTCCAAGGCTTCTGCGTAGGTGGGCCAGGCGGTGTGCGCTGTGCTCTGGAGTCGGTGAGGACTCGTGTTTCAAGCCAGTCCCATGCATCTTTGGGGTTGTGGAATAGATGGGTGGTGCCCTCGTAGTGGACTTTGAGCAGTGCCTGGAAGAACAGGGCATATTTGATTGATAGCGACTGAAGTTTCTTCTTGACTGAGTCGAACGACTGGCGGGCCTTTTGAACTTAGTGTAGTCAGGGTAGAACCTGACCCTGTAGCCGTTGTATGTGATCGGGCCGGAGGCCCTTGCCATTTGTAGGATCGCATCGCGATAATTCAATAGACGTGCAATTAGTGTTCTAGGCGGGGCACCTGGGGTAGGCTGGCCGGTGGGCACCCTTTGTGCCCTCTCTATGGAGAAGAATTTAGATATGTCTTCGTCCCCAAAAAACTGAGGAGCCAATCCTCAAGGAACAGTTAGGCGCTGGGGCCTTCCTCCTTCTCCGGGATCCCAAGGATCCTAAGATCATTACGTCGCGCCCTCCCCTCGCTGTCCTCAGCGCGATATTCCAGCTGGGTGACTTTTTGGGTGATTGCGGTGAGTTGTTCCAGTCGGTGGACAGTGTCTTCTGTGGCAGACACCCTCTGCTCTGCCTCACCTACCCTAGCCGACAGGTTGCGGAGATCCTGGCGTATGAGGGACACCTCGGTGGATAGGCCTCCTATTTTAATTTCCAATGACGTTCTCGAGTCCCCAATCGCTTTCATGAGGTCTGTCTGGGAGATTGGGGGGTCGTGGGGTTCTTCGCTGGCCGCTTCTTCAGGAGACTGAGTCCCTCGGCGGGGAGGAGCCCCCATCATGTAGAGGTCATCTTACTTTGAAGAGTCTGCCTTTTGGACTTTTCTTTTCCCATGTCGTGGTTGATCCACCAGGTATGGCGGCAGGTCCGGATATTTCACTTAGTGGAATTGGGAGGGACCTTGGGTGGGCCCGATGGCTGTGTAGAGGTAACACAAGGTGCCTGCCGTGTGACCGTGGGCGGGCCGCGCAGAAAATAGCAAAGCGTAGTCTCAAAGAGTATGGGCCCCTCCACCAAGGCCGCCAGGCCTATGGGGAAGGTGCAGCTTGAGCGGGGGAAAACTCGCCCCAGTAGTAGTGGTGCCCCGTGGGGGTGGTTCTGTTGTGTGTCCCCTCGAGTTGTGGTCACTGTACAGCAGGGGGCAGGGAGAAGGAAGTCTGGGGGTCCACCGTGCACGGGGGCGTGGCTCAGTTGGTCATAAGGAGAGGCGCCTCCCGCCACCACACTCCCAGTTCAGTTGGACCGTGCCCAAGCCTCCTGGGGGGGCGTGTAATGAATGGAGGAGGCAGTAATTATAAGTGAAGTATGCGCCTCTATTACGTGCACTGGTATAGTGCTGACCAGTGCAGTCCTCGTCTCATGCAGTAGCCTTCGCGGGCTTCGTGGGCCTTGCTGTTGACCTGGTCGTATAGGGAGCCGTGGCGGGGGGGAGATGGGGAAATATGCCATTTTATTAACTCAAAGGGTTGGCTAGACTCCTCACTATCCCTACCCTGCCGGGGATTTCCCTGCCTAAAATAAACTAAAGGAAACGCTCCAACAAAAGGATTCTGTTCCTCACACTTATACATACAGTAACTCAACAAGGTAATGCGTGGCAGTTTAAAGCAACACAAATGTAACAATTAAGTTCACCAGACGATACCAGTCTCACCTTATAATCTGGGTGAATTTCCCTTCCCCAGATCAAGCAGGATTCTGTTCCACAGTTCCAAAGGAAATGAGGAAATCCTGCTTGTAACAAAGTTCCAACCCAGTTCTTTGTGACTCCAACTTGACGACAAAAGTCCCAACACATGAATATTTTTCAACAAAGGGTCTTTCTCTTCCACTTGTAATAGTAAGACTCAAAGCAATCTTCTTCACATAAACCAAGTCCATTTCGTTAGTTCTCTAGCATGGGGTCTGGCATTGATTCACATGCTCATGAATATTCCCCATCGTCAGGCTGGGAATCCTCAGTAAAGAAAAAATCACTTTCAGTTTCATTTCTGAACTGTCTTTCTCCTAATAACCAATCACTGGTCTCTGGGTCATACTGCCCCCAGCCAATAACTGCCCTCTACCTAAGCCTCTACTCTGGCAGCCATCTTCAGATTTTTACCGCACGTTCAAGTGTCGGGAGGCCTTGTGCTATAGCTCTCAAGCTTTTACTGCGTTCTGCGAAATTTCTTTTTTTTTTCCTAGAGTTCTACTCTATTTTTCCGGTCAATCGAGGCTTAAGCTCCATCGATCCAACTTCTGATTAACGGGGACCCGTTTGTTGATTCTTCAGAGCCCCTCAAGGGCGAATTTTCATTGAGTTTCTTCTTGGAGGATTCCAGAAGCTTCTTCAAGGCCTACCCTGCGTGGACATGGCAGAGGAGAAGGAAGACTCAACTCCTCTGTTCAGGATGTGGCCTACGGAACATCTACTTGGACGACTGGCATTCCGTGGGCCTTTACTGCCTGCATTCCGACCAGTCGCACGTGGAGGATGACTGTGCGTTTTGCCAGGAGATCGTCCCCCGCACCATGAAGGATCGGCGCAGGCGTCTCACGGAGTGGCTGCAGGCCAAAGCCCCTGCTACGGGTGAGTCCCGGCAGCATGCCTCCCCAGCCACAAGATGAAATCTGAGTGGTCTTCTAAGACCTTTGAGGGCGCCCAGGCAACAGGGGCCCAACAGAAGGCCAAGCACTGCGAGCCCGGGGGCACCAGGACTGCTGTTGCGATGGGCTCCCTGGCGGCCAGGGCGGTGTTACGCTCACCTGGTATCCAGGGGGACACCACCCACCCCTGGTTGGATGATTTGCACTCTTGAACCCTCTCCCGGTCCCTTGGTAATGCCTCTGGTTAAAGATGGGTCTGCAATATAGGAAAACTGGATTCAATACCAGATTGTCTTTATTTTCCCACCTCTCTTGGCCTCAACTCCTTCCTCCCCCTAGGCCTTCTCACCTTTAATATTGTAAAAGGTGGATTCTCCGTCCTGCTTCTCGTGGCAGGGGTGCGTAGATGTGGGGACGAGCAGCGACCAAGTTACTTCACTGGTGCAAGCTCCTCTGTGGGAATCCAGGCCTACTGCGACTCCATAGGTTTGCTGCTTTACAGTCTTTATATACAGTTCTTACGTTCCTCTTAGTTCGAAAAATAATATCTTGCTTCTTTCCTTTTAGGAATGGAAAGGTATTTTGGTGTTGTCATGCAGTTTGAAGATGAGCATGGGGCGGTAGGCGAAAGCGCGATGTGCGTGCGATGCTGTCCGGTGAGTAATGCGCGTCGCTGTTTTGCCTTTTATATTGCTAACGTGTCTTTTCTCTCCTTGCAGGTTGCGATGTTCCTCGCCGAGCGCCGTAATGTTCCAGCAATGATACTGACCAGGAGATGACTACCCAGGTAAGAATTGTGTGGCTTTCTTCATTCGGGAGGAAACGTGAGTAAGCGCTTACTAATGCTGTCTTTCTTTCTCCTCTTTCCAGGTTATGGTATTCCCGGATGCATGCGGTGCCGGATGATGGAGTTCGTACCTTCAGGTGAGTGGAACTGAAGTCAGCGATGGATTGAAGACAGGATACTGTTCCAGGTAAGTTTTGTATTGTTCTTTCGAGTGGATTGTGTCTGCCAAACTTATTCCTCATTTTACATGTTTTCCATCCAGCTTTGCTGCTCTTCGGAAATGTTTTCAGCAGAGGGCGCCGTGCGTCGGTGTAGTCGAGTCGATGGTCCCTCGAAGGCCTCCGTCGAGGGCGACGTCATCGGGTGTATAAGTAGCACGAGCGGCGCCTGTTGGCCTCAGTTCCATTTTTCCGCAGTACGTTGCTTCGGACATTCGGCGCGCCGCGAGTTCTGTCAGGAAATATAATATTACGAGAAGTAATTATGTCCTCGTCATCAATGCCAACCACAACCCCGAGATCGGGTTTTAAGAAATGCAAGTCGTGCGGCTCAAAAATGTCGATCACGGACCCGCACCGCAAGTGTTTGTGGTGTCTCGGGGAAGGCCACGACATGGAGGCCTATTCGAAGTGTCAGGCGATGACTGGGAAGGCTTTGCGAGAAAGGAGAGGGAAGCTACAGGTAGGTCGGAAGGATCAGAAAGCCTCTAGCGTCGAGACCCCATGGGGAAAAATCTCCTTGACGTGAAAGGCATAGATCTAGATCCCGAAGCGATTCTCATCGCTCGTCGTCTTCGTCGAAAAAGTCGAATAAACGATGCCGTAGGTCTCCCTCCACCTCGTCAGACGAGTCTCCGAAAATGAAATGCCCCACAAAACATTCGTCTTCCGAGTGGGAAGCATTCAGGGTCAAAATGATGGAGGTGTTTGAGAAGGCGAAGCCTCGGTCCGCGCCTTCTTCGGAAGCCGGCCGGGAGCGTTATTGCTCCGACACTCGCGCGCCCTCGAGCCCAGGTGATCGTAAAAGGAAGGATAGGGAACCTGCCAGGACGCCGAGTGAAAAACAGTGGAGTCGACCGCTCGAGGTCACCGACACTGTCCGAGACCTATCGCACCTCGAAGGGGGTTGAAGGCCGCCTCGACGCCCTCGAAGCAGACCCTGTCGACAACCACGATGTCGTCGACGCCTTTATCGACGCCAAAAGCTCCAACCAAGCCAGGGCAGCCAGAAAAAAAGGAGAAAGCTACAAAACAGGTATCTTCTTCAAAACCTGGTACTACACCTCCTCTCCCAGAGAAGGTTTTCAAGCCTCTCCTTGGGAAGGAGTTTTTCAAATCCTTGACCTCAATTTTTGAGGAACAGGAGAGATCCGAGGATGAAGATGTACCTTTTGGACTGGAATATGGCACCCAAAATGCCCCAGAATGCTTGATATCAGAAGAAAGCAGAATGAAGGATTTGGTGGAGTCACTACACAATGCAAGTGGCATTGACACCTCCCCTGAGAATGACTTTGGTAGGCCAGATCCAGGAGAGCATGCCAGTCCAGCTTACTGTCAATTAATGACCAAGATGGTAGATTACTTGGGATGGGCTAGACCACCAGCCCAATTCGTCCGGGACGATTTAAGACATATTGGACCATGGTCCCGCTATCTGTCAAAACATCCAACTCCCAGGAGTTTGGTCATACAGGCAGCCACAGCTTCCAACAAACTTGCATGCCCGTCTATCCCTCCAGACAGGGGACGATAAGCGTGTGGATGGTGGGGCACGGTAGGTATTTTCAGCCGGGAGCATGGCATTAAAATCTGCCAACTCCACATGTGCCTTGGCAAAATTTTCGTACACTCTGTGGGAGTGCATTGCAATGGCGGCAGAGCACATACCAGAAGGGGAAGAAAGGGAAGGTTTCCTAGGCATCGTTGGAGATGGAAAGGAGGCCATGCAGGAATCCCTTCAATCTGGATTGGACACTGCGGATAGTGTAAGCAGGTCCATGGGCACTAGCACGGTAATGCGCAGGTTTGCATGGTTACGGAAGTTGGGTTTTGCACCGGACGTACAGAACCGCCTCCTGAACATGCCTTTTGACGGGTCGCACCTTTTTGGCAACCAGGCTGACGAGAGCCTTGAGAGGTTGCAGACCTCAAAAGCAGCGGACAAATCTTTAGGAGCTGCTATTAGGCAACCTCAGCCTTTTCGTGCGCAAGGGCAATAATGGAGGGGACGATCCTATCGTTATTACACCTCTTACGGGTAGACGAGAGGAATGGCCAGTCAAAGGGGCCAAAGAAAGGCCGCTCACGGTGGACGAGGAAAATGTGCTAAACCAGCTTCAGCTGCAGCCTCTGCCATCAGCAGCAGCAACCGCCACAAAACCACTTTGAGGACTTGCACCACAAAACGCCTGTAGGAGGCAGGCTGTCGCAGCATCTGCAAGAATGGCGAGCTATTGCCTTCCATTTCGAAGGGATTGTGTCCTCCGACGTATTCCTCATCTTAGATATCTCCTTCCAGCTCAGCTGGCCTCGGAACATTTTTTCTCTAGAGGGCGCTGCGCTTCGACGTCCTTCGAGTCGATGTCCCTCGACAGCCGCCGTATCGACGTTCGACGTCATCCTGCCTATAAAGGCCGCGCGCAGCGTCCGTTGCTCAGTTCCGTTTTTCCGCGCTTACTCGGTGCCTCGGAATACCGTTGCTCAGTTCTTAGTCAGATTAATCCTATTTACCTCGAGGTATTCGATCCGTACTCGATGGCTTCCTCGTCGGAACCGACAACTCCTCGATCCGGCTTCAAAAAATGTCGAGATTGTGGGAAAAAGATGTCGTTGACCGATCCTCACAGAATTTGTCTGTGGTGCTTGGGAGCTGAACACCATTGTTCGGAATGCGAGGACTGTATGTCCATGACAGCTAAGGCCCTGAAGGAGCGTAGGGGGAAGCTGGAGAAAGGTAAGACTTTTAAAGCTTCTTCTTCGTCGACGAAGTCGAGACATTCGTCTCCTCGTCACCATTCGCGCTCCAGGTCTCGGAGTGGGTCTCATCACTCCTCGAGATCGAAGCACTCGAAGAGGAGACGTCGAAGATCCCCTTCTCCGCCTTCCTCTTCCTCTGTTTCGCCAAAAAGAATCCCTTGCCCCACGAAACATAGTTCCCGGGCTGAACGGGAGGAATTCCGAAAGAATATGATGAGCGTCTTCGAGAAAGCGGCCTCGACCCCCTCGAAGACTGCCGAGAGCGATGCTCTGGTCGAAAGACCCGAAGGTCAAAAACGCCGCGAGTCGCAGTACCCGGCGAAAGAAACCTCTCGAGCGCGTTTCGAACCCTCGAGCAGGACTATGACCTCCAAACCTTCCTCGATGCTGACTGCATCCTGGAGGGAGAAGAAAGGGATGCGTTCCTGAATATTATACAGGACGGTAAAGACGCTATGTGCGAATCCCTCCAGACGGGCATTGATTCGGCTGACGGTATCAGCAGAGCAATGGCGGCAATGGCGGCAAGTACATCAACCAGGAGATTCGCTTGGTTGAGAAGGTCGGGTTTTGCCCCAGATGTGCAAGCCAGGCTCTTGAACATGCCATTCGATGGCTCTTCTTTGTTCGGGAAAAAGGCGGATGACAGTTTAGAGAAACTGCAAACTTCAAAAGCTGCAGCAAAATCCCTAGGAGCTGCAATCCGCCAGACTCCTTTTCGTCCCACAGGAACCTCTGCGAGGGGCAAGTCCTTTCGCTTCTACTCCGCATTCGGAAGAGGTAGAGGACGACCGGCTCAAAGGGGTCAAAGAAGAACTACCCGAGGTGGACGGGGTAGATATTCTAAAGCCGCAGCAACAGCAGGTGCCTCTTTACCATCGGCATCTGCATCAGCCGCCCCAAAACCACTCTGAGGACTCCCCTCACAGGACACCTGTAGGAGGCAGGTTGACTCAAAATCTGACGGTATGGCAGGCTATCACGTCAGATGCTTGGGCATTGGAAACAGTCGCCCAAGGTTACTGCCTGCCTTTCCTACGTATACCTCAGAGTCATCCACCGGGGATCAGCTCTCAGAAAGCTCCAGATCCGCTCCTCTTGCAGGAAATTTTGGACCTGCTATAGAAAGGTGCCATAGAACCGGTACCAGTAGCGGAGAGGAACAAGGGCTGGTACTCCCCTTACTTTCTCATTCCGAAGAAAGACGGAGGACTGAGACCCATCTTGGACTTGCGAGAATTGAACAAATTCCTCAGAAAAGACAAATTCAAGATGGTCACTCTTTCTCAGATCCTCCAGGCCCTTCAGTTCCAGGACTGGTTGGTATCTCTGGACCTTCAGGACGCTTATTTCCATGTGCCTATCCATCTCAAACACAGGAAATACCTGAGGTTTGCAATTGGCAACTCTCACTATCAATTTCGAGTGCTGCCATTTGGCCTGACCTCCGCCCGAGGGTCTTCACCAAGTTAATGTCTGTAGTGGCTGCAAGTCTAAGGAGGGAAGGGATTCACATCTACCCCTACCTGGACGATTGGCTGATCAGGGCTGTTTCTCCGGAGCAAGGTCAGATCCAGCTAAATCATGTGTGCCACTTCCTTCACAGACTGGGCTTCTCCCTCAATTTAAAGAAGTCACAAATGATACCATCGCAGAGACTCCAGTTCATAGGAGCGATCCTGGATACTTCCCTGGGAAAAGCCTCGCCACCAGAAGTGAGGGCTCAAGATATTCTACAGATGGTTACCAAGTTCCAGCATGCCCAACGTCTCCCAGCCTTCGACTTTTTGAGGTTGCTAGGCCTCATGGCATCCTGCATTTTCCTTGTGCCAGAGGCTCGCCTGAGAATGAGATCCCTCCAGTGGGCACTGAGGACTCGGTGGTCACAATTCTCAGGGAGAATGACAGATCTTCTTCAGGTTCCCGGCAGGGTGGCTCGAGACCTTCAGTGGTGGGCCTGTCAGGAGAACATTCTTAAAGGAGAACAGTTTTGGCAACCCTGGCCGGAGATAACAGTAGTCACGGATGCCTCACTCACGGGGTGGGGAGCCCACGCCAACGACTTGACCATCAGCGGTCGTTGGTCTCCATCGGAGTCCAGACTACACATCAACCTGTTAGAGCTGAGAGCCATCAGACTTGCGCTGAAGGCGTTCCTGCCAGCTGTACAAGGGAAGAACGTCCTGATAATGACGGACAACACGGTGGCCATGCATTACCTCAACAAAAGAGGAGGCGTAGGATCACTACCCCTGTGCAGAGAGGCGATGCAGCTCTGGTTTTGGGCAATCCAAGAAGGAATCTCTCTATCGGCAGTTCACCTAGCCGGAGAGAAGAACTTGACAGCGGACGCTCTGAGCAGGCAGAACAGTCTCCCACGAGTGGGAGCTAGCTCAGGAAGTCCTTCAAGAGATCTTCGCCCTTTGGGGAACCCCTCAGGTAGATCTGTTCGCCACCAGCCTAAACAGGAAATGCGACCTGTTCTGCTCAAGGGAATTTCCTCCGAGAGGAGCTCTGGGAGACGCGTTCATAGTGGACTGGGAGTTTCCGCTTCTGTACGCGTTCCCACCGGTCCCTGTCATTCCTCAAATGATCAGGAGGTTGAGAAGATTCCGGCGAACCATGATCCTAATTGCCCCGGATTGGGCCAGGAGAACGTGGTACCCGGACCTTCTAGACTTGTCCATCTGCCCTCCAATTCGACTTCCACTCAGAGAGAACCTACTCTCACAGAAGGGAGGTCAGGTTCTCCATCCAGACATCAAAACCCTCAACCTTCACGCTTGGCTTCTGAACGGCTGAGGTACAAGGATTGGGACCTCCCTGATGATGTTATGGAGGTGTTGCTTTCGGCAAGGAGGCCAGCAACAAAGTCTTTATACCGCTGCCGTTGGAACAGATTTTGCAGCTGGTGTAGAGAACAGAATATCGACCCATTTTCATGTGGTACACCAATGGTTTTGTCCTTCCTACTATATTTGGCAAATTCAGGCCTTCAAGTTGGCACCATTAAGGGCTATCTCGCAGCGCTATCCATCTTTAAGCGTACTGCGGAAGAACCATCCTATTTCAAATTACCCTTGGTAATACAGTTTCTAAAGGGGTTAACCAATGTTTATCCCCCAAGACCATTCCAAGTTCCCCTATGGGATTTAAACTTGGTACTAACTTTCCTGATGGGCACATCCTTCGAACCACTCTATTCTTGTTCGCTAAGATTCCTTATCCTTAAAACTGTTTTATTAATAGCACTTACATCTGCTAGACGGGTGAGCGAATTACAAGCTCTTTCTTGTAAACCCCCTCATACAATCTTTCACAAAGACAAAGTTGTCCTGCAAGTGAAGCCTAATTTCCTCCTAAAGGTGGTTTCTGAATTCCATATCTCTCAGAAGATTACCCTAACATCTTTCTATCCTCCTCCTCACCCGGGGAAAGAGGAAGAGGGGTTACACAGATTAGACCCTAGGAGGGCTTTAAGTTTTTACATTAGTAGACTAGCCAGGATAAAACAGGCAGACCAGCCGTTTGTAGGTTACACAGGTCACAAGCTGGGGTTACCAATAACTAAGCAGACCATTTCCAGATGGATCATTCTAGCCATTCTGGAATGTTATAAACTGGCAGGAAAAGAGCCCCCTCAAAACCTTAGGGCTCATTCGACCAGAGGTATTGCAGCTTCATCAGCCCTCAAAAAAGGCGTGCCGGTTAAAGACATATGTGCGGCCGCTACATGGTCGTCTGTCCATACATTTACACGTTTTTACAATCTGGATTCCTCCTCCAGTCAAGAGACTAGGTTTGGAAGGGCTGTACTGCATTCTATTCATCAATAGAAGACAGCGTGAAGTCAGTACTCCCTCCTCCAATAATAGAATACTGCTATGGGAGCCTATCTAAGATGAGGAATACGTCGGAGGACACAATCCTTTCGAAGAGCAAGTTACTTCTTACCTTGTAACGTTCTTTCGACGGGATGTTCCTCCGACATATTCCTCATCGACCCTCCCATCCATCCCCGCAGTTCTACTTCCCTTGTGGTTGCAGCTTACGCTCCTTCAGGGTGATTAGTCTGGTCCAGACAGTAATACTGTGGGCTACAAAACGGAACTGAGACAAAGGACGCTGCGTGCGGCCTTTATAGGCAGGATGACGTCGAACGTCGATACGGCGGCTGTCGAGGGACATCGACTCGAAGGACGTCGACGTGCAGCGCCCTCTAGAGAAAAAATGTTCCGAGGCTAGCAGAGCTGGAAGGAGATATCTAAGATGAGGAATACGTCGGAGGAACATCCCGTCGAAAGAACGTTACAAGGTAAGAAGTAACTTGTTCTTCTAAAGCAACCTCAAAGCATTCCACCAGAGAGGCACCCGTTGAAGCTTTCAAACCCGCTCCTACAGCAGGAAGTTCTAACCCTGCTGGAGAAAGGTGCTATAGAACCAGTACCTGCAGCGGAGAGGAACAAGGGTTGGTACTCCCCATATTTTTTGATCCCCAAAAAGGAAGCAGGACTGAGACCCATCTTGGACTTAAGAAACTTGAACAAGTTCCTCAGGAAGGACAAGTTCAAGATGGTTACCCTTTCTCAGATCCTTCAGGCCCTTCAATTCCAGGACTGGTTGGTGTCATTGGACCTCCAGGATGCTTATTTTCATGTGCCGATTCATCTCAAACACAGAAAATACCGGAGGTTCGTAGTTGGCGACTCACACTATCAGTTTCGAGTCCTGCCATTCGGGTTGACCTCCGCCCCGAGGGTCTTCACCAAGTTAATGGTAGTGGTGGCAGCTCACCTCAGGAGAGGGGGGGGGTTCATGTCTACCCCTACCTGGACGACTGGTTGATCAGAGCACGCTCGGCCGAGCAAGCACTGGATCATTTGAAAGTCACCTGCCACTTCCACCACAAACTGAGCTTCTCCCTCAATTTAAAGAAGTCTCAAATTACACCTTCCCAACAGCTTCAGTACATATGAGCTGTATTAGACACATCCTTGAGAAAGAGCTTGCCTCCCAAGACGAGGGCTTAAGACATTCTTCAGATGGTTTCCAAATTCCAAAATGCCCAAAATCTCCAGGCTTACGACTTTTTAAGGTTGCTCGGCCTCGTGGCATCCTGCATTTTTCTGGTGCCGGAGGCACACTTGAGGATGAGATCCCTTCAATGGGCCCTAAAGACTCAGTGATCCCAGTTCTCGGGTCAAATGACGGATCTTCTTCAGATTCCAAACAAGGTCAGCCAAGACCTTCTATGGTGGACCTGTGCAGAGAACATCCTAAAGGGAAAACCTTTTTGGCAACCATGGCCAGAGATTACAGTAGTGACGGACGCCTCACTCTTGGGGTGGGGAGCACATGCCAACGATTTGACAATAAACGGTCGTTGGTCTCCATCGGAGTCCAAACTATATATCAACCTTTTGGAGCTGAGGGCAATCAGACTAGCGCTGAAGTCCTTCCTGCCATCTGTCAGGGGAAAGAATGTCCTGATAATGACGGACAACATAGTGGCCATGCACTACCTAAACAAAAGAGGCGGCGTGGGATCACTACCCCTGTGCAGAGAGGCAATGCAGCTCTGGTATTGGGCGATTCAGGAAGGAATCTCTTTAACTGCAATTCATATGGCCGGGGGAAGACAATATGACGGCAGACTCTCTGAGCAGGCAGAGCATGGTGTCCCACGAATGGGAATTGGCTCAGGAAGTCATTCAAGAGATCTTTGCCCTTTTGGGAACCCCTCAGGTAGACCTATTCGCAACCAGTACCAACCGAAAATGCGAAAGGTATTGCTCAAGGGAATTTCCCCCGAGAGGAACCCTCGGGGACGAGTTTGTGGTGGAGTGGAATTTACCACTATTGTACGCATTACCTCCGATTCCCGTCATTCCTCATGTCATCAGGAGGCTGAGACGCTTCGGAACCACATGATCCTAATTGCTCCGGATTGGGCCAGGAGAGCGTGGTACCCGGACCTGCTAGACATGTCAATCTGTCCTCCAGTACGTCTTCCTCAGAGAGAGAACCTTCTCTCTCAAATGGAAGGTCAGGTTCTCCACCCAGAGGTCAGAACGCTCAACCTTCATGCTTGGTATCTGAAAGGATGAGATACAGGGATTGGAACCTTCCAAATGATGTTATGGAGGTGTTGCTTTCGGCAAGAAGGCCAGCAACAAAGTCTCTGTACCGTTGCCGTTGGAAAAAGTTTTGCAACTGGTGCAGGTAAAAGAATGTCGATCCTTTTCTATGTTCAATTCCGGAAGGGCTATCTTTCCTTCTGACCCTAGCACATAGAGGTCTGAATATCGGAACAATAAAAGGTTACCTTGCAGCGCTTTCCATTTTTAAGCACTCATCGGAAGAATGCTCCTACTTAAAAAATTCCTTTGATAACACCATTTTTAAAAGGTCTCACTGTGTTTCCTCCTCACCCATTTCAAGTACCAATTTGGGATCTAAATTTAGTCTTAAAATTCTTATTGTGTGCCCCTTTTAAGCCTATGCACACGTGTCCATTAAGATTATTAACATGGAAAACAGCCTTTTTAGTTGCTCTAACATCAGCAAGAAGAGTGAGCAAATTGCAGGCACTGTCTTCTGGGCCACCCTATACTGTGCTCCATAAGGACAGAGTTGTATTGAGGGTTAAACCATCATTTTTACCGAAGGTAATATCTGATTTTCATTTAAGTCAGAAAATTGTTTTACCCTCATTCTATCCTCCACCTCATCCTTCTAAGGAGGAAGAAAGATTACACAGACTGGACCCAAAAAGAGCTTTAAGCTTTTACATCTCTAAACTTTCTAGGCTTGGAGTGGATAACCAGTTGTTTATAGGCTACACAGGAAGAAAACTGGGTCAATCAGTAACAAAACAGACAATTTCATGCTGGATTGTGCTTTGCATTTCAGAATGCTACAGACTAGCACAAAAAGACCCACCAGAAGGGTTAAGGTCTCATTCCACCAGAGGCATCGCCTCTTCCACAGCCCTTCAAAGAGGTGTCCCAATAAGGTCCATTTGCGAAGCAGCAACTTGGTCTTCACTTCACACCTTCTCAAAATTCTATAGCCTGGATGCTTCCCAGTCTAGGGAACTGACTTTTGGAAAAGCAGTGCTTTATTCCGCCATCTAAAAGCATTGGTGGGAAAAAATCTGACCCCTCCTCCAGAGGAACTATGCAAAATACTGCTTTGGGAGCCTATCTAAGATGAGGAATACGTTGGAGGACACAATCCACTCGAAGAACAAGTTACTTACCAACTGGTAACGTTCTTTCGATTGGATGTTCCTCCAACGTATTCCTCATCACCCTCCCAACCTACCCCTCTGTAGGTTTTTTCCGGGTTATTGCCATCTCAAATCTTGCAAGGCTGATACCTGTCTGCCGGCACAATCTACACAGTACAAGATCACAGATACAAAAGAGGGGAAAAACAGAACTGAGGCCAACGGGCGCCGCGCGTGCTACTTATACACCCGATGACGGAGGCCTTCCAGGGACCATCGACTCGACGACATCGGCGCCCTCTGCTGAAAAAATTTCCGAAGAGCAGCAAAGCTGGATGGAATACATCTAAGATGAGGAATACGTTGGAGGAACATCCAATTGTAAGATCGTTACCAGTTGGTAAGTAACTTGTTCTTCTCTCTGTGCAGGTCCTTAGTTTCAGGTAAGCTGGCATCAAAGAACTGGACACGGTGAGCGTTACGCTGCCCACAGCAGAATAACGCAAAGCATGTTCTGCTGTTTGGGTGCGGTTTAAATAGTCTCAGGTAAAGTAGTCCAGGTAAAATAGTCCCAGGCCTGCCACACCCAAAAGACTAGACCGCATAGATCAGTTCCTTGTAACTGAGCTATGTGTGTGCCTCCATGTTGTCTGAACCACCCCCAAGTTAAATAGTCCCATCCTAATGTTGGTCTTCATGATGGTTATGAGCCTGATGCCAAAGGCGTCAGGACTAACTCCAAGAGAGTCTTGGATGAGGATTTAAGGCCTTTGACCTGGCCCTAACAGGGGCAAGAGTCATGACAGGCGGGCACAGCGTCCCCGGCACCTTCAACCACGAGCCAATGGTCCGGTTCGGGGAAGAAGAGCAAGTCGGACCACCCGGGTAAGCTTCTGGCTAAGTCCCAGACGGCCAGTCTGAAAAGGCCAAGGAGGAGCGGGGCGCTGACCCTCCCCCCCCAAGGTGAAGGCCCCTAGCACAACAAAGGTCGTGCAAGCCCTGATTTACCCGGTGAAGCCATCCATTGAAGGCGTGGTGGCATCTCTAGCGAAGGCCGCGGATGCGGGTTCGCAGGGTACGACCCCCAAGACAAGAGTTTCTCTGTCTGCCAGGAGAAATAGTCTTTCCAGCCCATAGAGAAGACGCCGGAGAAGGTGATGCCTGTCATCTCCCCAAAAGTCTCCCCTGGTCGAACAGAAGGGGGGGGGGGGCACGGTAGTCCTGCAAAGCACGGACATCTCCTCAGAGGAGGAGCTTTCTATTCTCCAGAGAATTTTGGAGAAGAAATTTGTCGAGGCCAAAGCCTATGGGAGGGACCCCAACGAAGGAGACGTAGAGTGGCTACGAGACAGACGAGGAGGAGCAGGCCGGGAGTTGGAGAACCACTGTCGCTCCAGCCTCCGCCACCTCAGCAACCACCTCAACCCCTCCAGTGGACATTTCGGTGGACATTCTGCAGGGTCTCCACACCTTGTGTTCGGAGATTCAAACGAGGATGTCCCTTCTGCTGACAGAGGATCCTGCGGTGCCGGAAGATCCCGCGGCACCAGGGCCATCAGGTGCACCCCTACCAAGAAGAGGAGAGTGCACCCTCCACCACCTTTTCACCCGGTGTCCCCCTCCACCGAGGGAGGATACAGACCCGGACACAGCGATGACGTGGACGGTTACTGGCATAGATGACGGCAGGTCAGGAGACCTCTCGTCTCCGCTGATCTCTCGGGCCTCTGACCTGTTTCAGTTGACCCCCGAGGAAAAGAGGGGTTCCTGTACCACCGGCGCAAGGCAAATAGGAAGACCGTCCTGTTGATTCCTCTGTTGAACTACATTTGGAACGAGCGTCTGTCCCTTTATAAAGAACCAGTCATCGGCCCCGGCAAAGAGGGACCGCTACAAAAAGAAGTACAGGGTGCCGGATTCTGCACTCAAGTGTTTAAGGTCCAAGCCTGCCCCAGATTCCGTCGTCTCGGTGGCGGCAAGGAAGAAATCCTCTTGCTCGGCGGCGTCAACAACCTACTCACCCCCGGACAGCGAGGGGAAGAAGTTGGACGCCATGGGACGAGTCATCACATCGGCAGCAACGACCATCAAGGCGGCCAATGCCCTCGCCATTGTGGCGCGCTACGACAGGGAACTCTGGTTGGAGATCGCTTCCTTCCCGAGGACAAGAGCGGAAGCTTTGGAGATCCTGCAGCAGGGCGAGGTGGCATCGGACCATGCCATCACAGTGGCCATGGACATTGCCTATACAGGATTCTGCCAGATGAGCAGCAGCGTTTGCCTTCTTCGGCGGGGATGGTTGAAGGCCATAAACGTTCACGAGGAGGTATAGTAGAGGGTATTGGACATGCCTTTTCGACAGGGATAATTTGTTTGGAAAGACCGTGGACGAGTCCCTCCAGGCCATCAAGGCGGATACGGAGACGGCGCGTGCCTTGGGCACCCTGCAACAGCGACAGCCGTCCTTTCAGACCTCCGGAGAAAAGTCCCAAGGTTCCTTTAAGGGCTTCAGTGGAAGCTCATCTTTGCACTGTCAACCGTCCCGCTATTCGGCCCAGGATACCTACAGGGGCGCAGCAAGTCTGGAGGAGGTCGCTGTCGTCGTCAAGGTCCCCAAGGTGGCGCCTCCACAGCGAAGCAAGATTGAACCCTTGTGTCGCTGGGCCCCCACCCGCGTACCCTGGTGGGAGGCCGTCTGGCGAATGTCAGTGTGTGGAAGTCCATCTCTACCGACCGGTGGGTGCTGGACGCTCTGGCCCACGGACACACTCTGGAATTTCAACGAAAGTGTCCTATCATACACCTACAAATCGTAATGCCTGTACTCCATCCCTCCAGCCAGGCAAACTAATCTTTTACAGAATGGAATCTTGTGTTGATTGTGCGCTTATAACACAACGCGTCACCTCCACAATGTTTAATTTCCCTCTGAAACCCAAAAAACGACCCTCTGACCCCATCTTACTTTGGAACACTTGAAATTAAAGCACCTTCTTGATCAGTATCCCCACACCAGCTTTCCGTTCTGGGCCTGACTCCCAAATAACCTCCCCAACCCCATTACCTCTTATGGAGAGCTCTTCATTTTTTTTAAAAGTTTCGTCTCTTGAACAAATAATATATCCACAGCAGACTGCCAAAATTCCCTCCCCAACATGGACTGTTTCTGCAGGGAATGTAATCCCTTAACATTCGAAGACCCCGCCCGCAAAGTTGTTTCATGTGCCACGAGCAATCAAAAAAGAAAATAACAAGTGAAATATGGCGAATTCAAAGTGCAACCAGAGCACTCCGGAGTAAAGCGCTGGAGCAACAGTACAGTCTGTCATCAACAATGAAAAGTGGTCCCAATGAATCCACTCAACTCTATTGGTCCTGCCCGTCCTGCCCGCCCTGCCCCTCCATCACAGCCCTCCCCTCCAAACCACTAAAAAATAACCTGTCCCCTACTGGAGACAGCCCTATGAAATTAGAGCCACACAAACTGGCCCCTTCCGCACCTTAAGGATGATACATTTGCATATAATACCAGGCATTAAAACAGGACCTCTGCAGCACTCGCTAACATTAAAGCAATTTTACCTTTAAACTTTCAAACTGCTTGCCACTTTAGTCATGTTGGGTCATAATGACCAGATCCAATTAGACAGGAACCATTAGCTCCTCCTCCTCCTCTTCCTCTAGTGGCCATCTTCAGATTTCTTTACTGCACATTAGGTTTTGGAAGTCCTCGAGAATTCTCTGTTCTCTGACTTTGACTTGCATGTCTATTTTTGCTATTTTTCTACCATAACATCTCCTTGTCTGGTGCTGCATCACTTCTTGCTGACAACAGTGAAGTTTCTTCACATTCCATTGCCTCCAGAGTTACGATCTTCCATGTGATTCCTTCAGGATGATGGACAGAAGGAAGAAAAGCCTATTCAAGGCCTGCTCGACTTGTAACTTGAACGTTGTTGAGGATCTTCATGAAAAGTGTCTTTACTGTCTGTACCCGGACCACACGTGAACTGTACCATCTGCCACTTTTTCTCAGCTAAGAACTGCAAAGGTCATCACCGCAGGTTAGTGGCTTGGTTGGCTGAAGGCACCACGACCTCTGACTCTGCCTCTGTCTACAGTTATGCCTGTGCCAGGCACAGAAGACCCATAGAGCACACTACCTCTTGAAAGAAGTCGAGGTCCCACAAGGAATCTTCCTGGGGGGAAAAAGGCTAAAATGAGACTTGGATCACACGCTCGGGCTACCCCCTTGTCCACCACCACCACCTCCTACGGTCAATTCAATTTGTTGACCAATTTGACTCCAAGAGCACCTTAGTCGGAGGATTCGGCTAGCAAGCACTCTCCGGAAAAGACACTCATCCATGATTCCGCCGTCTACACCATCATAGTCAATGACACATAGTCAACCAAGGTCATCGTCGACAATGAAATCCTCTTCCACCCCGTCGACGGCCTCTTCCATGATCCCCCCAAACGTCCACAACGATTATGCCGGTTGCTTCAGTTCCCTCAGCCACTTCGTAGTCGACCAAATCGTCGTCCACGTCTAGATCCTTCGTTGCCGGCTAGACCAGCGCCAAGCACGTCTATATTGTCAACAGCGCCTGTGCAGAGACCTTTGGTCTCAACTTTCCCATGAGGTGTTGCTGTAGATGGGGATGTCGCATCTGCTTTGTCTCATCTACGCAGGCCAATTTGTGCTCAGCCACTCTTTTTACTGGCTCTCTATGCTCTGTGGCTCTCTATGCACTGTCTGCAATACCCTGACCACCCATGTCCCCCATGAGCACTTGCTACAGCGAGGCGCTGATTCAGGCTTTGATGTACCAGAGATGGTGTCCTCTGAAGACGATGGGGCAAATACTGTACCCCCTGTTGCGGACATGCCGCTTCCTACTCCACTGAAGCAAGGCTTTCCTCAAGACCCAGCTCAACGGTTGACAGTGCATTCATTTGTGTCAGACCTAAAACGTCTTCCAGCTCCATCATTGCTTTCTCCACCATAGTCTCATAAATTGCCGGCAAGGGAAGACGTGGTTCCTCCTCCTCCTCCTCCTCCTCCTCCTCCTCCTCCTCCTCCTCCTCCTCCTCCTCCTCCTCCTTCCAGGTCCTCCTTATTTGCTGCCAGTCGCCCTCACAGAACCAGACACTGATGCCAATGACTATCCAACTACTGGTTCTCCAGGAACACACGCGGCAGAGGAGTTTGAAAATCTTGTGCCGATGACGGTGTTAGGGGGACTTATTATGTTATGCTTCATCCCCTCTCCTAGTGAGACCCCCAGTACGTGTTGCTGGACCTGTGGACCTTTTTCTTTATATCCTGAATGAGTGGAGTCTTTTTCCATTAATTCATTCTTATGGGCTCTGTCTTTTGGAACTCTGTACTGTGTTTTACCTTTCCTATGGACTCTACTTTCCTCCATATCTATTTTATTTATATGTCTGCTTGTTAGTGGCTTATACAAGAAGTAAATGCTGTTGAAGTGCCTAACAAGCAAACAATAAATAAATAAAATAAATATCTCTTAAGGTATCTGTGTTTTTACTTTTGCAGCACACAGCTCCTTATGGACAGTGTTGCTGGGAACCCTTTGGGTTCTCCTTTTAAGATTATTTATCCTTACTTTCTGCTGTTCTTAAGGATAGAGAGATACTTTGTATGGTTACTAGTGATTGCATCGAATGCAAAAGTTTCGAATGGCAAAGTTTTGAAAAACATACATCGCAAAAATTCATTTTTTTAAACAAATGTATGGGGGTCCCCCCACAACCCCTGTTTTTTTTACCCCTTAAAAAACCATTATAGAAAAAAAACCTGTACCTACAAAAAAATGCATTTTTTCGATGCATTTTTTTTCGAAACTTTGGCATTCGAAACTGTTTTCGAAGTAATGCCTGGATACCACTTTGTATGACTCCTATAACTTTATATTCAGAAAGATTGGCACACCCCACCTTATGTGGTGTGCCAAGTATCCTTTTCTCTCCACTCATGTGACTTTCTAGTTACATAGACAACCTTCTAGTTATGGACAGTGGCAGTAGACGTGTTCTACCAACTATTGTTATTTTTTTTTTACCACATACTGTCCAGTCTGTTAGGCCCAATTGGGCTACCTAAATTCTAACTTGGTGGCTCCCTTCTTTTTTCGCCATTTATATTGTGGTTGTTCTTTGCTAGCCCTTCTAATCATTCTGGGAGGGCGAGGTCTGGGTGTGCTTTTTGCCTTTGGCAGCAACTCTGGGGTGTCCCCGCCTAGGGTCCAGTGTGTCTAGGCAGGCAGGAAGTGGGGGGAGGAGTTTTTCACTCCCCTGCCCTTTGTCTGCCTGAGTGCCTGAATGGAATTAGCTCCGACTGGGGGTCTGGCTGTCCGGACAGCCACCTGCCCTTTTCTGTAAATTGCAGAGAGATTGCAGAGGAGTGTGTGCTGAAATTGAATTAAAGGTAAGGTTCCTGTGGTGAAATGCAAGTTGACCACTGGAAACTGAAGTAACCGAAGAAGACGACCAGAGACTCCTGCAGACCCTTTGCAACACTGAAGCAACCACTGCTGTCCTGACCCTGTTTTCTGTGCGACAGAGGAACTCCGAAGAGGATGACTCCTTCGCTTTAGCTGGTGGGAACAACCAGTCCCAAGACTAACTTTGATTTGAGCCATCTCCCGAGGTCCTCTGTGTTTCCAGAGCTGCAGAACCCAATACCAGGAGACCTGCTGCCCATTTTGAGTGCATCCTTGTGGAAAGGCTCATCTGTCCAAATCTTTGCTGAGCTCTCAGCGACTCTTCAGAGACCAGATCCATCTCTCCCAGATCCCCTAATAAGAGTGCGGCACTGCAGGAAGCGAAGCAGATTGACCGGGCGAATCGTGTCCTTAGTTGGTGCTGCAGAAAAGGCACCAAAACCTCTGAGCGATCCAAGAAGTTGCTGAAAGTCGTGCCCCAGGCCCTCACTCGAGACTGCTGCTGAAACAACCCGTCCATTGTCCTGCCTTCAGTCATCCGACCAAGGAATCCGGAGGTCGGGTCCAAAGCTGCACCAATGCGCAGCAATCGGCACAAACCTTTTATTCTAACCAAAGGTACTGTGGGGAAATATTGTATTGTTTTACTGATTCCAGAAAGTCACTCGAGCAATGGAGTGTACGTAGAGGTGTCCAGGGCAGCCCTCTCTTACCTCCGATTCCAGCCTCTGCTTGTGTCCTGTTTTAGCGTGTCCTTTCACAGGATCTCCAATGTTAATTAAGCCTCCTTGTATCTTCCTTCCTTGAGTCTAGAAAGTATCCACAGGAACTTTTGATTTCTTCTGTTTTGCAAGGCTTTAACTCACTTCGAACTGCTTTTTAGCTAAGCTTGTGTTTTGACTTTAAAAGACTTGCTGTGCTGCGAAACTGCCTCTAGAACCTGAAGCTCTACTAGGATAACACTAACCAACAGGTTTCCTCCCCAAAAGTCACTATCCTATCTGTGTATGCAGACTAAATACAATTAGCATTGTAAGAAACCAGAAGGTGTCTCACCCACTAGTCCCCGGGGATCTTTTATCCAGGTGGCCAGGACACGGCCATCGCTTTTGGATCCAGTTTCTGGGGGCAGACCAGTGCGGGAGGATCACCTGGGTGAGGGTTCTTCGGGGAGTGAGAGTGGGGACACTGGATGGTGAGACACGGTTCCCCTTCCCTGTAACACCTTTACCCCATCTTACCAGGTAGGATACCTAGGAACTATACTCCATAGCCCCTTTTTATTACAACACAAACACTTTCACATGGACAGCCCGCTATGGGAGAAGACAGACTAACAGCAGTATACCTGACGTGTCCCAATACAATGGTCCGGGGAGGTCATGCAATTACTGACCACCACACACACCTGACTCCCATTAAGCTTCCCCCACACGGATAAAAGGCGGCGCACATGAGCACACTGAGTGAGGCAAAGCACACGAGGAAACAGCTGTTTTGAGACGGCAGCTCAACGAGAGACGAAAGACGGCAAAACAGGAGGAGATCGCAAGGAGGGAAATTCCCTTGACCTTTCCAACAAAGAACCGTTACTTTCCAGAGTCCTCGAAATTAGCAAGCGTAAGTCCAGGAAACCAGGCTGAAGAATCCTGTATTCTGTGTTAGAGATACCCAGGGCCCTGCTGTGTCGATAATTCAGGGAGAGAGAGAAGCAGCAGCAGCCGTCATGGTACTGTCCTTGGCTCCAAAAACACAGTAGCGTCATTGAAATCAATACGGCTGGTGAGTTGGGGAGACTGATACAAGATACAATACCTTTTTGACAGAGTAGTCCGGCACAGCGTGGGTGCTCAATCGAATGTCTATGTAAGGTATCCAGCTGAGAAGTGGAGGAGTGAAAGTTGAAAGAGTTATATGTTTACAAAGAATTGTGAATTGAAGTGGTCCTGCGACTGGTCTAGCAAAATCCCATGCACAGTCAAGTCTTCGATGGTGATGACGTAAAGAAGGTTTTGAAAGTAGATCAATTTGGGTTGAGCCCGGCGTAGAGACCAATTGAAGGTTTGTTAAAGTGGGTCTGAAACAGCGGAGGGGATCCCAGGGTGTACAATGAACCACCCGAGAAATTGGATATGTGAAAATCCTGAACTTTGTGTCAAAGTGGGTCTAAGCCCGTTGGAGGGGGACGCGAGGTGAATAGTGAATCACCTGAGAAATTGTGTACATGTGAAATCCTAAGAAGGAAGGAACTTTAATGTATGTTCGTCGCATCAGGCCCTCTGAAATAAGAGACTTTGGCACAGAAGGCCCTGATGCTGAGGTTTTGAACTGCATCCTCGTGCTAAAGAAGCCAGAGAGTGTGCCAAGCTCGAGTGTGCCGCCATGTCCCACGCTGAAAACGTGGGTAAGGGGAGCCAACGGCTCAGATCATTTCCTGAACATGTTTCTTGCGCATAACATTGTTTCCCACACTTTTTCTTTTTAGAGGTAAGGCTTGGCAATATGTTAATTAGTATGGGCCCCTTTTATTTTGACAAGACTCTACGAGTACCACATAATTATTTGATGGTCGTATCTTGCTCCCAACTATAGATTTAGCATTAGATAGGTGTTTTTAAAACCCATTTGCAGTTCAATAAACACCCTTGAACTGTGGTCACTTGTGTCTGTCTTACTGTTTGATGCCTTCCTTAAAACATATTATTTTGAGGGTGCGCTGTATTACTAATCTGTCAAACTCATGTAACAATTGTATGCGTTCAGCAACTACCAGCTAAGAACTGACACTTTAAAGTATTGAACCGTATATCTGTCTGGTGGTTTATAGTGCGAAGTATTTAACTAACTCTTGTGTAAATATAATAAATATATAGTTTAATATACATGTATGTGTAAGGGTTTTTGTTGTGCTTTACTTACTGGGTTCAGTGTATTTACTGTGATCTAGCACCTTGAAGTGTCTTTGTGTTAGATGGAATCAATAAAATGTCTTAGACCAAATAACCGGACCGACACAAAGAAGATGGTAAAATACTGCTTTTATCTCAATGAAGGAAAGCCGGGTGGATCATCATCATTCATCAAATTGATTCATGCAGGATCACAATGTCTTTGCGATTATACTTCTACAGCATGGGGTCTGGCATGGATTCACATGCTCATGAATATTCCACGTCGTCAGGCCGGGAATCCTCAGTATAGAAAAAAGTATCAGTTTTGTTTCTGATCTGTCTGTCTTAGTAGTAACCAATCACTGGTCTCTGGGTCATACTGCCCCCAGCCAATGACTGCCCTCTCCCTAAGCCCCGCCTCTGGCAGCCATCCTCAGATTTTTACCGCACGTTCAAGTGTTGGGAGTCCTCGTGCTGTAGCTCTCGAGCTTTTGCTGCGTTTTTGCGCTTTTTCAGGAGATTTTTCTAATTTTTCGGTTTAATAGAGACTCAAGCTCCACCGTTTCTACATCCGATCAACGGGGATCCGTTTCGGAGTTTCCTACGCCCCTCAAGGGTGAAGATTTCGTCGAGTTACGCTTTTGGAGGATTCCAGAAGTTCCAGGAGAAAGGAAGCTCGACGCCCGGGAAGCTGTTCAGGACCTGCCCTGGATGCCAGCTTCAGAATGTTTTCAAGGAGGACGAGCATTCGTTATGCCTCTACTGTCTCCATGAGGACAAGACACACACGGAGAAGGACTGTGCGTTTTGTGGGAACATGTCAGAGCGGACCATGAAGGATCGCCACCTCCGTCTCGCCAACTGGCTGGAAGGGAAGAGCCCGTCAGGCGAGAAGAAGAAAAAGAAGTCTTCTAAGTCCTGTGAGGGCGCCCCGGCGACGGGGGCCCAACAAAAAGCCAAGCACCGCGGGCACCGGGAGCGCCGAACGTTCGGGCTCCTTGGCTGCCAGGCAGGGCGCATCCTCCCCGGCGCCATCAACCACGAGCCAACGCTCTGGCTCGGGTAAGAGGAAGTCCGAGAACCTGGCGAAGCTTCTGGAGAGGCCCCGGTCGATCTCGAAGATTCCGGCAGAGGGGGAGCGAGGCTCAGACCTTCCCCACAAGGTGAAGGTCCCAGGCGTACAGAAAGTGACGATGGCCTTAATTCACCCTGCTAAGACCTCGATTGAGGATGTCGCAGCGGCCCTGGCTCAGCCTGTGGAGGCTACGCCAGTGGAGGCGACCTCAGGACCCAGAGTCTCCCTGCCACCGCAGAGGGAGTCGTCTTTCAGGCCCATTGAGAAGACCCCACGAAGTCCTCGTTGGAAAAGGTGGGGGAGGGGCAGGTGGCCATCGTGGATACGGAGACGACCTCTGAAGAAGAGCTCATCGAAGTCATGGAAGAGGCCCAGCCCACGGGAGGGATCCCGACGGTGTCGCCGACGAGGATCCTCAAGAACCCTCGCGCCCGACGTTTCCAGCGCCGCAGGACACTTGGGCGGCCATTTTGTCAGCGATTCAGTCCTTATGCTCTGAGATAAGGACAAGGTTGCCCCTCCCCCCGACGGAGGTACCTGAGCCAGACCCGACGGGGGAACCGGAGCCAGGACCTTCGGAAAGTCCACCGCATAAGAGGACGACGCATCCCACGCCACCTCTCCCAACTCTGCGGCCTGCTCTGCCTTCCCCCGTTCTACTACCCACGGGGATGATACATGCACGGACACGCCTACGACAGGTACAGATGAAGACGGAGGCGACGACGGGACGTGTCCCCCGTCGGCCCCTGCTCGGGCGTCCCCGCCCAACGAGATTGGATCCTTTCATGCCATGATTTCCAGGGCATCCGAGCTCTTCCAGCTCTGCCCAGAAGAGAAGAAGGAAGGGTTCCTTTACCAACAGCGCAAGACTAAAAGGAAGACGGTCCTCGCCGTACCACTTCTTGACATCTGGGATGAGGGGCTCGCCCTCCTCAAGAACCCTGCCACGGCGCCGGCAAAGAGGGACCGGTACGAGAAGAAGTACCGGGTCCCCGACGCTGCCCCCTTGTGCCTTCGGGCGCAACCTACCCCGGATTCGGTCGTCTCTGCGGCGGCAAAGAAAGCTGGGGGGGGCATCGGCCTCGACATCAACTTCCCCGCCGGACGGCGAGGGCAGGAAGCTAGACACGATGGGACGACGGGTCATCTCATCCGCAGCGACGACTATCAAGGCGGCTAACGCCCTGGCTATCGTAGCCCGCTACGACAGGGAATTGTGGTTCAAAATCGCCCCTCTGTTGGACTTCCTTCCGGACGCCAAGAGGGCTGAAGCCCTTGAAATCCTATAGGAAGGTGAGATTGCTTCGGACCACGCCATCGTGGTGGCAACGGTTTCCGTCAGTTGGGCAACGGCGTTTGCCTGAGACGACGAGGATTGCTCAAGGCGTTGGATTTCCGCCAGAACGTACAAACCAAGGTTTTGGACATGCCCTTCGACGGGAGCAAACTGTTTGGGAAGGCGGTTGATGAGTCCCTTCAGGCCATCAAGACAGACACGGAGACTGCCCGGGCTCTGGGAGTGCTCCAACAACGACGGCCGTCCTTTCGGAGCTCCGGAGGCAGACAAGGTGCCTCCAAGGGATCCGGCAGTGGCTCCTCCACGTACCGCCAAGCAGCAAGATCTTCGTCCCAGGAAGCCTACAGGGGACGGAGCAAGTCAGGTGGTGCCCGTCGACGGGGAGGTCAAGGAGGCAAGGTGGCCTCCAAACAAGATTGAACCGACCGTGGGTTCGGGCCCCCGCCGAAGCACCCCGGTGGGAGGCCAGCTGGCGAGGTTCGTCAGTGTGTGGGAGTCCATCTCCACTGACCGTTGGGTGCTGGACGCCCTGGCCCAAGGGCACGCCCTCAAGTTTCAGAAGAAGTGCCCTCGCGTTGCACCGGTGGCCAGGAAGGAAAATCACGTCCCTCAACTACTGTCGGAAGTAAGGGCGATGCTCAAGAAGGGTGCCATCGAACTCGTCCCAAAGAGGCTTCGGGGCTCCGGAGTCTACTCAAGGTACTTCTCGTAAAAAAGACAGGAGGATGGCACCCCATCCTGGACCTGCGACGACTGAACAAGTTCATCAAGGCACAGAAGTTCCGGATGGTCACCCTCCAGCACGTGCTGGGACAGCTGGAGGAGGGCGATTTCCTGTCGTCGCTGGACTTGGAGGATGCGTACTTCCACATCCACATCCCCATTCTAAAAAGACACCGAAAGTTCCTCAGGTTCGTGGTCCAAGGGCGGCACTACCAGTTCAAGGCATTCCCGTTCGGATTGAAGTCGGCACCCAGGGTTTTCACCAAGTGCCTCGCACCGGTGGCGGCGAGGGTACGCCTACAGGGGATCCACATCTACCCCTACCTGGACGACTGGCTCATCCGGGCAAGGACAAGGGAGCTCGCCGTGGAGCACACGGCGAAGACCGTCCAGCTGCTCACGGACCTGGGATTCTCCATCAACTTTCCAAAATCCCACCTGGTCCCGTCGCAAGTCGCCCTGTTTCTGGGAGCCAAGCTCGACACAGTGGCGCGGCTGGCCTCGCCGTCGGAGGAAAGGACCAGGACCATCCTGGGCAAGGTGCAGCGTCTTCTGGCCACGGACATGGCCAGGGTAAGATCTATCAAGTCCCTCCTCGGGATGATGTCCTCCTGCATTTATCTGGTGCGCCTTTGCAGGCTTCGGATGCGCCCCTTACAAGAGTTCCTCGATGCCCAATGGGTCCAGTCGACGGGCAGCTCCGAGGACAGGATCCCTCTCAACGAGACGTTCCGTCAGGTGATCCGGTGGTGGGGTACCCGCTCTCATCTGTTGGCGGGCACGGACTTTCAGACCCCAGCTCACCAGGTGACGGTGACGACGGACGCCTCCCTGGAAGGTTGGGGAGCACACTCCGGAGATCTTCACGCGAGAGGCCTTTGGCTCCCGGAGGAGAAGTCACTCCACATCAACATCTTGGAGCTCCGCGCAGTGTTCTGGGCCCTCAGGTCTTTTCTTCCGTCCCTCAAGGGCAAGGTGGTGAGGATCTTCACCGACAACACCACCACGATGTGGAACCAGATCCCCGGCCCTATCCCAGGAAGCCCAGGATCTGTGGCATTGGGCCGTCGCCCAAGGGATGTTTCTGGTGCCTCTTCATCTGGCAGGAATAAAAAACACGATCGCCGACTCACTCAGCAGAGAACTGTGCTCGTGCCACGAGTGGGAACTACGCCAGGATCAAGTGGATCGACTCTTCCGACGATGGGGCGAACCCCAAATTGATCTCTTTGCGACGGCGACGAATTCCAAGTGCCGGAGGTTCGCCAGCAGGTTCCCCCAGCCGAGGAGCATGGGCGATGCTTTCTTGTTCGCCTGGGACTGCCTATTTCTTTGTGTTCCCTCTGCTGCCGTTGCTGCTCCGGCTCATCAACCAGCTCAAGAGGTCCCGGTGCAGGATGATCCTCGTCGCACCGGCGTGGCCGAGACAGATCTGGTTCCCGGACCTTCTGGACTTGTCAACGTCCACACCAGTCAAGCTGCCGACGGACTCGGACCTTCTCTCCAGAGAAGGAGGCGCCATTCTTCACCACAACCCAGAGTCGCTGAACTTGCAGGCCTGGCTCCTGCAGCACTACAGTTTGGAGGGTACGACATCCCGGCCGACTGCAGAGAGGTTCTTGCAAAGGCCAGGGCGTCCTCAACTCTCAAGTGCTACGGACATAAATGGAAGAGGTTCTCTGTCTGGTGCCGTGCACAGAAGATTAACCCTCTGCGGATTACGGCCACCCAAGTATTGCTGTACCTACTGTCATTGGCCAAGGCTGGACTAGCTCACGCTTCCATCAAGATGCATCTGGCCGCCATCTCACGATACACCAGAACTACGGGACGGGCGTCCTTGTGGTCTCATCGACTGGTGAAGGAATTTATGAAAGGATTGTTCCGATCATTCCCGCCGGTGAAGGCCCCTGCCCCGGCGTGGGAGCTCAACGTGGTGCTGACCAGGCTCATGGGGGCCCCCATTTGAGCCTATGCATTCGGCACCGTTGAAGTTTCTGTCGTGGAAGACAGCGTTTCTCGTGGCCATCACCTCCGCACGACGAGTGGGAGAGATCCAGGCCCTATCTTGCAAGCCTCCATATTTGACTTTTCATGACATGAGGGTGGTGCTGAGGACGCACCCCTACTTCCTGCCCAAGGTGCCGTCGGACTTCCACCTCAATGAGCCCTTGGTGTTGCCAGTTTTCTTCCCGTCTCCTTCGACGCCGGCCGAGAGGACTCTGCACTCGCTGGACGTAGCTAGAGCGCTGAAGTTCTACGTGGACCGCACAAAGAGTTTTCGGAAGACATCACAGCTGTTTGTGAACTTTGGGACTGTGAATCAAGGGAAGGCTCTCTCGGAGACTTCCATTTCCAGATGGCTCTCCGGCTGCGTCATGCACTGTCACCGGTTGGCAAACCGACCGCTGCCCGGCCGTCCGAGAGCCCATTCGACCAGAGCGATCGCTGCTACCACGGCGTTCCTGTCTGGTGTGCCCCTGCTGGCCATCTGCAGGGCTGCGACGTGGAGGTCGACGCACACCTTCACAAGATTCTACTGCGTCGATCGGGACTCCAGGGAGGAGTCGAGGGTTGGCCAAGCAGTGCTGCGCAACCTGTTCGCTTAAGGTGAGCCTGGTGAGGAGGTAAGAGATGCTTAATGTTGAGTTGTTGTATTGCTTAATGTTGAGCCTGTTGCCACCTCCCGTGGTTGTGCATGTGTGTACTGCTGTGTATTCTCTTATTCATGAGCATGTGAATCCATGCCAGACCCCATGCTGGAGAAGGAACAAGTTACTTACCTGTAACTGTTGTTCTCCAGCATGGGTCTGGCATGGATTCACATGCGAACCCTCCCGCCTACCCCTCTGCGGCCCTTCACTTGGTCATACTGCCACTTTACGTGCTACCAAATCCGAAGATGGCTGCCAGAGGCGGGGCTTAGGGAGAGGGCAGTATTACCCAGAGACCAGTGATTGGTTACTACTGAGAAAGACAGATCAGAAACAAAACTGATACTGATTTTTTCTTTACCGAGGATTCCCAGCCTGACGACGGGGAATATTCATGTGCATGTGAATCCATGCCAGACCCATGCTGGAGAACAACAGTTACAGGTAAGTAACTTGTTCCTTAGTTTATATAATTCTAGATGCGTCATCTATGAGGTCATTGTTAAGATGGATTTCTAAACTCTGACCTGGTGGGCAGAGGTTTAGGAGGCCACCCTAGTTTAGTTGAACAGGGGAACCTTCTGGACAAGCCAGACCAATCAAGGTAGCTTGGCGGGCGGTCAAGACTACGTCTCAGGATGGGTGAGAGTGATCGGAAGCCCACAGTGAGCACACACAGTAACAAAAATATATATACATTTATTAAAGGCCTTGGAATCAAACACGAATAACCACAGTAATGGAGAAACAATTACCACGCAAGCATATCACTATGTAACATATATACAATTGCTTTTAGCCTAATGCAAGATGGTGGGGGGGAGGAGCCCATCCACAACCTGTAACAGAAGGGGGGTTAACACAATTATTGCATTGAGCGTCCGTCCGATTCCAAACCCTAACTTAGCAGTCCAACCCTACGAGGTTTAGAGCCTTGCACTCAAAAGTACAGCAGTGAATTTATAAAGCGCGGTCTGGTGTCGGGAGCGAAAACAGTACCTCTTCAGGGGCCTGTAGCAGTTCAGAAAGGGGCTTGAGGTAATGAAGAATCAAGTCCTATTATTCGAGGATGGTCCGCCCTTGCAGGCAGAGCGACTTTAAAAGTTCAGAAATAGTTGAGGAGTGCAGGCTGTCCTAGCTAAAGTGAGGATCTTTTAAGGATCTTTGTGCGTAAAAGTACAGTGGATGTGCCAGGGACCACTGTTAAGTTAAGCAAGTACTCGCCACCCCTTGGGACACTTTGGAACAAACTTCTCCAGTTCAATCGAGGTCGCTGGTAGGTTCAAACCCTGCTGTTGATAGTCGTTCGGGCTTTCAGGGGCTACAGGACAGTCGTCCGTGATGGAACAGTAGCCTTTACTCCGCTCACGAAGGGCGAATGAAGAAATGTTGGGTGCAGCAGGACTCTGGGTTCAGAGGAGCAGGCAGGTAAGTCTCCCACAGCAATCGTCACCACAGCGTAGTGACACAGGGGCAGAACAGGCTTGCGACATGGCACTAATTCGTGACCCACAGGAGCTAGGCCTATGACATTTGGTCGGGGAGGGCCGAGGACCACAAGCTAGCGACTCCCCAAGTTTCGAGTCGCAAATTGGGACGTCGGTGCTCCTATGCGATATGCTGGGGTAGAGCTGGTCAGTTCGTTGATGGCCCATGAACACTTCTGAGAAGGCTCTTTTGGCAGGAAATAAGGCAGTGCCAAGCGTAGTTGTTCCCACTACTCCAAAGGGTTGAAGTGTCCTTGCAGGCCTTCTAAGATTGATGTCAAAGCACAGGTCCAACAGGAGAGCCGGTGGGCTCAGGGTGCCAAACCTTCCAGCGCGTCTCTGGCGTGTTCACAGGTCTGCTTCGGCTTACAAGATACTTGGCTATTTTCGTATTTCGATGTGAATCACGGTAGTTCGATCTGGAATCGATCTGGATCAATAAACATCTGTTCTCCAGCATGGGGTCTGGCATGGATTCACATGCTCATGAATATTCCCCGTCGTCAGGCTGGGAATCCTCGGTAAAGAAAAAACCAGTATCAGTTTCGTTTCTGATCTGTCTTTCGTAGTAATAACCAATCACTGGTCTCTGCGTCATACTGACCACAGCCAATGACTGCCCTCTACCTAAGCACCGCCTCTGGCAGCCATCTTCAGATTTTTACCGCACATTCATGTGTTGGGATCCTCGTGCTATTGCTCTCGAGCGTTAGTGCTTTTTTTCGCGCTTTTTTCACAAAAAACTTCTTTCGGTCAAAAGAGCCTCAAGCTCCACCGATCCTACATCCGATCAACGGGGACCCGTGTCGGATTCGTCTGCGCCCCTCAAGGGTGAAGATTCGTCGAGCTACACTTCGGAGGACTCCAGAAGCTTCTCAGGCCCGGTCTCGGAGATGGCCCAGGAGAAGGGAAGCTCGACGCCCGGAAAGCTGTTCAGGGTCTGCCCTGGATGCCAGCTGCAGAACGTCTTTAAGGAGGACAAACACTCTTTCTGCCTTTACTGCCTTCATGAGGACAAGACGCACGTGGAGAAGGACTGTGCGTTTTGCTGCAACATGTCGGAACGGACCATGAAGGACCGCCATCAACGTCTCGCCAACTGGCTGGAGGGTAAGAGCCCGTCTGGCGAGAAGAAGAAGAAATCCGAGCGGTCTTCTAAGACCTTTGAGGGCGCCCCGGCGACGGGGGCCCAACATAAGGCTAAGCACCGCGAGTCCGCTGGCACCGGGAGCGCCGAACGGTCGGGCTCTACGGGCGCCAGGCAGGGCGCACCCTCCCCGGCACCATCAACCACGAGCCAACGCTCTGGGTCGGGTAAGAGGAAGGCCGAGCACCCGGCGAAGCTCCTGGAAAGGCCCCGGTCGAGCTCTAAGGCAGAGGAGGAGCGTGGCAGTGCCCCCTCCCTCAAGGATAAGGCGGTGAGCGCACCTAGGGTGGCGAAGGCCTTGATCCATCCGACCAAGCCCTCTATCGAAACGGTCGCGGCGGCCCTGGCTCAGCCTGTGGAGGCTGCACCAGTGGTGGCGACCTCGGGGCCCAGAATCTCCCTGCCTCCTCGGAGGGAGTCTTCTTTTGTGCCCATCGATAGGACCCCCGTGAAACCCTCCGTGGGGAAGAAGAAGGGGGGGCAGGGCGTCGTCGTAGATTCGGCCTCAACCTCAGAAGAGGAGCTGATCGAGGTCTTAAGCCACGGCCTAGGCGTGGAAGAAGGCCAGCCCGTCGGAATGGACCCCGACGCAGGTGACGACGACGACATCGTCGAGGATACCGACGGGGCCCCTGCTCGCCCGTCGGATTCCCCTCTGCCAGCGCCGCAAGACAACTCGGCGGCCATTTTGTTGGCCATACAGTCCTTATGCTCCGAGATAAGGACGAGGCTACCGTTACCGACGGAGGAACCTCTCCCGTCGGGGGATCCAGAACCGGGACCTTCTGGTGTTCCCCCTACCAAGAAAAGAAGGATCCATCCACCACCTCCTTTTCAACCGTCGCGCCCCGTCCAGCCCTCCTCCCCGTCCACCCGAGGGGATGATACGGGGACTGACACGGCAGCGACGGGTACGGACGACGAGGCATACGACGAGGATTTTCCGTCGTCGCCTCCCGCCAGGGCTTCTCCGCCCGACGAGATCGGATCTTTCCACTCCATGATCTCCAGGGCTTCCGAGCTTTTCCAACTCTGCCCTGAGGAGAAGAAAAAGGAAGGCTTCCTTTATCAGCGGCGCAAGGCCAAGAGGAAGACGGTCCTCTCAGTGCCTCTGTTGGACGACATTTGGGATGAGGGCCTTTCCCTCCTCAAGAACCCTTCCACGACGCCAGCTAGAAGAGACCGGTACGAGAAAAAGTACCGGGTCCCGGACACGGCCCCCCTGTGCCTCCGGGCGCAGCCTACCCCGGATTCCGTCGTCTCCGCGGCAGCCAGGAAGAAAGCGGGGGGGGGGGGGTGCGGCCTCCACATCGACTTCCCCGCCGGACGGCGAGGGAAAGAAATTGGATGCTATGGGACGTAGAGTCATCTCGTCGGCAGCGACGACGATTAAAGCGGCCAACGCCTTGGCTAACAGGGAGCTCTGGTACAAGATAGCTCCCCTGCTGGATTTTCTGCCGGACGACAAGAGGGCGGAGGCCCTGGAGATCCTGCAGGAAGGTGAGGTGGCCTCGGACCACGCCATCACCGTGGCGACGGACATCGCCGACACTGGGTTCCGCCAGCTGGGCAACGGCGTTTGCCTTCGACGTCGTGGATGGCTCAAAGCTACGGACTTCCGGCAGGACGTCCAGACCAGAGTCCTGGACATGCCCTTCGACGGGAACAATCTGTTTGGGAAGACAGTGGACGATTCCCTTCAGGCCATCAAGGCGGATACTGAGACGGCCCGGGCCCTTGGAGTTCTGCAGCAACGACGGACGCCCTTTCGGAGCAGCGGAGGCAAGGGCGCCTCCAAAGGTTCTGGCGGCGGTTTCGCTTCCTACCGTCAAGCGGCCCGCTCGTCGTCGCAAGAGGCCTACAGAGGACGAGGCAAGTCTAGCGGACCCCGCCGTCGTCGCCAAGGAGGTCAAGGCGGCAAGGCCGCGTCCAAGCAGGATTGAACCGGCCGTGGGGTCGGGCCCCCACCGAAGCACCCCGGTGGGAGGCCGGCTGGCGGGCTTCGTCAGCGTGTGGGAGTCCATCTCCACCGACCGTTGGGTGCTGGACGCCCTGGCCCGGGGCCACGCGCTCGAGTTTCAAAGAAGGTGCCCGCGCGTCCCCCCCGTGGCCAGGAAAGAACTTCACGTCCCTCAACTTCTCCTGGAGGTAAAGGCGATGCTCAGGAAGGGCGCCATCGAACTCGTCCCAAAGAGGCTTCGGGGCTCCGGAGTCTACTCGAGATACTTCCTCGTGAAGAAGAAGACGGGAGGATGGCGCCCCATCCTAGACCTGCGACGTCTGAACAAGTTCATCAAGGCGCAGAAGTTCCGGATGGTCACCCTCCAGCACGTCCTGGGTCAGCTGGAGGAAGGAGACTTCCTATCGTCGTTGGATTTGGAGGATGCCTACTTCCACATTCCCATCCTAAAGGGGCACCGAAAATTCCTCAGGTTCGTGGTCCAAGGGCGTCATTACCAGTTCAAAGCCCTTCCCTTCGGACTACGGTCGGCACCCAGGGTATTCACCAAGTGCCTCGCACCGGTGGCGGCGCAGCTGCGCCGCGAGGGGATTCACGTCTACCCCTACCTGGACGACTGGCTCATCCGCGCCAAGACGAGGGAGCTCGCCGTGGTCCACACGGCAAGGACCGTCCAACTCCTCACGGACCTGGGATTCTCCGTGAACTACGCCAAATCCCACCTGGTGCCCGCGCAAGTCGCACTGTTTCTGGGAGCGAGGCTCGACACAGTGTCCCTTCTGGCCTCCCCGTCGGAGGAGAGGACCAGGACCATCTTGGGCAAGGTGCAACGGATGTTGGTGGCCGGCGCGGCCAAAGTGAGGTCCATCAAGTCCCTCCTCGGGATGATGTCTTCCTGCATCTACCTCATTCCCATGTGCAGGCTCCGGATGCGCCCGCTGCAAGAATTCCTGGATGCGCGCTGGATCCAGACGACGGGCAGCTTCGAGGAAAGGATCAAGCTCGACGAGAGCTTCCGACGAGCGATACGGTGGTGGGGCACCCGCGCGCATCTGACGGCGGGCATGGACTTCCAGACCCCAGCCCACCAGGAGACTGTGACCACGGATGCCTCCCTGGAAGGGTGGGGAGCGCACACCGAAAATCTGCACGCAAGGGGACTCTGGCTCCCGACGGAGAAGTCCCTGCATATCAACGTCCTGGAGCTCCGTGCAGTGTTTTGGGCCCACAGGTCCTTCCTTCCGTCCCTCAAGGGCAAGGTGGTGAGGATCTTCACCGACAACACCACCACCATGTTTTACATCAGGAAACAGGGCGGAACCAGGTCCCCAGCGCTGTCCAAGGAGGCGCAGGACCTGTGGCATTGGGCCGTCGCCCAAGGGATTTTTCTGGTGCCGTTTCATCTGGCAGGGATAAAAAACACCATCGCCGACTCACTCAGCAGGGAGCTGCGCTCGTGCCACGAGTGGGAACTACGGCAGGATCTGGTGGATCGCCTCTTCCGACGGTGGGGCACACCCCAGATCGACCTGTTCGCGACGGCGACGAACACCAAGTGCCGGAGGTTCGCCAGCAGGTTTCCCCAGACGAGGAGCATGTTCGATGCTTTCTCGTTCCCCTGGGAGGGCCTGTTCCTCTACGCGTTCCCTCCCTTGCCTCTGCTAATCCGGCTCGTCAACCAGCTCAAGAGGTCACGGTGCAGGATGATCCTCGTCGCACCTGCGTGGCCGAGGCAGATATGGTTCCCGGACTTGCTGGACTTGTCAGCGTCCCCGCCGATCAAGCTGCCGGCGGACGCGGATCTATTCTCCAGGGAAGGAGGCGCCATCCTCCACCACGACCCGAAGTCGCTGAACTTGCAGGCCTGGCTCCTGCAGCGCTAGAGTTTGGAGGATACGACATACCGGCCGATTGCAGAGAGGTTCTTGCAAAGGCCAGGGCGTCCTCGACTCTTAAATGCTACGGACACAAATGGAAGAGGTTCTCTGTCTGGTGCCGCGCACAGAAGATTAACCCTCTACGGATTACGGCTCCCCAAGTACTGCCGTACCTGCTGACGCTGGCCAAAGCTGGTCTGGCACACGCGTCCATCAAGATTCATCTTGCTGCGATCTCCCGATACACCAGAACCACGGGGCGGACGTCCTTGTGGTCTCATCGTCTGGTGAAAGAGTTCATGAAGGGACTGTTCAGATCGTTCCCGCCGGTGAAGGCTCCGGCCCCGGCGTGGGAGCTCAACGTGGTGCTGACCAAGCTCATGGGACCTCCGTTCGAGCCTCTGCACTCGGCCCCGTTGAAGTTTCTATCGTGGAAAACAGCTTTTCTTGTGGCCATCACCTCCGCACGACGAGTGGGAGAGATCCAGGCCCTTTCCTGCAAGGCCCCGTACTTGACTTTCCACGACACGAGGGTAGTGCTCAGGACGCACCCCTCCTTCATGCCCAAGGTACCGTCGGACTTCCATCTCAACGAACCCTTGGTGTTACCTGTGTTCTTCCCGTCGCCTTCGTCGCCGGCTGAGAGGACTTTGCACTCGCTGGATGTAGCTAGAGCGCTGAAGTTCTACGTGGACCGCACGAAGGGTTTTCGGAAGACGTCACAACTCTTTGTGAACTTTGGACCTGTCAATCAGGGGAAGGCTCTCTCGAAGGCTTCCATCTCCAGATGGCTCTCCGGCTGTATCATGTGCTGTCACCGGTTGGCAAACCGACCGCTGCCTGGCCGTCCGAGAGCCCATTCCACCAGAGCGATCGCAGCTACCACGGCGTTCCTATCTGGTGTGCCCCTGCTGGACATATGCAGGGCTGCTACGTGGAGGTCGACGCACACCTTCACGAAATTCTACTGCGTCGACCGGGATTCCAGGGAGGAGTCCAGGGTCGGCCAAGCAGTGCTGCGCAACCTGTTCGCCTGAGGTGAGCCTGGTGAGGAGGTAAGATGCTTAATGTTGAGTTGATGTGATGCTTAATGTTGAGCCTTTGCCACCTCCCGTGGTTGTGCATGTGTGTACTGCTATGTATTCTTTATTCATGAGCATGTGAATCCATGCCAGACCCCATGCTGGAGAAGGAACAAGTTACTTACCTGTAACTGTTGTTCTCCAGCATGGGTCTGGCATGGATTCACATGCGAACCCTCCCGCCTACCCCTCTGCGGCTCTTCACTTGGTCATACTGCCACTTCACGTGCTTCCAAATCTGAAGATGGCTGCCAGAGGCGGTGCTTAGGTAGAGGGCAGTCATTGGCTGTGGTCAGTATGACGCAGAGACCAGTGATTGGTTATTACTACGAAAGACAGATCAGAAACGAAACTGATACTGGTTTTTTCTTTACCGAGGATTCCCAGCCTGACGACGGGGAATATTCATGAGCATGTGAATCCATGCCAGACCCATGCTGGAGAACAACAGTTACAGGTAAGTAACTTGTTCCTTATTGGTGCCAAGATGCCCCTTCGGGGGTAAACGTCCGCTTTACAAATACGCCCGTTATGTTATGGAATGAATGCAAAGCCCCCTTCTCTTATCCAAAGTTCGAACCATGCTCTGATTTGGACAGCCAATGGAAGATCTGCTTTCTTGCATGCAGACAAGGCGTGGACCAATCATGGCCCACAGTGTTCTCAGTCATTCAGGCACACCAGACATCCTGGTACCAGTAGAGTGGCTTGGAACCAGACAGTCCCAACTCTCTTCCTGGGCACTAGTACACGTGACCTAAAGTAGCCAGCGAAAGATGCGGTTTTTCGCGAGAGGCTGCATGCCCATATAAGTCCTGTGTTAGCTCGACCTGGGGAAGGTTAAGGGACAAGATGGCCAAAGGACAGAACAAAAGACTTTGTGGCACTTCCTTTTTCGGCACTGGCCGTCAGGGAAACAAACGCAACAAACGTATTATGGTACAATAAAAAGAAGTAAAGTAAACTGCTGCCACCAATTCTTGCTAGGCCTACTTGTCTCACCACCAAAAATTCCTTAGTGTGTCTCTATGGTCATAAAATGAAAGACCCCGGTGTGCGCGGTACAGTACCTTACTTGGCGCACAGATCAAAAATTACCATGAAATGGCAACAAAGTTAAAGACTAAGGGAAACAAAGTTTCCCAGTACTGACAGTCTAAAGGACGTGTTTGTTTCCCCATAACAAATGTGCAAAAGCCCAGGGGAGCGCAGCTGAACTCTGTGAGCTACTGGGGGGAAAAAGACTGGTTTGGTCAGCCAAACATGAGCAAAAAGTTTGTCGGGGGGTGTCCATAATATGGAAGGAAAATTGCACTTGGAGAAATCTTTTATAACAGTCATCCTATGTGGCATATTACAAAAGCCTATCGAGGGGTGGTATTGGATGTTAGGCAAGATTGTATGCAGTACCCTTTGGGTGCACTACCTAACCTTGACCTCCTGGCAATAGGGACCCAACCTTTGGTATAAATCTGAACTACAGAGGTTGGTAGTGTGGCTGAGCAGCCAGGCTTATCTCAAGAGGGGTCAATGTATATGTATTTATTTAGATTTATATAGCGCTTTAATCCAAAGCGCTTTACATGAGGAACAAGCAATTACAACAAGCAATACATGACATTGAATCAAACCAGAAAACAGTACAAAGAACAATTTACATTATTGGTGAGGTTAAGCGCATATGGAGGGAGACCAAAGTGAGCGAGCGGGGTTAGGAGATGAAGGAGGAGGAGGATTCAGGGGAGAGAGAGGAAGCCAAAAGATGCTAGGGGGGTGAATGGAAGAGGCAGGATTTTAGAGAAGTGTGAAATGAGGGGTAGGAGGTAAGAGAGGGGAATGTTGTGACAGAGTTTCACAGTAGCAGTTATTCAAATAAACACACTTGAGGTTTCTTGATAAAACAATTTTTTATTTATTTCACAGTCAGTTATATAAGCCTTTGTCAAAAGGGAGCAATATATGTAATACTTATAATACAGTTCAAAACACACTCTGAATTTCTCTAAATTAGACGATACCGAGTGGGGATGGCACACACACTTCTTACACCCTCAGGTGACTTAAATCGCTAGGACACTGTGGACATAGATTCATCACTGGTACATTTAGAGCAATACTCAGGTGTAAAAGATAGAATAGAGGAATAAAACAAAGGTTAACAAATAATTCACAACCAGGCAAGTACTTTTAAAACCTTCCAATGCAGAGTAAATTAACCCTTTCCGGGGGGAAAGGGGAGTCTCTCGGGGAGCCAGGACAGCCAATGTTGATTGCACAACGTCTAGGGGAGCTGAAGATCTTCTTTGCAGGTAGGTAAAAAGGACAATGTTGTTAGAAATGTTTTTAGAAAATGGAACGCTTGAAGGGCCACAAGCTGGGAGGCTTGTGAAGGGCTAAGCTTTAGCATCTCAGCAAGGTAACCAAGACAGGTCTCAACTGAGAACATGTAAGGCTACACAACAAGAGTTAAGTTCTCTTAGACTTTACAGTACCTCTGGTTAGAGGAAATGGGTCCAGCTGGCTTCTGTTCTTATACACCTCTGCAGATCCTGTTCCTGAGCCTCAGTCGTGGGTACAAGGACGACGTCTGGGGACTCCTGCTCTGCAATGGGAAGGTCAGCGGCAGCAATGGGAAAACTTCAATGTAGTGGTTCTTTAGTGCTTCAACTACTCGTGTCTGACTGCAGATAGCAACACCGCGGTTCTCGGACACCACTTCAGACTTTCCTTGCTTCTGGGGTCCAGCACTCTGTTGAGGTGGCTCAGGCTTGGTCAGCCCTGCATCAGGGAAGGCTGGAGGATCTTCCTAGCGCTCGGAACCGACTTAAAAACAAAACGCACAATCTGGTGTTCCCCTCCCTTGCACTTCGGTTCCAGCAGCAGCAGCAGTGGAAGTACAGCCAGCTTCGAGAGGATGTCCAGACAGGCTTGCTTTGGAGTTGATTGGTCCCACCAACTCAAAGGGAGAAGTCGACCTTGCAGGGCTTCTCTGGTCAAGGCAAATTCTGAGCTTCAGCACAGCAGCTGGGTTTCACCGGGCAAACCAACGGTCCAGGAGTTGCAGCAGGCCTCTCTTCCAAGTTTCTTTGGATTCCTTCGTCCAGTGGTCGACTCTGCCTTCCAAGCCAAAACACCTTGCCTTTTATGCAGGTTTCTCCCATTCATTCCAGACTAGCTGTCAATAACACAGCAGCGTGGCTGTCCTTGCCGGACAGCCAGCCGGCCAGTCACCTTTGGGTGCATTCCTGTAACTAAGGGGATTAAGCACAGGGAGTTTCGAGCACCTCCTCACTTCCTGCCAAATATACTGGAGCCAGAGGCGGGCTTCACTTGTGAATCCCACCAAAGACAAAACGAACAAAGGACCAAACCTGGTTTTGCACGCAGAGTAAATCTCAAGAAGAACCTTTCCAAAAAGAAATGGCAAAAAAATAAGAATGGGCACCCATGGGTGCATTAATTGCAGCTGCAAACGCAGCCCGCGGTAGAAACACTCAATGATAGTAAAAAGTAAACCACTACCGCCAGCCATTAATTGCAGAAAGGGTATCATAAAAATGTTACTAGACAAAGGGGGGATACTAAGTAACCCCTCCAGCACCCTATTTTAAGATAGTGAGTGCTGGGTCTAGAAAGTTTCAAAATGTAGATAGTCACTTCACTGCTCTTGGAAACAGTAGTTTCACCAAGAGAAGGTACTTAAACCTTTGGGAAATCTGACACTTCCCTGTGCCACTGCACTGAAGGTGCTGTGTGTCACAATGTAAACATAATGCCTATGGAGTTTGTCACACTCCAAAGTTAAAAGAAACAGAGTCCAAATCAAATAAAAATTACATGAGCGAGTGAGAAAAAGGGCTCTCTCTCCAGTTTAGAAATTAAAAGTCCTGAAGTCCAGCAAACGATCAGGTGGTTTCTAGGGTAGAAGGGAATTGGCCCCTTTCTGAGAATTCTCCCCAACATTGGATATGGGGAACAGATCTACATATAGAATGCATGAATATTAGTCTCCCTTTGGGGTCCCTTGTCTGTAGGACACGCCCTGGGCTACTTTGACAGCAAAGAATATATCTGCAGAATAATACTTGCAACATTGTATGTAAAAGTGCATGGTAGGCTTTTCTAATTGGTTGGCAACCCAACTTCAACCTTGTACGTTTGGGTCGTTAGCAGAACGTACATAGAAACGAAACCCAGGTGCTTGGCGATACATCAGCTCTCCCCTTGTTTTCCCAATGAGTCCACCCTCTCTCATCGGTATGGCTCATGCCAATGTCCTCGGTTTGAAGATTGACCTTGCCAGTCTGCACTGTCTCAGAACATTCAAGGGAGTGTAGGCACACCATTATCTTAGCTTTAAGCCTAATGTATAGCCCTTGTTTGTGAGCTCTTCGTCACGTGTTACCACAAATTTGTCAATTTCGACAGTGTATTCAACACTTTTTGATTCAATTATCCTGGGTTCCGTTGCTCCTCTTGGCCTTCAGAGACTTGCTCACTTTATCCCATATAAACTTTGTGCATGTTTAATTGTCCCATACATGGCAACCGTAAATGTTCTTGTTCCTCCTAACCTTGGGAAATATGTCCTTCGCACATGGTCTGCTCATTAGACTCACTTCATACTTTGCCTTCATCTCTCGAAATAGCATCTGTGGTCCTAAGGCAATGTACTCTTCTATTTTGCAAGCGAAAAAACGACTTCATCTTTTCACTTTAAGATCCTGGGCTCATATTTTGAGGTAGCTGGGTTGATTGACATAAACTGTCGTCCATCGAATGTATACTTCTCATAAGCTTCTGTATGTTCTTTTTACCCTGTGTTTCAGTGTATTTACAGCTATTGACCAGTGTGTCTTCATTATTCTTTGTGTTTGTCGTTGAATGCATGTTTCTCTTAGTTCTTCAGTTACATCGTCATCCTTAAGTATTTTCGTATTGTTTCACCATAGGTTCTTATATCTTGTTTATGACTTTCTTTCGCTCAGTGAGCATGCTTCTTGGTAACTTTCATCCATTATGTCAGCTTGTGGGTACACTCTAAATGGTTGCCCGAGTGTACATCGTCTCTCAAATCCTCTGTGGTACAGGAATATTGCAAGGATTCATGCACGAGTTCCCAATTGTGGCTCTTCATCTGTCATTCCAATAGGACGGTGCTAAGGGGGCAGAGACCAGGGAGAAGGTGTCCACCTGCTTCTGTACATTCCCCCCCTTTGGTCGAGCTCTCAACCAAACTCTTCGACGCCTCTTCTGCAATTCCTGCCTAGTCTTCTATCACTTTTTATTCGGGATACATATCTTTGTCACCCCCCACACTCCTCAGGTGACCGGCATTGTTTGTGTTCGTCCATACTCCAGGTCATGTAATGACAATCCCCTGTTTACTTTATTTTGCCTTTATTTCTGCATTCTTTAGGGGCAATCTGTACTGGTCCCCCTTTATCGACCCAAGTCAGTAATATTCCAATTTTAGGCCACTGGTCTTTACATTCCTTTTCAGCATTCACCACGACTGCTTCTCATTGTTCGGTTAATGCCAGTGTTTTACACACAACCAATCCTTCGGCCCATCCTTCCAGAGTAATCACTGTCCCCTTTATTTGCAGTTGTCCTCTCTCCCAACATATTCATATTTCTTCACTCTTGCCTTTGCAGTTTAGCATCTTGTTTTCCTCCCCCTTGAATCCTACTCCATTCATTCCAGTTGGTTCATATTTGATAATTTGATGCATTTTCTTTTTCTCTTGATTTTGTATCCTGTACATAGTAGTCTTCTCTCTGATGTATTCTTATTCAGCCATACTATGGGTGCTGTTCTTCCCTGGTAAGGCAAAGTGCAAGGTGCGGCAAACAGTGTGCCTTTTTAATTGATACTTATTTTGGATGTTCCCAAGGCATAGGCTATCTAGGAACATACATAACCGTTTTCGTCCAATATTCTTCTTACCACTGCTTTCATCTGCTGGTTCCATAGGTTTGTTTCTAAATGTACTGCCTCGTCTAAATATGTGTTTATAGTTTCACGATCTTCCCCACTCTGTTATGCCAAAACAGGTGCATTGTTATGAAATCTGGACATTATATCTTTGGCAGAGACAACAGTAGATGTTTCTGTGTCATTCATTATGCTATCATCCTTTGTATTGTTTCTGAATGCAATTATGATAAGGATGGAAACGCAAATCATACTACTGATTGATATCACTTAATATCGCATGAAAGCTTATTGATTTCCTAGAAGGCAATGTATCTCTAAACTGTTGAAGCTGCTCCATTGTATAAATATACAAATGTGTTGCCTCCTTTTTTAAAAAAAAATATATTTTAATCAATTCTATTTAAGAAATGTGAGTATTGTTTCAATTATAACTCTCCAAACGATCCAACTGTTGTTGGGGTTTTCCAAAAATGTGACAATGTTGATTCCCCTTTGGGTAAACGCTGGATATGTTTCAGAAATCTAAGACGCAATAATAACTATGAATGTGTATACCAATGTAATAGGTATCATAGATGAAGATCAAAATACAAATTTCTTTTTTCTTTCAAATCTCCATTGTCTCTTTGGGCTTAATCTAGGGCAGTGTTCCAGGATTACTGTTTAATCAGTTCATAAGAGAACCCTAATCTAAAAATGTTTTGCGTTCTTTATCTGTGTTCTTGGCCATAGATTGCATTGTCATTCTTTACCACTCTTGTTTTGCTTCATTGTGGACACTTGCTTCACTGGGGGTAGGTGCAGGAGAGGTCAATACTTCACCTTTCTAGGGCTTGATATCATGCAGATGGATCCAAGGCAGTCGGCCCTTGAGCTTCACAGCGGTAGGGCATACTTCCTCCACTTAATACGGTCCATTAAAACGAAGGTTATTCCAGGTACACACATTTTCTTACTAGCACCTGGTCCCCTGGGTACAATATTGGAGGTTTTAATGAGTCTTCCAAACTTATAGGAAAATTGTCCTCTATATTCACTTTTGACCCCGCCTTTTTTTGATCTGTTGAAAAATAAAATAAATACTTTGAGACATTGTTTTCAAATAATCATGTTTCGGATGTTTAATCAGCAGATTCACATGCTGTGCATATAGTTTGACATCTAGTGATAATCGCAGAATATTGCTACTTACTTTCTAGAGTCGAAAGGGGACGTCGGCATGGGCGTGACTGTAACATTATCCCTAACGTGACGTGTGGTGTACCCAAAATCCCTCACGCGTTGAGGTCCCTCAGATTGTTTTTTTCCTCCCAACTAGTTGGTCGCCTCATGCGGAGCTCGCAAGAGATGATGCAAAATCGTTCTTTCGTTGTCCCACGACTGATGGTTGTCTAGTCTTGACTATGTCTCTTCGACTGCTTCGTGCACCCCTACGCGGAAGACATCCACTGCTGTTCAGCAACTAGTGCATCGATCAACGTTTGTCGACCGCATGGCCCTGGCCCTCCGGCCAGGCCCTTACAGTAGGGAGAGTGTGGCCCTGGGTTGATTATTTCTGAGAATGCATTTCCTTTTCCCCCTCTTACCCTTTCTAGTCTGGCTGACGCCTTTTACCCTTGCTATGGAGAGGACTCCATTTGAACGTACGTCGGGCAACGAAAATACCCCTGGAAAGACATCCATCGCAAATGCAGTAGGTGTTTACCTCGTGACCATGACGAGAGTTCCTGTAAGACCTGCAAACTCTTTCGTCCTAAGACGTTAAAAGATAGGCAGACAAAACGGTGGGCGGCCTATGCAATGCAGGACGAAAGTTGTCACCCCCCAATCCCTCCCCCACCTGGGGGCGCTGTTGCCTCTGACGAGGACTCTAGAGGGGCATCTATGGCTCTGACGTGGAGGCCAAAGACCTTTCGGCGGAACCCTCTGGTTCCCAGGTGCCCAGGCCCGACGGACAGACCACCCCGTAGCCGGGGAGTTCACACCCTGGCTACAGGGGCACACACGCACCACCCAAGGAAAAGCACACAACCCCCAAAGCTTCTGCGACGAATACGTCCAGCACCAAACGCCAACAGGCCCGCCGAAGACTTAGATGGTGCCTGCCAAACCTTGCGGTCCGGTGCCCTCCCAGCAACAGTCTTCTCGGCATGCGGGTGGGCATTCTACTCATAAGGGCATTCCCACAAAAAAGCACGAGTGTCGACACGCCGTCCAAGAACGCGTCAGATCCTAAGGTTTTGACTTGGTCAACAATCGCAACGGCATCTACAGGCACGTTGAAATCCTTCATACATCCTCCAGAAATACATAAGAGTCTTGCGGCTATTGTTTCAGGAGCAGAAAGACCCAGAAGCACCCCTCTCATTGAGAGGAGTACTCTGAAGGCCCCCAAACCCTCTCTAAGGCTTTAACTGATAATTCTCCCCCTTCTGAAGAGCCTTTCCCTAAATTATATGAATAAAATGTCCCAATTAGTTGACTTCTCAAAGATGCATTATTCTCAAGAGACCTAGGGAGGACGACTCCTGCCCCATTCTACCAAAGCTGCCTTCCAATTCAGACACCAACTCATCAGGAGGGCGTATTTGAGTTTTCTGAGCCAGAAGAAACATATGACGATCCTTTTAGTCATGAGGACAATCCTTTTGGTCAGTACACAACTGACCACTGCTCAGACTGGGGACAAGATTAGCCAGCAGATGAAGGGCCTTGGCTCTCACCCACTCATACCCCAGACCCAGACATTATTTGCCTGGACGCGCCTTCCTCACCTCAGCAGAGGCAGTCATCGCCAATAGATGACCAAATGGTATTTAATGCCTCCCTAAAGAGGGCCTCCGACAACTTTCAAATCGCCTCTCAGGAGTATGTTCAGGACTCTAATTTTGTTGAGGACATTCTTAAAGAAAAACCTCCCACAAGTTGAGCTATTCCTTTGCTGAACTCCATAAAGAAACGCATTGCTCCTTCCTTATTGTCTCCTTCCCTTACAAGGGCTGTCAACCCTTGGGTTGAGCAACTGTTTTGCACCTCTCCATCTGACTCTATGTACATTCGCATTCGGAGTCATGCCATTCCGGACTCTCTGGTTATTTCAACCACCAGAAAAAGGGCTGGGGGGAGGGGTGGGCACTGTCTAAGTCCGATGCTCCCCCGATAAGGACTGCAAAAGACTCCATGCCCTGGGCAAGCGTATTACCACGTCTGCAGCCTTTTCTACCAGGATTGTGAATAATGCCACCCTTCTCGCTAGTTACAGCGACGTGCAGTGGGGCCTGCTCCAAGAATGCCTCTAAGAGGTCTCTGAACCCACTCGATCACGCCTGCTGGCGGTCGTCTCGGAGGGTAGACGGGTGACTCACAACATCCTTAAGAAAACACTAGGCACTGCTGAAACAGCGGAACACACTCTGGCACAGGGAACGCTCCTTAAGAGACCCGCATGGCTAAAGAATTCAGGTTTGAAGCTGAGACGCAAGCCTCCTTGATAAAAAAAAAAAAGCCAGTGGAAGAATCTGACTTGTTTGGTAAAGCTGTGGATGACGCCCTGGAAACAGCTAAAAAAGAATGAGACGCTGAAATCCCTTAATCAGATTACAGCCAAACCTTTCCAACAGCGGGGAGGTGCATACTCTTGGTCCTTTCGAGGTCAGTCCTTCTTCCGATCTCCAAATGGGCAATATGGCACAGGAGGTACCTCATGGTGCTCAGGACAAGGTTCAGCTGGCAACAGCCAATCTCAGCAAAGGGACAGCGCAGAGGCAAGGGTAGAGGCAGAATCTCCACCCAAAGAGGCTCCCCGGCCTCCGCACCAAAATGACTCGCCAGTCTGGGTCCCCTCCCATGCCTCCCCGTTTGGGGGTCGGTTGTCATCATTCATTCACACATGGGAGGGGGATCTCATCAGACCAGTGGGTGCCCAAGACAGTCATCCACGGTAATTCTATCGAGTTCCACCGGCCGCCTTGATACCATCCACCAAGGAGCAGACGCCTATCACCAGCACACCTGCAAATCCTACTGGAAGAGGTGCAGATACTTCAGCAAAAGGGCGCCATAGAAGTCGTCCCCATTCATGAGGTAAATGAGGTTATTTATTCAGTATACTTCCTTGTACCCAAAAAGTATCTCACCATGCGCCCTGTGTTAGCCCAGCGAACAAATGTATCAAACCGCTAAAGTTCATAATGACAACATTGCAGGAAGTAATCCCACTTCTGGTGCACAGGGATTATATGGCAACATTGGATATGAAAGATGCATATTTTCATATTTCAATGTTGCCAGTGCACAGAAAGTACCTAAGGTTCATGATAGATGCTGCGCACTGTCAGTTCAAGGTTCTTCCTTTCGGCATTGCATCAGCTCCCAGGGTGTTCACGAAGGTAAAGATAATTACAACACCAGGATCACTCAGGCAGGATCCTCCACTAAAGAATTATTCAAAATTCTGAAGGAACTAGAAAACCCTGTTTCGCCCCCGGAAACCTGCCTGAAAGACAAACCCTGGTGCACCAACATCCAGAACGCCCTCATCAATAAAATTTTAGGACTCCAAACTAAAATCGAAAACAAACTGCAACAACTCAACAACGTCACCAACCTTAGCCCACCCACACCTATCTACACTAGCCAGGCTTCTCGTTCAAAAAAGTCACCATACCGGAAGTTCAAAAAATCATCACATACCTGAAACCCTCTAACTGTAAAGGAGACAGCTGCCCACCTCAAATCATAAAAGATGCAGCCAGAGAGCTCTCCCCCTTCATCACCAAACTCATCAACCTATCCTTCACCAGCAGCTCCATCCCCAGCAACTTAAAACAATCATGGGTTCTCCCCCTCCTGAAAAAACAATCCCTCGACCCGGCCACACCCACAAACTACAGGCCCATCACCACAGTCCCCTTCCTACTGAAAATCCTGGACAGAGTCGCCTACATCCAAATTCAGGATTACCTAGAATCCAACCAACTGCTAGGAATACGTCAATCTGGCTTCAGACCTCAACACGGAACTGAAACCGCCCTTGTTGATCTCAAAAGCCAGATTGATGAAATTAAAGACAAAGGCAATGCCGCTATCCTACTCCTCCTCGACCTCTCAGCGGCCTTTGACCTGGTCAGCCATGAGGTCCTCTGTAATCACCTTGCCACTGCAGCCCACTTCTCCTCCCCTGCCATCACATGGATACAATCCTTCCTGGCTAACAGAACCATACAAGTCTTTTCCACCACAGCTGCAGCAGACCCCACCCCCATCACATGCGGGGTCCCACAAGGTTCCTGTGTATCCCCCACTTTGTATAACATATTTACAAAGCCCCTATTTGACCAACTGGATCATCTGGGTGTCACCTACACAAACTACGCAGATGACACCCAGATACTCCTCACTATCTCCGGTAATTACCAAGAAGACTCCGCCCGGATCAACAAAATATTCTCCATCATTCAGGCATGGATGGCCTCCCATGGTCTCTGCCTGAATGATGAGAAAACAGAGCTCCTAATTGTCGGCTCCCCCAACACTCTAACTAAACTTGACCCTTGCTATAATAACATCACCATCGATGGTCATCCCATTCCCATAGCCAAAAGCGTAAAAACCCTGGGTTTTTATCTAGATGCCAACTCCAACTTCAGCAAACACACCAATATGATCGCCTCAGCCGTTGCCTATACCGGCAAGCTCATTAGGGCCAGCAGACCCTTCCTATCACCCAACAGCTGCCTCACCCTTGCCAGGGCCCTAATACAATCCAAACTGGATTACTGTAACAGCCTGTACCTAGGCGCTAATCAATCCGTACTCAATAAATTGCAGGTAATACAAAATAACGCCTTACGCGCAGCCCTCAACATACCCAGACAAGAGCATATCTCTGCCACTAGGAAAGCCTGCAAATGGCTTTCCATACGCCAAAAAATTGATCTAAAAATCATCTGCCTCACGTACAAAGCCCTCAATCACCTAGCACCACCTTATCTAGCTAATAAACTCACCCTGAAACCTGCCACCAGACTCACCAGATCCTCCAACACTCTTTGCCTACTAGTGCCCAGGTTCCACCTAAAAAGAGCGGGAGGGGTAAGCTTCACAGTGCTGGCCCCCCAACTCTGGAACTCCCTACCGCTTAACATCAAAACTGTCGAATCCTTCCAGATCTTTAGGAAGCAGGTCATCAGATGGCTGCTAAACAAAGAATAACACCACTAACTCTAGACCCGTGCGGATACTGGCTTAGACACTGTATTTATTCTGAAAATTGTATATTGTACACACTGCATATGTTCTGTTTATTAACCACTGTATATATATGTATATATTATAAACCTGTACGAAGTATGCACACTGTAACCATATTCTTAAGCGCCCTTCTACCTCCGGGTTTGGAGCGCCATACAAATAAAATAAACAAACAAACTAACTTCTGGTAGTAGCTGCTCACCTGCTCAGGCAGTCCATCCCAGTCTACCCATACCTCAACGACTGGCTGATAAACAAGTGATTCATACGGAACAGGCCTATCAAATACCCAGAAGACGGTAGATGTCCTTCAGTTGAGGGTTCTTGATCAACGAGAAGTCCAGCCTAGACCCCAGCAAAGTCCAACAATTTCTGGGAGCTCTTATTCGGACAAAAGAGGGCCTCTGGACAGCCTCGTCTTTCCCTCAAAACATGCTGTTCCAGATCCCTCACTATGTAGCCAGTCACGAGGTGACCGTACGCAAAGCCATGCGACTGTTAGGGATGATGGCCTCCTGCTTCTACCTAGTTCCACACGCTCACTTTCGCATGCGCCCCATGCAAGATTGGCTCTCGAGCTAATGGTGTCAGACCAGCGGATAATGGGACGATCTAGTGGTTGTCTCGGCAGCCCTCGTTCAGTCTCTGCAGTGGTGGTCAAGGGAAAACCTCCTGCAAGGAAAGACCTTTAAAACCCCAACAGTAGAAGCCACTCTCACCACAGACTCATCTCTGACGGGGTGGAGGGCCCACCTCCTTAATCAGACTGCACTTGGGGTGTGGTCCCCAGCGGTAGCAACCAACCACTTAAACCTGTTGGAACTGCTAGCAGTATTCAAGTCCCTGAAGGCATTCCAGACTCGCCTCCATGGGAAAACTCCTTATCCACAAGTACAGTACTACGGCCATGTATTACCTAAACAAACAGGGGTGCACTCACTCTCCATGGCTATCCAGACTGTCACAGAACATATGGAAATGGGCTCTCAAACACAAGATCTTCCGCCTGTCACAACACGTTCCAGGGGAACTCAAATCTTCTGGCGGACGTACTCAGTCGAGACTACCCACTACCCGTAGAGTATGAGTGATGATTACACAAAGACATTGTTCTCAACGTCTTCACAAACTGTGGCTTCCCAGAGATCGACTTCTCCACAACTCTAGAGGACACACAATGCCCAGACTATGCCTCCAGGTACCTGCAGAACCGCTCCAAGGGGTATGGTCTCTGGATAACATGCAGGGAAATTTGTTTACGCGTCCTCTAGAGTTGCTAAAACATCTCTTTGCTACGTTCCTTCTCAGATCCCACCTCCATCTCTGGGTACTGCTTGTGATTTTAAGCCGATTAACTAACATCAGAAGACATGCATTACTCACCGTAATAGCATTTCTGATTTGTATCTGCTTGGATTCATATGCGCCCACCCTTCCTCCCCTCATGAAGTAGAAAGAACATAGACATCTTACACCTTCTCTCTACTGTACTCAGTCACAGTGACTGTAAGGCTCCCTCTCGGCAGAAACACAATCGGAGGGACCTCAGCGTGTGGGAGAATTTTGGTACACTACACATCACATTAGGGATAGTGTTAGTCACGGCCATGTCGATGTCCCCTTTGGATCCTCAAAAGTAAGACTCAATACTCCGCGATTACCACTAGATGTCAGACTATATGCACACCATGTGAATCTAAGCAGATACAATCATCAGAAATGCTGTTACAGGAATTGTTTGTTTTTTTCAGTTGCATAATTTTTATTTTTTTGTCTTAGTTGCGTATTTATAACCCGCTTAAACACCCAGAGGTTTCTAAGCGCAGACCCGGGGATCGAACCTGTGTTGCTTCATGTCGTCTTGCTTCCAAGGCGCGCACGTTGCCGTTAAGCTATTCTCCTGAAAAGGTAGTCAAATGATGATTATGATAATGATGTGTTATTTATATAGCAGCTTAATCCAAACTGGAGGGACACCCTGCTCCGATTATGATTTAGGGGTTGAAGTCTTGTATGAATCTCCACAAACCCCGTCTCCCACCCCTGTTGATTTATTGACTAGGTACACAGCCGTTTTGCATGGAGAATCTGATGGTTCTAGAATGCCTTGTTTCATTAGGGCAGATAGTTTTGAATATCCCTTCATCCACTTCTCTGGACATTGGATACTGTTTTGCACGTGGCAAAATAGCTCCTGGTTTAAGCTTAATTTTCACTGCTCTCACTCCCTTCAGTATGCCCACGTTGTATGGACTTGTCGTCCATTAACTACTTGGCACTTTTTCCAAGTCTTTCTAAAGAAAAATGTGTTTTTGTTTTTACCAAAACCATTCTCTGTGGTACCTCGATGTTCTCAACTTTAATCCAATAAGTGAGCCTTATAAAGAATACTCACTCATCATCTGAATAGTCATCACTAAACAGTTCATGTGTCAAATATGTCGCCAGATTCTGTAATATCGTATTTGACAACGAACCTCCTGGAGGCCAGGGCATTAATGTCTTATTGGTCGTGCCCTTAATCCATTTGGAATGATGCTGCCTAATTTTGGCTGTATACCTTGGTAATGTTCTGCATAAACGTGTGAGAGGTGTCTCTTCCCTGAGGACAAGTCCATTCAGACTGTCAATACTTTTGTTTCCTCTTCCTTCCAAGTTTATGAAATATATCGTTTTAATATATTTGAGCAGGCACAATCAATCCCACGTATTGCTGACCATCAGAATATTTTCTCTACCTTTTTGATTATTTTTTGGAAAAAGTCTATTGACACTGTTCTTTTTGCTCCTTTGTTTATACTTTAATTTTTTTTTATATCATTCTTTGGTTTTTAGTATCTTTAAACTGTCTTCTTTTTTTGTTTTATGGTTTCGTATGTTTCTAGCTATTAGATTGACATAATCCTTTGTCCAAAAAATGTAAGGAAATAAATAGGGTTTTATTTGTGCAATTTATTTCCGTATTTTTTTGTCATTAGTTTTAAACACGTTATCCTTTATACAAACATAGTATACCGTTTACATATGTGCACTTTCAATATATATATTTATTTCTGTTGCGTGACTTCCTTTACTGTCTCCGTGAATGTAACTGCTCCCTTTTTATTACTCCCTCTGGGAGTTTGACACACCCTCTTCTAATTGGTTCTGCCTTTAGGAGTCCTTAATGCTCCAATATGGAACTATAGCGTGTGCCCTTCTTGAGCGTGTGAATTTGATGTAATCTTATCTTTTCCTTTTATAATCCACACAATCCAGTTACTCATGTCTTATATAGATAACATAAAACAATTGCAGTCCCTCCCCTCTGTTTTTACCAGCTGCAATGGTCTACTTACATCCGTCGCTCAGCTCGAGTCCCTCGGCATCGACTCTCCCTCAATCGACCAGTTCGCCTTTCATCCTCGGGCCACCTGCGGGGATCGGACTGGAATTTGGGTCAAAGGGGCTCCTGTTAACCCTATGTTGAGCACGTGATTCTTTGCACGTGCTCTCTGCAGGAAACTCAGTGATCGTCCTTGATTGTGCAGGAACTGTAGATCGTTCTGCAGTCAGTGTCTGGGCTCTAGGTCGATTAGACCTGAACCATCCACACTGCTACCAAATGTTCTTTAGCACCTTTAAACCATCTTTGTGCTAGATGGAATAACCAATAAAATGTCTTATCAAATAACTTGACAGACTCGAAGCAAATGGTAAAATACTTCTTTTATCTCAATGAAGGAAAGCAGGGGTGCATCATTATTCATCAAATTGATTCATGCCGGATAACAATGTTTTTTTGATTATGCTTAGTTTATATATTGCTAGATGCATCATCTATGACGTCATACATTGCATATTACAGAAACCTATTGTGAGGAAGGCATAGTATCAAGCAGTAGACACACAATGGATACAAGTTTCGAAAACCTTTATTTACAAGTTTGATTGGGATGGTAGGGCCAGTAAGGAATTCTATCTCTAAATGGGAGTAATCTCGACCATTCAACAATAACAAATAGGTCAAAGTCTGTTTGGTCAAAATAAAAAAGCCTACACGAAGAAAAGGTAGCCTTGCCCTCCTTCTCAAGATAACAAATGTGATAATGTAATACAAAAAGAAATAATAGTGTCTCAAAAAGAAATGTCAGAATGGCTTCAATACCAACTCCCTTCCCCAGGTTCATCCCCATGGGGGTCTAGATGTTCTCTTACTAAACAAAGGATGGGTGATGGCACAGTTCTATCAGTCTTACACACTTTGGCTTGCTGGTACAGTTCAATCTTAGGCTTTCAATTTCTGTTAGTTCAATCACTACCTTAGTCTTCACGCTTTTCCTGGCACCTTGAAGGTTTCTTTCCTCCTCTCACTCGGCTCTGCTTTTTGAACAATCATGGCTTCTCGAAAGCTTGGAAATTTTGTCTGGCTTGCTCTTGATCCTCTCCACTGTTGATCAGCCCATTGGCCTTCCAACTCCCATGGCCTGGTTCGCATCAGCCTTGGAAGAGCTGTTCCTTCTCGTACCCTCCTCGCTCAATGTGTCTGTGCCTGCCACCTCTTATTTTCACAGGGACTCCTTAATAAGTGGCAGGTGTACTGTACATTATTAGAGCTACATGCCTGACTATGCCTGGCCTCCTTACAGGGACAGGGCCAATTCAAGCAGGGGTGGTAATCATTCTGGCTTTATTACTAATCTTCCTTGGTGCAGTACATTTGTCAAGACAAAGTGGGAAGGAATTATGGGAGTCATAGTTTCCCATAAAATAAACAGCGATGGGGGTTAGGTGGGTTGTGGAAAAAGGGGATACCGTGTCTCACCATTTGGTTCTTTTCCACTCCCTCAGTGCTCTCTACCCAGGTAATCCTCCCTTGCTTGTCCACCCCCAGGGTCTGGATCCAAAAGTGATGGCCTTTGCCTGGCAACCTGAGTACAGTATTCCCGGGGACTAGGTTGTGAAACAACCTCTGGTTTTTCACGCTATCGAGGGGTGGGATTGGATTAGAGGACCATATCTACATATAGAATGCATGAATGTTAGTGTCCCATCGGCCGTCCCTTGTCTGTAGGACACGCCCTGAGCTACTTCTACACACGTAGCACACTGATTAATGCAAAGAAAATGGCAGCAGAATAATACTTTCAAATTTGTGTGTACAAATGCATGGCAGGCTTTTCTAATTGGTTGGCAGCCCAAATCGAACTTTGGACATTCGGCTTGCTAGGAGCACGTACATAGAAACGAAACCCAGGTGTTGGAGATGCATCAGCTCTCCCATTGTTTTCCCCAATTAGTCCACGCTCTCATCTGTGAGGCTTATGCCAATGTACTCTGTTTGAAGACTGACCTTGCCAGTCTGCATCTCGAACATTCAAGGGAGTGTAGACACACCCTTATCTTAGCTTCAAGCCTAATGAATAGCCCTTGTTTGCAAGCGCTTCGCCACGTGTTACAAAATAACAAATTTGTCCATTTCGACAATGTATTCAACATTATTTGATTCAATTATACGCAGTGCAGTTGCTCCTCTTGGCCTTTAGGGACTTGCTGACTTTATCCCATATAAACCTTGTGCATGTTTAATTGTCCAATATGGGGCAACTGTAAATGTACTTGTTCCTCCTAATCTTGGGAAATATGTCCTTCGCACATGGTCTGCTCATTTGACTACCTTCGTACTTTGCATTCGTCTCTCCAAATAGCATCCTTGGTCCGAGACCAATGTACTCTATTTTGCAAGGGAAAAACAACTTCATCATCTTTTTCACTTTAACATCCTGGGCTCATATTTTGAGGTAGCTGGGTTGATTGACATCTTTTTCTAATGGTCGTCCTAAATGTTGAATATATATATATTTCTGAGGCTTGTGGAATCTGCTTAGATCACATGCTGTGCATAGGCCGACATCTAGTGGAAGCTGCGGAGTATTACAGTTTGTTTTTCGAAACTCGAAAATGGGCGTCGACACAGGCGTGCCAGTAATACTATCCCTAGTGTGACGTCCACTGTACCCAAGATCCCTCACGCGTCTAGGATCCTCAGATTGTTTTTTTCCGCCATACTGGTCGGAAGCATCTTGCGGAGTCCCCTGGCCTTAGTCTTACTTTTGCTAATTATTGAAGTTTAAAATTATTTATTGACATCCTTCCCCACCCCAACGTCGAACCTCGACACTCGACGACGGCTGGAGAAGACATCGACCGTCGGCTGCTGCACGACGGATCTGGGCCTCGGGAGGCCGCTGGCCTCGGCCCGGGCCTAGTAGGCCGCTGGCCTCGGCCCTGCAAGTAGGGAGAGTGGGGGGTGGTACATACTCTTCACTCTTGGTATATAGGTACACCTTATATATTTCCAACACTTACCAGCCCGCTGCCTCAAGGTGCGTATGGAGGGTACCCCTTTCCAATTCTGCCCCAAGTGCAACCGCAAATACCCTTGGGTCGACAGGCACGCCACGTGCAATCTCTGCTTGCCGAGGGACCACCCCGAAGCGAACTGCAGAGCGTGTAGTAGGTTTAAGCCTAAGACACTTAAGGACCGTTCGACAAAGCGTTGGGCCCACCACGCCAGGCAGGCGGCCATGGCAGCGGAGGGCGCCTTCAGCGATGGCAGCGACGCCGTACTTTCGGACGGCGAGGGCATTACGGCGTCGAAAGACTGCTGAGCGCAGGTCCCCGACCTCGGAAGGTTGTCCGGCAGGGCGGCTATGGGGAAGACCCCCGGCGACGCAAGCGCTACACACCCTACACACACTAAGCCCAACCGAACCTCGACGACGTCGACTTCTCGGAAAGAGGCACAGATAGAACGGTCCGACTCGGTGTCCTCTGGGCGCTCTCGATCGAGATCGCCTCATGACGCAAGGCAATCATCCACTCTTGCCAAGAGTGCCTTGCTCCCTAGATTAACGGAAGTTCGATCGTCGGAAGACGAAGACGACTTCCACCCCCAGGCCGCGCTCCAGGAGACCGAGGCCGCAGTTAACACCAGCGAGGCCCCACGCTCGAAACACACAGATACCTCTCCCGACCCTCGACGCCACCCGTCGAAAGTCTCTGGGGCCTCCAAGGGGCAGGGAAAACATTTTTCCACGCACGGGGAGGGGGGGAAACAGCGGAAAGCACAGCCTTCCACTCCTGTAAGACCATCCTTCCACCCTAAGCAGACAGACAAACACAAATCTACTGGGACATCAACATCCAGCAAGGGTACCCTTGATAAGTCCTCTAAGTTGCCTACTAAAGTCATACCCTGTTCCAAAGAATGGTCCAGTGAAGACATAGACAGGGTCATGTCAAGGATGTCTTCCTTAGCTGATTTTTATGACAAAAACCCAGAACATTTCCTTTCGTATGACCCTCAAGGGGCCACACCCTCAGGCTCCTCTGATCCTATCCCCCTAAGTAAAAAGGCCCGGTTCGAAAGACCTGAACCCTTCGAGGTGCAGCCTTACTCTACTCCATACTCTACTCCACACCCCAGTTACCAAGGACAGCCTTTCCCTGAAGGGGACCAGGAGTTTAACATTATGGAGGAACAAACCGGGACTGAATACTATGCGGATGATGAGGACCTGGAGGAGGTAGAAGATGAGCAGGAAATTTACAGAGTAGATTCCCCGGTAGAGAGCGAAGCCCCAGTTACAGACTCGCCAGTTGATAACCAGCCCCTCCTTAATGAAGTTCTCGCTCGCGCAGCAGAACATTTTCACATCGACACCCACGGTGTACAGGAGGAAAGGGACTTCGCAGAAGAGTTGGTGGGAGAGAGGAGGCCGGTCGCTCAGACCATCCCTATCCTTAAAACCATCCAACGTAGAATAGATCCATCCCTGGTGAATCCTAACCTCACCAGAGCCGTCAACCCCAGAGTCGAAAAACTTTTTCGGGCAGCCCAGTCTGACCCTCTTTATATAAGAGGACATCTTAAACCAGACTCCCTAGTGGTTACCAACACTCGGAAGAGGGCTGGGACACCCTTATCGTCGTCAGAAGCTCCTCCCGACAAGGAGAGCAAAAAACTGTATGGGTTTGGCAGGAAGGTAGCCTCAACGTCCGCCTACCAAGCAAGGATTGCAAACTCCACCACCCTGTTGGCAAGTTACAACTGCCATCAATGGGAAGAGGTCGCGGCGCTCATAGCCTCTGCTCCTGAACCGTTAAAGGGCCAGTTGGCTCGGATCTCGGCAGAAGGGAGAGCCGTGTCTGGTTGCATATTAAAAGCAACTTTCGACGCCGCGGACAACGCAGGAAGATTGATAGCGGAAGGTACTGTTATCAAGAGACATGCGTGGTTACGGCAGTCGGGGTTCAAAACAGAAACCCAGGCTTCATTAATAGACAAGCCGGTGGAACCCGATCTATTGTTTGGGAAAGCGGTCGAAGACGCACTTAAGAATGCCAAGGACGAATACGAGACTCTCAAATCCCTTGGCCAGCTTACCAACAAACCCCCTAACCAGAGGGGGAACAGTAATTTTCGTCGCCCACGCGGCCAAAATTCACAAAGAGGCAACTGTGCCCAAGGACAGGGTACACAATGGAACAACAACCAGCAGTCTACCCAAAGTTACGGCAGGGGTAACAAGAGAGGTCGTGGAAGAGGCAGAGGCAGCCCCAACAAGGGAGGTGGCACGCCTCCACCAAAGCAGTGACGCTCAGTTCAGGGTCCCTTCTCACGCAACCCCAGTAGGGGGACGCATTTCCAACTTCACCCAGGCTTGGGAAGGGATCACCTCAGACAGATGGGTGCTGTCAACAGTGTCCACAGGATATTGTATAGAATTACTGCAGCGTCCCCAGAACCACCCTCCACGACAAAGAATACACTCCTTAGAACATCAGAAGATCCTTCTCGAGGAGATCGCCATTCTGCTAGAAAAGGACGCGATAGAACTCGTCCCAGGACACCAGGTAAACAAGGGTATCTATTCAACTTAATTCCTTGTGCCAAAGAAAGATTTGGCAATGCGCCCAGTATTGGACTTACGGCCTGCCAACAAGTATGTCAAGCCCCAAAAATTCCGTATGACCACGCTACAAGAGGTAATCCCCCTCCTAAAAAAGGGGGATTACATGGCAACCTTGGATATGAAAGATGCTTATTTTCATATTTCCATGCTCCCAGCGCACAGAAAATACTTGCGCTTCAAGGTAGACAGTCGCCACTACCAATTCAAGGTACTGCCCTTCGGCATAGCCTCAGCACCAAGGGTATTCACCAAGTTACTGGCGGTGGCAGCTGCACACCTACGCAGGGAGGCAATCCCAGTGTACCCTTATCTGGACGACTGGCTCATAACGGGGGAAACCCCAGGAATTTGCAGGTCAAACATTCAGAGGACTATCGACCTCCTCCACGAATTAGGCTTCTCTATCAACGAGAAGAAGTCAAGTCTGGTGCCAAGCACCTCAAAACAGTTCCTAGGAGCAGTCCTAGATACTCAGAAAGGGTTGACCTTCCCTTCGGAAGAGAGAATTCGAAATATACTACTGCAAATTCCACATTATCAGTCAGGTCAACAAATAACGGTACGCAAAGCAATGCGGTTACTGGGCATGATGGCGTCATGCATTTACCTGGTCCCCCACGCACGTCTGCGCATGCGTCCCATGCAGGAATGGTTGGCGAAACAGTGGTCTCAGGCAAGTGGTCAGTGGGACGATCTAGTGGTCGTTTCGCCAACACTCGTACAGAGCTTACACTGGTGGACAAGAGAGAATCTCGCAAGAGGAAAACCCTTTTACGATCCCGAAGTACAGGCAGTGGTGACTACAGATGCATGCCTGACTGGGTGGGGAGCTCACCATCTCCACCACACAGCTCAGGGTCTCTGGTCTCACTCAGAAGCCAAGAACCACATCAACCTGCTAGAGCTTCTGGCAGTATTCCGAGCGCTTCGGGCGTTCGAGCCCCATCTGCTAAACTTGTCGGTGCAAATCCGGACGGACAGCATGACAGCCATGTTCTATCTGAACAAACAAGGAGGGACTCGTTCGCCAAATCTGTCCAAGCTTGCCCAGAAAATCTGGATATGGGCACTCAGACGGAACATCTTCCTGTCATCACAACATGTTCCAGGGGAGCTCAATTCCCTAGCGGATACCCTAAGCAGAGACTCCCTCCCAGAAGAACACGAATGGGTCCTTCACAGAGATATCGTAGAAGATCTCTTCTCTCAGTGGGGTTTCCCCACTATAGACCTATTTGCCACAAGCGAAAACAAACAATGCCCAGGATTTGCATCCAGGTTCCCCCAGCCAGACTCCCAAGGGAACGCCCTGTGGATGAACTGGTCAGGGATGTTTGCGTACGCTTTTCCACCAACTCCTCTCATCAGGAAGGTGGTGTACAAGATGAACAAAGAATCGATGACGCTCATCCTAGTTGCTCCCATGTGGGCGAGACAACCATGGTTTCCACACCTACGCAGGATGGCGGTGTGCGAGCCCATCAAACTCCCAGCCTGGTACAACCTACTGTCCCAGCAACAAGGTCAAACAGTGCACCAGAAACCCAACTCAATGAACCTGGCAGCATGGCTCCTGAGGTCATAGAGTTTGGGCATCTCAATTTACCACAGAGGTGTATGGACATCCTAAAAGAATCCAGGAAGCCAAACACAAGGCACTGCTACTTTGACAAGTGGAAGAGATTCGTTATTTGGTGCCAGAATAAACAAATCAACCCAGTTGATTGCACTCCTTCCAATGTTGTAACATACATGCTCCACCTGCTGGACGCAGGGTTGGTTTTTAACTCTCTGAAGGTACACCTGGCAGCCCTCTCGGCTTACACCACATCCCATAACAAAGTATCGTGGTGGAAAGTACCAGTAGTTAAAGCCTTCATGGAAGGAGTAAAGAGACTTCACCCTCCTATTTCGAACCCACCGCCAGGATGGGACCTCAATGTGGTGCTAGCTAAGCTCATGGGCCCCCCTTTCGAACCCATGCATAAAAGTAGTCTCAAACACCTGACTTATAAAACGGCCTTCTTAGTAGCCATTACCTCTATAAGAAGGGTCAGTGAAATTCAGGCTCTGTCAGTGCAGGATCCTTTCTTTACTATCCACAAAGACAAACTGGTTTTACGCACACACCCTAGGTTCTCACCTAAATTTATATCTAAGTTCCATGTAAACCAGTCCATCGAGCTTCCGGCTTTCTTCCAGAACCCGCAAAGCTCAGCTGAGGTGAAACTACACACCCTTGATGTGCGTAGGGCGGTCCTCTACTATGTAAATAAAACCAGACCGCTAAGGAAAACAGATCAACTGTTTGTCTCCGTAGCTACAGGCAGAGAGGGGGATCGCGTCTCTAAAGGCGCGATCTCGAAGTGGATTATCAACTGTATATAGCTGTGTTACTCTCTTTCAGAAAAAACTCTGCCTTTTACGCCAAGGGCCCATTCTACTAGAGGCATTGGGGCCACTCTGGCTTTCATTGCAAATGTTCCCCTCGACACCATTTGCAAAGCAGCTACTTGGAGCTCTATTCACACTTTTACTCAGCATTACTGCATTGACACTCATTCCAAGGCAGATACACAAGTGGGACAAGCGGTTCTAATACACCTGTTTGCTCATGACCCTTCTCACATCCCACCTCCTTCTTCTGGTACTGCTCGCTAATCTATGCACAGCATGTGATCTAAGCAGATTCCACAAGCCTCAGAAGGGATACATTACTCACCGTAATCGTATTTCTGATGCTTGTATCTGCTTAGATTCACATGCGACCCACCCTTACTCCCCTCCGAGAGAAGGCGCATGATTGCTTGTAGTCTTACCTTTCTGTCTATCTGCTTGGATTATCTGTACTCACGCTACTCCTCATGCTTCCTCATGTCAGAAAAAATACAATCTGAGGATCCTAGACGCGTGAGGGATCTTGGGTACAGTGGACGTCACACTAGGGATAGTATTACTGGCACGCCTGTGTCGACGCCCATTTTCGAGTTTCGAAAAACAAACCGTAATACTCCGCAGCTTCCACTAGATGTCGGCCTATGCACAGCATGTGAATCTAAGCAGATACAAGCATCAGAAATACGATTACGGTGAGTAATGTATCCCATATATCTCTCTCATAAGCAAGCTTCTATATGTTCTTTCTACCTTGTGTTTATGTATTTACAGCTATTGACCAGTGTGTCACTTCATTCTTCTTCGTGATTACTGCATCATTGAATGCATGTTTCTTAGTTTTTCATTTACATCATCATCCTTAAGTATTTTCATATTGTTTCAGCATAGGTTCTTCTATCTTTGACATTCTTTTGCTGTGGTCAGACTTTTGACGTCTTACATTCTGTTCGTGGCTGCATTTCGACAGCTCGGCAATGAGCATCCTTCTTGGTAACTTTCCTCCATTATGTAAGCTTGTGGGTACACCCTAAATGGTTGACTGAGTGCATATCGTCTCTCAAATACTTGACGTGGTACAGGAATAGTGCAAGGAATCATGCATGGGTTCCCACTTGTGGCTCTTCGTCTGTCATGGGATGGTGCTAAGGGAGCGGAGGCCAGGTAGAAGGTGTCCAACCTGCTCCTCTACATTACCTAAAGCTCATATCTTGCTCTTAAGATAAGCCTAACTGCTCTGCCACTCTACTAAGGTCCTGAGTTAGTACAGACTGATACTAAGAGTTGGGGATTTACAAACCACTGGGATAGCTTACTCAAGTCTTACCTCCAAGTAGGACTTTAGTAAACCTGCCCTAACAGGCACTAAAGGGGCAAGCAGTTTAAAAGATGAATGGTAAACTGCTTTAATATTACCGAGGATTCCCAGCTTGACGATGTCCCCATCGTCAAATATTAAAGAGCATGTGAATCCATGAAAGATACCAATGCTGCAGAACAGGAGTAACAGGTAAGTAACTTATTCCTTCTGCGTCTTGAGCTACAGTGATTCCTTGTTAAATGTTTTCACTCCTTCAAGTGTTATGACCTTGTAAGTCTGGGTTGTGTGAAACTAGCCCTGTAGTACCCCTCTAGGGTTTGTTGTGTAATCCAGTTTCCTCCCTCTAGGAGCTATACAACGGAATAGTGTGCATATGCATTATTCATAAGACTGTGTACATGAGTGTAGGCAGAATCCTTTGACTGACACATGCTGGGCATTTGTGTCCTGATAATGAAATCAATGCATGTTTCTATTATCTAGGCTTTACTCCTTGTCTCATCTTATGCCTTTTATGTAGAGTGTCTATCACCAGGCAGCAGACTTATATTTCAGGGATGTGAGTGGGTTGGGTGTTAACTGGCCATTACTGTTTTTCTCCCTAAGCTGTACCTGGTGTTAGGTTTAACCTAAGTGCCTATTTTGACCTTATAGATCATCTGTGTGATTTTACTAAGTGTATATTTTTCAGTACACTAGTTTGGTTTATTGTTTGGGGGTGACTTTAGGAATAATTGTACGTCACTGCCAGCCTTCTTCCGTCCCTTGATACAACCTCACTGCTCTGCTACAGCTACAATTAGAGAGTCTGATCTTTGCTTTAGGGTGGAATTCTGTTTTACCATTAGGTTACATGGATGCAGAGCCCACCCCACTGGGTCATGTAAGAATCTTCCTAACACACCTCTTGAGCATTTCACTTCTGACATGCAACACCTAAACATTTCTAGAATCTAAATAAAGACCACGGCATATTGCAGCCCAAAGTCGAAGTGATGCCGCATAAATGCACATCAGTCTCATTGAGCATGAACCGTGCTGAAAAGAAAATGCAGTAAGATGCTGCCAGAAATATTAGTCCATAGGATTTAGTTACTTTTAAATGTACTAGATATTTTTCCAAATATACTGATAAAATTCTCTTTACTTTCTTGGATCTAGGTGAGAAAAAAGGATCAGATAAATATTGAAACGAAGAACAAGACTGTGAGATTTATTGGAGAGCTTGCCAAGTTTAAGATGTTTTCTAAAAATGACACTCTTCATTGTTTGAAAGTAAGTAGAAGTTTGCCTCTGTTTGCATACACGCACTTCAATGCATTATTCTATCTTTTCTGCTGTCCAGGCACTGTGATTTTCACAGCACTGATTTTTTTTTAATCACCTGCACCTGGCTCAGACCTGTTGAAATACGTAGGGTGCATGGCTTGAAATATGATGCAGGCTTGAGATGTCATGGTTATTTAAGCCCTTATATCTTATTTTATTATTCTCTGCTCAGGAGGGAGAAAGTGGGTGAGTGTGCGAGATGGTACAATGTTGAGTGTGCGAGGCTCCAGTAGTTTCTGTAGTGTCAGTTGTAGTTACCACATATTCGGATAACGGACTAGCTGGGAACTGCCTTATCTGTTTGTTTGTACTGCTGATTATGTAGAATAAAGCAGTACACGTTTATGATGCATCTGACTGCTGCTTATTTCTCTACAACAGAGAGTCATTGCAGGCGATGAGTGAGCCGTGATGGGGAGAATTATAATCTGTTCTACTAGTGTGCATATATAGGCCTTCTGGGTATAGGTTTAAACTGACAAAACCTGGTAAAAACCCACTGAAATCTATAGTTCGCTTTTCTGTGGAAACCAGCAAAACCTGACCATGTCTACTGGCAGTGTTTTCGCTGTGCTTTGCATTTGCTTCATTTGCTATCAGGTGAGGCCTAGAGCAGTGGCGGTAAATAAAGAAGTCTGGAGGGACCACAGCCTGATTGATGCTGTGTGCCAAACAAAACTATTTGTAAGTTTGTTAAGCTCACTGATTGGCTTACCTGTAGAAAGGTCTTCCTCGGGTATTCTTCTTTTACTATAGTAAACACGCACCTTTTGTAACCACCCGCTGTCGCCTGCAAGTTACACACCCATTCTCCCCCAGCCCCCCATTTAATGGCTTCAGCATAGATGTATTCCTTTTGACTGCATTTGAAGCCAATGGTTATATCCATAGATATGGATAGATGAAGAGCCTCAGTCAGCAGATGTCTTTTTTGCTATCCTCCATGGCCCACAGTCAAAAAAGACCACAGAGTAAAATGGCCTTAGTGTCAAAATCGCTACCATTAGAGATTTGGCTACCAAGGCCATATTACTCTGTGGCCTTTTTTGACTGCGGACCATAGAGGATGGCAAAAAAGACACATCTGCTGACTGAGGCTCTTCCTGAACCCACACAGTCCTTCCTGCTTTGTGTTTGATACAGTTTAAACTTTGTTAGGGTCCTCCAGGTGCCCCATTCCAGTAATGTGTGGTTGTGCCAGAGTGTTTGGATGGCCAGTCCTGATAGGCTGGCTGTATATGTTAAATGTTAAAGGTATTTATACTGTGCACCGTCACCAACGGAATTGGTCCCCAGGCGCTGAGGCGGATCTGCAAAACAAGAAGGTGGAGCGGGTTATGTTAGTCGGGTGAAGAGGGAGTAGGAAAATGAGAGAAGTGGTGTGCTGTTGGCGGCTTCAGTATGGTTTTCACCTTGCGTATGGTTGGTGCGGTTTGTGTTTGTTAGTTGTTGGAGTGTGGTGAAGTGCGTGCAGTTTGCAGGGCGAGAGATGGTTGTGTGGATTTTCGGGTGAGTTAGGTTTGCAGAGATTTGAGCTTGGGTTAGTAGGTTATATATCCTAGGCCGTTGCAGGTCTTGTTCTATTAAACTGGCATTCCTGTAGGTAATCTTAATTGCCACTTTCCTTTATTGTCCATCTAGTTGTTGTGAGTGATGGCGTGGCGTGTTCCCTGCTGTGTTGTATTTGAACTTCCGTGTAATGGAACGTGGTGTCTGGTCCCCTCCTCACGCCCCCTCTGGTATATTTTAGTAACAGTAAAAGACCGATTATTGTGGCCACAAGTTTACTCAATGGCAAAGCTGCACTTCTAGTGATTTATTATTCAGAAATTTAATATAAATACATTGCCACCTTCTACAAAAAGCAGATGTTGGGTAGAATTCTCAGAAATGTTTTAATTCCCTTCTACCCTAGGGACCACCAGCACTTTTGCTGGAACTAAGGACTTTTTAATTTTTAACCTGGAGAGAGTGAGACGCTTCTTCTCACTCATGTATTTTTGTGTGATTTGGAATCTGTTTCTTTTTGACTTTGGAGTCTGACAAACTCCATAGTGATCATGTTTACATTGTGGCACACAGCACCTGCAAAGATTTCCCAAAGGTTTAAATACCTCCTCTTGGAGCAGTGAAGTGAAATTGACTTTGCTTACATTTTGTAACTTTTTAGACCCAGCACACACTATCTTACAATAGGGTGCTGGAGGGGTTACCTAGCTGCAGTAAGGCACCCATGGGTAACCCATTTTGTCAAAATGGCCCTGGGCTTTTTTGTTTTTTTTGGTTTTGCCATTTCTTGCTGGAAAGGTCCTTAAGATTTACTCTGTGCGCCAAACCAGGTTTGGTCCCTTTGTTTGTTTTGTCTTTGGCGGGGTTCACAAGTGAAGCCCGCCTCTGGCTCCAGGGTGTCTGACAGGGGCAGGAAGTGAGGGAGGTGCTGAAACTCCCTGTGCTTAAGCCCCTTGGTTCCAGGAATGCACCAAGGCAAGGACAGCCACCCTGCTGTGTGATTGACAGCTAAGCTGGAATGAATGGGGGAAACCTGCATAAAAGGCAAGGCTGTTTGGCTTGGAAGGCAGAGTCGTCCACTGGACAAAGGAGTCCGAAGAAGAACTTGGAAATGATGCCTGCTGCAACCCCTGGACCGTTGGTGTGCCCAGTAAAGACCTGCTGCTGTACTGAAACTCCGAATTCACCTAGACTAGAAAAGCTCTGCAAGGACGATTTCTCCCCTTGGGTTGGTGGGACCAATCAACCCAAAGTGAACTCGTCTGGACATCCTCTCGGAGCTGGCTGTACTTCTGCTGCTGCTTCTGGCACCGAAGTGCCAGGGAGAGGAACACCAGATTGGGTGCATCACTTTTGAGTTGGACCCGAGCTCCAGGAAGATCCTCTGGACTCCCAGGAAGGAGGACTGACCAAGCCTGAGCCACCTCAGAGTGCTGGACCCCAGATGCAAGGGAAGTCCATAGTGGTAGGCGAGAACCGCGGTAGTGCTATTTGCTCAGAGGCAAGGAGCTGAAACCGCAAAGTGCAGCTGAATTGAACCATCCCATTGCAGTGCAGGAGTCCCAAGAAGTCCTCCCTCTTGTCCCCACGGCTGAGGCCCAAGAACAGGATCTGCAGAGCTGTACAGGAACAGTAGCCAGCTGGAACCATTTCTTCTAACCAAAGGTACTTTAAAACTAAGAGGACTTAACTCTTGTTGTGTAGCCTTACATGCTCTCAGTTGAGACTTGTCTTGGTTGCCTTGGCATGTTTGCCTCTCACAAGCCTCACAGCTTGTGGCCCTAGAATGATTCTACTTTTTCTACAAAGACTTCTAAAACATTGTGCAAGACCTTTACTTACCTGCAAGTGCTTCAGCTCACCTAGACTTTTGCTAACTTAACATTGGCTGGCCTGGCTCCCTGAAAGACACTTCTTACATCTGACTCTTTGCTTTACCTTTCCTCCAGGGAAGGGTTAATTGACTTTGCATTGGAGGGTTAAAAGGTACTTACTTGCTTCAGAATATTTGTGTAACCATTGTTTTATTCTTGAACCCTTTTCTTTGACACTCATCTCAGGATTGGTCTTTCTGATGTTTGTTAATCTGCTTAGAATCACATGCAGTGCATAGGTCCGACATCCAGTGGTCACTGCAGAGTATTGCATTTTGTTTTTCGTAGTCGAAAAGGGGACGTCGACAAGGCGTGTCTGAAACACTATCCCTATAGTGACGTGCGTTGTACCCACAATCCCTCACGCGTCGAGGTCCCTCAGATTGTTTTTTTCCGCCCAGCTTCTGGTCGCCTTCACGCGGAGCTCCTCGAGAGACATTGCAACTCCTCGACCTTTGGTCGTTTTTTCACATAATATTAATAATCCCTCCCTCGACGCAGTTGTAAGCTGTTCTCCGCCGAGCAAAATCTTCGACGGAGGGTCGAGCGGAAGAAATCCTTCGGCGCTGCCGAACACGTGGCCTCGCCTCGCAGGCCATATACAGTAGGGAGAGTGGGGTCGTGGGACATCTCTGGGTCTTTTCTGAGAATGCCTTTCCCTTTCCCCTTCCTTTCCCTTGGGGTGCTTATCGCGATTTATTGCCTCGGCTATGGAGAGGACACCCTTTAGGTTTTGCCCGCTTTGCAAAGGCAAATTCACTTGGAAGGACAAGCATTCACGGTGTAACCGCTGCTTGCCCCTCGATCACAAGGAGGAAGGTTGCGCGGCTTGTCGGCTTCTTAAGCCTAAAACTCTAAAAGACCGTAGGGTTAAAAGGTGGGCGGCCTACGCGATGTCGAAGGCCGAAGGTTCACCCGCCGCTGCTACCACCGACAGTGACGAGGAACGCGATAACACGACCTCCGCTACGGAAGTCGAAACCCCCTCTAAGGAGCGCTTGCGCGCTTCGTCGTCTGTCCCCGGCCCCGACGGGCTCGGCTCACGCCCTGCTTATGGGGATGAACACCCCGGCGACACTGACGCACACAAAGACTCACATAAGCACACAACCAATGGCTCTACTTCGTCTAAGACGAAAAGAGCTTCGGCGCCCAAGGAGACGCAGGTTCCACCGGCGGCCTCCTCGGACCGTTCGGGTTCGAAGCCCCTCTCGCAGCCGCGACCAGCGACTGGGCTTTCGGCAAATAAGAGCGCCGCCCCCAAACCATCGGCCGGCGCGCATCAACAGAAGGCGCATACCGCCGTAGAGCATTCGACACCCATAGCGTCGAAAACGCAAGCTTCCGCCGACAAACGAGTCGCCGAAAGCTTGGCGAGGATCGCTGTAGCCGACGCCCAGAAGCGTACGCCGAAGAACACGTCGAGCGCTACGCATAAGTCGAAAGACACGCCGAAAAAGCCCGAAGAAAGGCAGGGACTACCCCCTTCAGTCGGGGGGTCACCCAGCACACCTGAAGGTTTTTCGGAGGGCGACGGGACACTTTCCTCGACGCTTTGGGAGAGGTCGAGCCATTTCCAGCTAGATGACTCTATTTTTCCCCCGCCAGACCGCTCTGGGGTACCCCATGAAACCATGGAAAGACTCCACCTCTGTATGTAGAGGATGGAAAGGTTTATGAATACCCAGACCTCTCAAACTCCCAAGAGGACTAGAGAAGGGCCTCAGGAGGACCCCAGGGCCAAAAATCCGAGGCTAGTCGATCCCCAGGTGGACACAGCCTCAGACTTCCATAACGTATACGACCTCACTGGAGAGGAAGAATACTTGGAGGAGGAGGATGTTTTCATGGACGATGAAGGACAGAACCAGGAGGAATGTCTGGGAGACAGGCCAGACATTATAGAAGAAGGCTTCCGAGAAGACACTGAAGAAGGACCTTCGCACCCCTGGCAATCCCCATCAGTATATTCCGACACTGATGTCCTAAACCTAAATCCTCCTGACAATTCACCGGTTAGGAACACGTCTTCAATTGACGATCAGCCCACTTTCAATGCACTGTTGCGCAGAGCAGCAGCACATTTTGAACTGGACACTGGGGAGCTCTCTCCAGAATTAGACTTTGTGGAAAAAGTAATTAAAGAGAAACCCCCGGTCAGCCAAACCATTCCCCTCCTAGCTTCAGTGAAGAGAAGAATCATCCCTTCGCTGGCCACTCCCGCATTGATCAGAGGGGTCAATCCGAGAATTGAAAAACTTTTCACTCCTTCTCCCTCAGACCCGCTCTACATTAGGGGACATTCCATTCCGGATTCCCTAGTAGTATCTAATACTAGAAAGAGGGCAGGGGTACCACTTTCCACCAGTGAGGCACCCCCTGACAAGGAGGGCAAAAGGCTATATGCCCTTGCAAAAAGAGTAACTTCCTCGGCTGCCTTCTCAGCAAGAATTGCGAACAACAATTCTTTGCTTGCTAGCTATGCAGACGCGCAGTGGGCCAAACTGCGCAAGGACGCCGAGGAAGCACCGGAGCCTTTACGTACACGCCTACTTTCAACTATTGGCGAAGGAACCCAGGTGAACCAGAGCATTGTAAAGAACTCTCTGGACGCGGCAGAAACAGCGGGACGTTCCCTGGTGCAGGGAATACTCCTAAAACGCCATGTATGGCTGCGCAACTCAGGGTTTAAACCGGAGACACAGGCGTCTTTAATAAATAAACCTGTGGAAGACTCTAACCTCTTCGGAAAAGCGGTGGATGAAGCTCTAGAGATGGCTAAAAAAGAGTTCGATACTATCAAGACTCTTGACCAAATCTCTAAGCCCACTGCCAGACGCGGCTATGGCAACAAACGCTTTTTTCGTGGCCAACGCCAACAACAACAACAAAGTCAGCATCAACAATACCCTGCCACCAATTACCAGACCAATAGTGGGCAGTACAGCCAAAGAGGCCAACGCCGGGGTAAAGGGAGAGGTCGGGGATCCACCCCCAGAGGCTCCCAAGCCCCCAACAACTCCAAGTGACGCGAAGATTCGCGTCCCCTCCCATGCAACACCGGTCGAGGGCCGGATAACATCCTTTCTTCCTGCATGGGAGGAGATAACGTCAGACCGTTGGGTACTTTCCACCGTAGCCCACGGATGAACATCTTGCCATCCTTCTCCAAGAAGTACAACAACTGCTGGAAAAAGGAGCCATAGAGGTCGTGCCTCTATCTCAGGTAACGGAAGGTATTTATTCAGTGTACTTCCTTGTACCCAAAAAGGATCTAACCATGCGCCCTGTATTAGATCTGCGCCCAGCGAACAAGTTTATCAAACCCCAAAAGTTTCGTATGGTAACCTTACAGGAAGTAATCCCAATGCTTTCTCAGGGAGATTACATGACAACATTGGACATGAAAGATGCATACTTTCATATTTTAATGTTGCCAGCGCACAGAAAATACCTCAGGTTCATGATAGAGGGCAAACACTACCAGTTCAAAGTGCTACCCTTCGGCATAGCATCAGCACCAAGGGTATTCACGAAGGTGCTGGCAGTGGCAGCGGCCCACCTGCGCAGGTTGTCCATCCCAGTTTACCCTTACCTCGACGACTGGCTCATAACAGGGGATTCTTACGAAACATGCTTCTCCAATACCCAAAAGACAGTAGACCATTTGTTCCAGTTGGGCTTCTCCATCAACGAAAAGAAGTCCAGTTTAGACCCCAGTCAAATCAAGCAATTCCTAGGGGTTCTAATTCAAACAAAGGACGGCCTCGTCTTCCCCTCCAAAGAGAGGGTCCAAAACATGCTGTTTCAAATCCCTCAATATGTGACCGGTCGAGAGGTGACGGTACGCAAAGCAATGCGCTTGCTAGGAATGATGGCGTCGTGTATTTATTTGGTACCTCACGCGCGCCTGCGCATGCGCCCAATGCAAGAGTGGCTCAACAGCCAGTGGTGTCAGGCCAGCGGACTATGGGAGGATCTAGTTGTGGTCTCGCAAGCCTTGGTTCTCTCGCTACGGTGGTGGACAAAGGAAAACATGGAAAAAGGGAAACCCTTTGCCACACCCGCGGCGGAAGCCACTCTAACCACAGACGCATCCCTCACAGGATGGGGGGCGCACCTATCCCATCAGACTGCTCACGGAGTGTGGACTCCGAACGTAGCATCCAAACACATAAATCTACTGGAGCTACTAGCTGTGTTCAAGGCGCTAAGAGCCTTCCAGGAACACCTACAAGGCAAAACAGTAATGGTCCTTACAGACAGCACCACAGCCATGTACTACATCAACAAGCAAGGGGGCACCCACTCTCCAGGCCTGTCCAAGCTGGCCCAGAATATATGGAAGTGGGCTCTCAAACAGGACATGTTCCTACTATCACTACATGTACCCGGGGGACAGTCTCAGCAGAGATTTCCCCCTGCCCGAAGACTACGAATGGCGCCTGCACGAAGACATCGTCTTCGACGTCTTCACACAATGGGGATTCCCAGAAATAGACCTGTTCGCAACCCTGGAAAACTCACAATGCCTAAGTTACGCTTCCAGGTACCCCCAGAACCAATCCAAGGGGAACGGTCTGTCGATGCAATGGTCAGGGAAATTTGTTTACGCTTTTCCCCCGACTCCCCTTCTCAACAGAGTGGTGCACAAGATGCACCAGGAACAAGTGACCATGATACTAGTGGCCCCAATGTGGGCACGACAACCATGGTTCGCTCACTTGATGGAGATGTCTCTATCCCCCCCAGTAAAACTCCCCTGCCCGTACAACATGCTGTCTCAGGACAAGGGCAGGACTCTGCATCCATGCCCCCAGAACATGAACTTAGCAGCTTGGCTCCTGAGATCATAGAGTTCGGACATCTACAACTCCCGCAAAGATGCATGGACATCCTCAGGGAAGCCAGAAAACCGAACACTCGCCACTGCTATTCTAGCAAGTGGAAAAGATTTGTCATCTGGTGCAGGAGTAAAAGCATCAACCCTATTGACTGCTCTCCCACACATGTGGTCCTATACCTGACCCACCTATTGGATTCATGTCTAGTGTTTAACTCCATTAAAGTCCACCTAGCTGCACTTTCTGCATACACCACTTCCCAACTCAGTGTCGTGGTGGAGGATCCCTGTTATAAAGGCCTTCATGGAGGGAGTAAAGAGAATACACCCCCCGATAGCTGACCCAGCTCCCGGATGGGACCTTAATGTGGTACTTACCAGACTCATGGGCTCTCCATTCGAACCCATGCACAAAGCATCTCTTAAACACCTCACGCTTAAGACTGCTTTTTTAATAGCTATCACCTCCATCAGGAGAGTAAGTGAACTTCAGGCTCTTTCTATTCTAGACCCCTTCGTTACAGTTCACAAAGATAAAGTGGTTCTACGCACTCACCCTAGGTTTGCTCCGAAATTTATTTCTAAATTCCACGTAAACCAATCTATAGAACTACCAACGTTCTTTCAAAATCCTTCCAATTTGGGAGAAAGGACTCTGCACACACTAGATGTACGCAGAGCGGTCATGTTCTACATGGAAAGAACCAGACCACTGAGGAAGACTAATCAGTTCTTCGTCTCGGTGGCAGCAGGAAGAGAAGGAGATGCGGTTTCAAAATCCACTATTTCTAGATGGATTGTTCAATGCATCACTCTCTGCTATACTCTTGCTAAGAGAGAACTGCCCTTTAGGCCAAGAGCACACTCTACTCGAGGCACGGGGGCATCCATAGCATTCATTGCAAATGTTCCCCTTGAGTCCATCTGCAAAGCGGCTACCTGGAGTTCTGTGCACACCTTTACAAAACACTACTGTCTAGATACACACTCTAGATCTGACTCCCAGGTGGGACAGGCAGTATTAAGACATCTTTTCTCTACTGTTCCTTCTCATAACCCACCGCCAACTCCGGGTACTGCTCGCTAGTCTATGCACAGCATGTGATTCTAAGCAGATTAACAAACATCAGAAGAGAATGCATTACTTACCGTAAAAGCATTTCTGATGGTTGTATCTGCTTAGATTCACATGCGCCCGCCCTTCCTCCCCGCTCGGATGGAAGGAACATAGACTTCCTTTATATATCTCTCTCTTTTCTGTACTCACTCACGTCTAGAAGGCTCCCTCAGGGCAGAAAAATACAAACAGAGGGACCTCGACGCGTGAGGGATTGTGGGTACAACGCACGTCACTATAGGGATAGTGTTTCAGACACGCCTTGTCGACGTCCCCTTTTCGACTACGAAAAACAAAATGCAATACTCCTCAGTGACCACTGGATGTCGGACCTATGCACAGCATGTGAATCTAAGCAGATACAACCATCAGAAATGCTTTTACGGTAAGTAATGCATTCTCATATGTACCAGTGATATATTGATGTCCACATTGTCCTAGCTATTTACGTCACCTGAGGGTGTAGGAAGTGTCTGTGCCATCCCGAGTGGGTACTTGCTAGTTTAGAGAAACTAAGAGTGTGTATTTTGGAATGTATCTGTGTGTTACTGTTATATTCCTCCCTTCTGAAGAAGGCTTATTCAACTGACTGTTAAATTAATAATTGTGTAATCAAGAAACCTTGTGTAGAAGAGTTTATTAGAATACTTACACTGTGTGAAAACCCTACTGCTCACATTGACCCCTCTTGAGATGAGCCTGGCTGCTCAGCCACACTACCAACCTGTGTAGTACAGACGTATACCAAAGGTTGGGTTCCTATTGCAAGGAGGTCAAGGTTGCTGTAGTGCACCCAAAGGGTGTTGCACATAATCTTGCCTTACAGCAGGGTTTCCAGAAAGGAGTGATCTAAGAAATGTTTTACTGTCCACGTAAGTGCCAGTTAATCAGTTATCAAGTCTTTCCCCTATAGAACAAAGGCAAACGCCCAATAAGCATTCTGTGGTTATACCGGAAAATAAGGTAAGCTTTCCTTGCCTTCTAGATATACAACAAAGGGGTCACACAGCCAGCAAGGACACCGGAGATGACATCCCCAAATCCCAAGAGGAGTTCCTGCCCAGGGTTTGAGAACCAGCAGGCCAAGAAGAGCTGGTGGCAGAAGTAGCACAAGCCCACTCAAGTCAATGGAAAACGTGGTAGATGAGTGGAGGCTGCGTCAGCAAAACTGCGGTTTTGGCCCTGCTTCCTGGTCCACATAGAGAAGGGATGCCCCAAATCAGACTGACGAGGAGAAGAACATAATCCTTTAGCACCCCACTGGCTAGCATATTAGTTCATTGGGCTACTACTAAGGTGAAAGTGACTATATCCCTGATGAAGCCATAGCTAAATCACAACTGCCTCTTGCCTGCCACATAACACTTTTTTTGGTGATGGGATTGCATTGTGACAAAATGGGATGCTTAAAAAGCACCTTGATCCTGTAACCCAAAGCGCTACTAAGGGTAGCACAATAAACAATATAATTTGCAGAGGGAGTTCAGCAGAAGTCCCTCTGGCTACAAAAGAAGTTATAAAATCAAAGAATCCAGCAAAAGGTTTAGGGGAACTACAAAGTCCAAATAATAAGAATTAAATTTGATCCTAACACGCGCACACATTTATTCCGTGTTCTCACTCTTCTGCAGGAGAGGAACTCTGGACTCAACATGACAATGGCGGGAATGAACCTTCGAATGGGTTCATGTGTTCCTCATCTTTGATATATTCGTAGGTTTGCTTGCAGCTTCTGAAACTTTTCCCTAGTATCGGGCGCAGTGCGCTGTTGAGTGGTGGCCCTTGCTAGCTTCAATCCTGTCCTTGGCCATGACGTTGACGCTGGTATAAGAAGCTTGCGCGGTGCCTGTTGCTTCAGTTCCATTTTCCCGCATGTTCAGCACTCTTCGCATGGTTCATTACCTTGGCGATTTCTCATTGCGTATTTTCAGTAGTTGGTTTATAATTTGTAAAAAAATGTCTATACCGAAGGCTGGTTTCAAACGATGCTCCGATTGTTGCGCTAAAATGTCCATTACAGACCCACGTTGGATCTGCCTTTAGTCTTTGGGTGTGGACCACAGAGTCGACGACTGCGGTTCCTGTCAGTCGATGACAGTGAAGGTTTTGAAGGAAAGGAAGGGGGAAACTCACGGCAGGTAGGCCTCTTGTAAATCCCCTTCTACTACCCTTTCCACAGAGTCCGCTGAGGTATCCCCTGTGAAAAAGCTCTCAGAAAACTCTCGAGATCCAGATCTCGTCATTCGCCCTCGTCACACAAAAAGGCAAGCAATGCCATTGTTCTCAGTTGTCTGTCAGACTCCTGACAGACTGGTAAACTTTTCAAGCAAGTCGGCATCTTCTGCTGACTCTGTGAAATTTTGTCTCCAGATGCTGGACGTTTTTCAGAAGGCCGCTCCAATCGCACCTTCAAAAGAGCCCAAAAAGGCTTCAGACCCCATCGCATCTGGTAAGACTGACAGGGTGTCTTCTGAGACCACTACTCCCACGCTCAAGAGCCCAAGCGCTAAGTCCCCTCGACATCCGTCGAAATAGTCTTTGTCTCTCCAAGTCTAAGTCTTCCTCCTTGACGGCTGTAAAGGAGTGGGTACCTGGCCCATCGAAGCCAGTGTTGCCGTTAAAGATGTCGACGCCCTCAAAAAGTTCGAAGCCTTCTATCGATTTGTCAGTCTTATACACCTCTATCTATGGTGGTCTTTAAATCCATGAGGTCAATTGTTGAGGAGGAAGAGGATATACCTTTTGGCTTGGAGTATGGCACTCCCATACCTGATGAGTTGATCTCCGGGGAGTCCAGGTTGCAAAATCTTATGAACACTCTGAAGGATGCTAGTGGCTTAGACACCTCACCTGAGACAGATTTCCCCAAGATTTCAAGCCATTCAGACCCCTCGTATAGATCAATGATGGGTAAAGTCACACCATATACAAGTTGGGGAAAACGAGTTGCAATGCTGGAACAAGAAGGCCTTCGACATTCTGGATAGCGGTCCCCCAGGGGAGCCTTTGTTACCCTTCCACACTGCTTTGAGGACCAGAGTGTTTGAAAACTGGTTAAAACTGGATTTGACACTGGTAGTTAACAAGGATCTGGGCAAGAAATACCGGCCTGTTGCAGCATATCCAGGTTTTCTATCAAAACACCCCCACTCCTGACAACTTAGTGATTCAGGCAGCTGTGTCAATGTCTAAGGCTGCAGCCTACCCTACTATCCCTCCCGGACAGAGATGATAAAAGGTTTGATGCCTTAGGGAAGAGGCTGTTTTCCACAAGCAGCATGGCCCTGAAGGCCATTAATGCGACTTGTGCTGTGATCAAGTACACGCACACTCTGTGGGAAGTAATGGCTTTGGCTGTGTAGCATATCCCTGAGGGGGACTAGAGAGCGGGGAGGTTCTTAACCTGGTGCAGAATGGCAAGGATGACATGTGCCAATCTCTCCACTCTGGACTAGACTCTGCAGACTTGGTAAGCAGAGCTATGACGGAGAGTATTGTCGCCAGAAGATTTGCTTGGTTGAGAAAGTCAAGTTTCGCAGCTGACGTCCAATCAAGACGCTTGGACATGCGATTTGATAGCTCCCAGCTTTTTGGTTCCAAGGCCGATGAGAGTCTAGAAAAATGACCGGTGTCCAAGGCGGCAGCTAAATCTCTGGGAGCAGCTATAAGCCAACCTCAACAATCTCAAGGGTCTTCCCATTGTTGGAGTGGTCAGCCTTTTCATTTCTAGTCCCCGATTCCTAGAGGAAGAGGCCAGTTTCCACAGAGGGGCCAAAGAAGAGCTCACAAGGACCAGGAGGAAAACTCCACTCTCAGCCTTTGCTTCTTGCCCTCGGCTTCAGTGTTTGGGAATGAACCAGGGTTCTCCCGAACGCCCAAGCGCTTTAGAGTTAGGCAAGACCTCTTTAAGGCGTGATAATGGACTAGGTTGGAGGAGGGGCACTGGGAAGGCTTTCTCATGTAAACATAATTGCATAAATGGACATAGGCAAGTACTGAAGAAGGTAGTTATTGTCTAAATATAAGGCGCAATTAACTATTAGTTGGATAGATTTGTAATGTCAGATCCCAGGCATTTTAAAAGCTAAGCTAGTGCTGTAGCTGGGTCACACTCCCCCCTCCTTCCCAGAAGGAATGTGGCCTGTGGGATTCAAAATGGACTGCAGGCTGAGTGTGCAGTGTTTGTCACCATGGCCAGCAGGAATTGACTCACCAGGTGTCCACTACCCATCAAGAGTCCATGCCCATTAAAAATAGGACGTGCATGTTTTTGTACGGCAGAATGAGATCAATTATAAATATAAAGTGCAGAGGACACTACAGGACCCAGATAAATGTGTGCAGGATGAGTGGAATATGGATAGAATGACTGGAAAAAGTTTGAACATGGAAAACCAGGTTTAGTTTTCTTAGTTTGTAAATGTCTGCAGAGCTGCAGTGTTTTTGCGTAGCTAGCAAAATGTAGAACAGCATGCTCTGACAAAACTGCTGACAACGAAGAAAGAAGGCTTTGGAGTATCCCTATTATGCAGGGATGACTGATTTGGCTGAAGTCATGATCCAGCTCCAGTGATAGCACCATGGCAAACCAGGACTCTATAAACCCCTGCTTGAAACCACTTTGGCAGGAAAGGAACGGGCAGAGGCACAGGAGAAGACCGTTCAGGCAGCAGAGTCCCTTGCTACCATCCTAATTTGTAAGATTAAAGTTGTTATCCTTACAAGTTTGCCTTTTTGCCTTATTTCCCTAGAGGGGTGTATTGATTGTGGTATTAGGGACACCCTTACATCAGCTACAACCCAAAATCACTTTGAGTCATTGGCTCCCCACAGAAGACCCCTGGATTGTCCTCCAAGAGGCCAAGCCTTGATGGATCTGGATCCGCTCCTCTTAAAGGAGATTCGCACCCTGTTGGAGAAAGGCACGTTCAATTCCGTACCTGTGACAGCGTGGAATCAAGGTTGGTACTAGTCTTATTTTCTAATCCCCAACAAGGGCGGAGGATTGCAACCCATCTTGGACTTGAGATACTTGACCAAGTTCCTCTGCAAGAAAAAGTTCAAGATGGTTACTCTTTCGCAGATTCTTCAGGCCCTTCGACTCCAGGAATAGTTGGTGCCATTGGACCTTCAGGATTGTTAGGCAAAGTTTGTATGCAGTACCCTCTGGGAACACTACAAACAACTCGGACTACAGGAATAGCTAACATAACCTTTGGTATATGCTTGTACTATACAGTTTTGGTAGCGTGTTGAGCAGCAAGGCTTACCTCGGAGGGGCCAATGTGAGCTGTAGTGGAGTTACACAGAGATTTACAGTTAGAAGTATTCAATTAAACTCTTACACTCAAGGTTTCTTGAATAAACAATTATTAATTTATCAGTCAGTTAGAATAAGCCTTCTTCAGAAGGGAGCAATATAATAGTAACACTCAAATACACTCCATGAAATACACACTCTTAATATCTCTAAATCAGTACATACCCTTTTGGGATGGCCCACAGACACTACCTACACCCTCAGGTGACTTCAATTGTTCGGGTGCTGGGGACATTAATATGTCACTGCTGCATTTAGGATCATATAGTAATAAGTCAAAGGAAAAGATTATTTAGAACATAAGAGATCACAAATATTATTGCAGGCAAATACTTTTGGTTCACCCCCTCCCCCCTCTCCCCTCAAGAAGAGTCACTCAGTACAATAGGCTAGGCCAAAGTCAATGGGCAAAAGTCTTACATAGGATGAAGGGTTCCATGTGTTAAAATCGCGGCAAAAATGGCTGTGGACACAATATTGCGGCAAAAAGGCAGTGGTTTTGCCGCCGCAATCCATGTAAAGGATGCGGGGGACACCCCCACAAGCCCTGGACCCATTATTATATCATTTAAGGGGAGGGGGGGACACCCCTGCAACCTCCGCTCCCCTTAAATGGTGTAATGGGGTCACCTTTAATGGGGCAAACCACAGCATTTTGGCCGCAATTTTTTTGTACAGGCGTAATTTTTGCTGCGATTATATCACTGCATACCGGATGAAGCACTTCTGGTAGGTTCATGGAAAAGTCTTTGCACAATGTTGTAGAAGTCTTTGAAGAAAAGAAGAATCAAATGTAGGGCCACAAATTGATTAGGCTTGAGTAGTAGGAGATGCAAGCAACTCTTCAGCAAGAGGTAAGTTCTCTTAGACTTGCTATAGTACCTTTAAAATGAAGAACAGATACAGCAGATGACTCCTGTTCCTGTGCAGCTCTGCAGATCTCACTGTTCCTGGGCCTCCATCATGGGGACAAGAGGGAGGACGTCGGGGGACTCCTGCACTGCATTGGGACGGTCAAAACGCGCAACCGGCAAACTTCACTTCCAGTGGCTGTTAAGTGTTCTGCTCCTCGCGTCTACTGCAAATAGCAACACTGCGGTTCCTGGCTGTCGAGATGGACCTTCCTTGCTTCTGGGGTCCCGCACTCTGTTGAGGGGGCTCAGGCTCGGTCAGTCCTGCTTCCTGGGAGTCCGGAGGATCTTCCTGGAGCTCTAGGCCAGCTTAATCGCAACGCACACAATCTGGTGTTCCTCTCCCTGGCTATACAGTTTCCAGCATCAACTCTGTTGACATTCAACCAGCTCTGAGATAGATGTCAAGCTGGATTACTTTGGAGCTGATTGTCCCACCAACTCAAAGGGAGAAGTCGTCCTTGCAGGGGCTTCTCTTTCGATACGAATTTGGAGCTCCTGCACAGCAGCAGGGCTTCACTGGGCAAACCAATGGACCAGGAGTTGCAGCAGGCGTCCTCTTAAAGTTCTTCTTCGGTTCCTTCGTCCAGTGGTCGACTCTGCCTTCCAAGCCAAAAGACTCTCCTTTTATTCAGTTCTCTCTCATTCATTCCAGCCTAGCTGTCAGTCAAGCAGCAGGGTGGCTGTCCTTGCCAGATCACCACAGAGTGCATTTGATTCTCATAGGAGACTAAGCACAGGGAGCTTTGGGCACCTCCCTCATTTCCTGCCTACCCCAGCAAACCTGGAGCCGGAGGCAGGCTTCAATCCTGAATCACGCCAAAGGCGAAGCGAACAATGGGACCAAACCTGGTTTGGCACACAGAGTAAATCCCAAGAAGGACCTTTCCACAAAGAAATGACGAAAAAAGAAGACTGGGGCTATTTTGACAAAAATGGCACCCTTGGGTGCTTTACTGCAGCTGCAAACGCAGCCCGCGGTAAGCACACACACCACAGTAGTTCAAACGAAACCACTGCCACCAGCCATTGTGAGGAAAGGGTAACATACAAATTTTACCTGAGAAGCTAGACAAAAAGGGATACTAGGTAACCCCTCCAGCACCTCATGGTAAATTAGTGTGTGCTGGGTCTTGAAAGTTAGAAATGTAAGTAAAGTCAATTTCACTTCACTGCCCTTGGAAACAGTAGTTTAACCAAGAGAAGGTATTTAAACCTTGGGGAGATCCGAAAGACTTCCCTGTGCCACTGCACTGAAGGTGCTGTGTGACACAATGTAAAAAGATGCCTATGGGGTTTGCCAGACTCCACCAACAAAAGAAACAGTGTTCAAAATCACATTAAAATACTTGAGAGAGTGGGGGGGGAAAAGGGTCTCACTCTCTCCAGGTTTAGAAAATCAAGTCCTCAAAATCCAGCAAAGTTGCTGGGGGTCTCTAAGGTGGAGGGAATTAGCAAATTTCTGAGAATTCTCCCAAACCGCTATTGCAGAGTCGATTGTTAAATGTAAAGTAGCAAGCGCTGATTTGAACTTTGAAAGGAACTATTGAGAAAAGAGGGGAAAACCTGTAGGAGAGGCGACCGGCACCACGTGGGTGCTCACGCAGGAAACTGTGGCCGATTACCCACTGATAAGAGACCACCATCCCCATAAAGTCTTGGGAAGAGGCAAAGGGAGGTTAAAGTGGTCATACGGGGCCTTGTAAAATCCCCTGTACCGTCGAAAGTCTTTGACCAACCGATGATTGTGAAAGAAAGCGAAATTAATCCCACATGGTGAAAACTAATACATGAACTGTTTGTTAAAAGTTGGCGAGAGTGAACCCGGCGGAGGGATGCTATCGAGGGGGCGTAGTCTGAAGTCCCATAGTGAACTGTCTGTGGAAGTTGGCGAGAGTGAACCCAGCAGAGGGAAGACGACAACTAGAATAGCGCGTTAAGCGAAGTGAACCCGACCAAGGGGTGTCTACAGTTAACTCTCTGTAAAAGTTGGCGAGAGTGAACCCGGCAGAGGGAAGTCGACAATCTGAGGCCGAAGCCTGAAGTATTTAAAAAGACAAGAGTGGTAAAAGTAAGAAGCACTGGAAGACCAGGGAAAGTGAATGGTCCCCCTTGTCAAATGGGTCCGAGCCTGGTCGAGGGAGATCCAAGGGGGAAAAGTCCTCACTCAAAGTCCATTTATAAAGGAACCTTTTGTTTGTTGTGGAATACATCAGGCCCTCAAAGGTAAGAGACATTTCATTGAAATGTATTATCCATTGAGAGCCTGATAGCTGGAACGGAACTATAAGCTGTGCTGAGAAAGCTCGAGCGTGTGCTGTGCTCCAAGGTCCCACCTTTTCCTGTGCTGAAAACGTGGGGAAGGGAGACCCCTGGCAATCGCATACTGATTTATTCTTTGAGGACACTTAGTTCTTTATTGAACCCTTATCCCACACTCTTTGTGTAATTTAGTTGTAAGCAATTGGCAATAGGTTTTTCTTATATGCCCTTTTATTTTGACACAAAGCCACAAGTACTGCCTTATTTTTCATTTGATGGTCGACGCTTGCTCCCAACTTAGATTTAGATTAGGCGCTTTTCCACCCCCTTGAACTGTGATCACTTGTGTCCGTCTTTAGCGTTCCTTACAGCACCTCCCTAGCTATCTGCTTCAAGCTACCAGCATGCTGACCTCTATAGAGAGTCCTTGCCAACAGCCAGCAGGTTGTCTTATGGTGCTCACTGTGCCCTCTGCTCACATAGTATCAGCAACTATCATGCCCATCACTAACTAATCCAGGCACTGTGACACCATAAGCATGAGCTCAGATCGTAAGGTGCTTGAGTGGTGCAGATCTGGCATGACCGCTCACTCCCAAAATCACTAGATAAAAAGCACCTTCTTTGTGCCCTCGCTTTCTCAGGGGGGCAGTCTTCTCAGCCTCTGTGCTACTATAGGATGTTTTAGATTGTAACTAACACTAACTAACAATTTCACCCCTCTACATACATCTCTGAAATTCTAACCAAACACAACCACAAAACTAAAACACAGCAATCCGCACAAACTTCACTACACGCAACAGCAAAACAGACCACACATAGATTTGCACAACAGCACACGACGACTACCGACCGTATAACACCCCACGTCCAGCCAACTGACCCACCGGCTGAGGCTGCCACGAGCACATCACTGCTCTATTGCACTTCTCCAGCTTATTCCCACTAACTCAACCCCCCACCCCCCTTCTCCCTTTTTCAGAGCCGCCAGGGGACCACTCCGGTGGTGATAGTGCGCGGTACAAATATCCTTTAACATTAACATTGTGGCCATCTTGTCTTCTACCCTATGGCACTCCCGCAGTGTTGGATGTTTAACAAATTGTGAAAGGAATAGCTGGGCTAGATTTGGCCAAGGATGTAATGAATGGAAAAATTGAAATGGTATCTACTGGGAGGTAATGGGAAGAGGGAGATGCATTAGACTAAAACCATGATTGCAAAAAAATGCCTTCAATCAGTAATCCACTAATGCTGTTATAACATATCACAGATTCCATTTTACCAGATAGATAATCGCCTGTTTACTTGCGGTCATTTCATTAAATACTTTGCCTTTTAAGCTTAGTTTTGGCTATTGGGTGGCGCTGCAAGTTCAGCACATGAACTAGTAAGGATTGAATTGAGGAGGGACACTCTATTTGGTTTGTCCATGTGACTATTGGCAGTTTATATTTGCTCTTTGCCACTTGAAACACACACTCCTGAGATGACATGGATCTAGCCATTGGCTTTTACCTGGATGCCAATGACATTCCAGTGTGGTCCGATTAGAGGAAATGGCTTATTTGCAGTTGTAAACTCGCTCATGGTGTAATACAAATGCCTTCAGCAAGTGTGCCTTCACCCACTTGATTTATAAGCAATATTTGCATTATAGTATCTGGTCCTTGAGGTGGGTTGATAATAAATGCAAGCATTGGCCAAGACAACAGTTTTGGCTCCTGCTTAGGCATTAGACATTTGCGAGGCACTGCCATGCTATGCCTAGTTACGAACAGCATTTTCCAACTGTTGCCAGTGTTTGCTAGGTGGTCCCATTATTGCAGTGTCTTGAAAATGCTGATCTCCTGCCTACACAAAAGCCCAAACTGTTGCCTTTGCCACTGTGTGTTTAGTCTTTGCATTGCTTGTTGCATGGAAATGGCTTCAATGAAGGGGTGTGCTCAGTAGTGGATAAGTCTAAATTCAGGTTAATGCAAGTGCTGAAGTGCAGTCAGTCAGTATGTTGTGTAATCTAGAACTTCTCATTCTGATACTCCTCAGATGCTCCTGTCTGATTTCTCTCATCACCACATTGAAATGGCGTGCACTTTGCTGGAAACCTGTGGAAGGTTCCTTTTCCGGTCACCAGATTCTCACTTACGTACCAGTGTTCTTTTGGTAAGATAAAGCATCCCATCTTCCATTGGTGTAATGTATTGTTGCTGCACTTCGACAATGTAGAAATAATTGGTTAATATAAAAGAAGAACGTGATTGAGAGTTATTCATGCAGTAGCTTTTTGGAAAAGAAAATGAAAAAGCTTTCTTCTCTACAATTCGTTTTAAATGTTCCTTTCTGTATGTGTGACACAAGCTTCAAAATATGAAACTCTGTATGGATGTGCAAAATGTTTGACATTGTCAAGGTCGATCTTGTGTTTGCTCGGTAGGGATTTTCCAACGTGTCTCTTTAGAGTCTGTAAGCCCCTTGTCATGTGAAAGGCTCACAACATAGAGATAAGGGGCGGGAAAAGGAGTCGAGATATTAAAATGGTTCCCCACTGGTACATAATATTATGCAAAAATCAGTGCACACATACTACTGAAGGTTCCAGAGGGGAAAACGATTCTAAAACCCAGCCAGACAACATCAAAATGACCAAGGCTATACACTTCAGGGAATAATAGTGTTGCAGAAAATAGTGTAAATACCATTCCCAGTTAAAGAAGTGGAGAGAATGACTTTCAAAATACAATAGAAATCTGATGGAAGTACTAGAATTACTGTTTTTGGCCTAAACCTCACTACAACCATACTGGATGCAGGAAAAAATATCAGGGGCTGATAAGTACCCCCAAAGTAACAGGTTCAGGCAAGTAGAAAGTTCCAATAGACGTAAATGGAACAAAGTCAGTAGGCAATCTGTGTGTATGGGGAAAAGGCCTAAGTCCCAGCTCTTCTCTACAGGTGTAATATGTCAGCACACAATATCGAGGAGGACCAGAAGAGCCACCAGTGAAGATATCCAGGTGTCAGTTTGAGAAACAGGATCCCCCACAAGACTATTGTATTCATTTATATAGCACCCTTTCCCCATTTGTATGGCCTCAATGCGCTTTGTGGTTGGAATTCCTTCTGTGACCGCAGTCCATGTGTGAGGTTCTAAGAGTTGAATTAAAGATGCATGTTTGCATTTTGCCAGGTTAGGACTTAGGCTGGTTGGCTGGGCCCAAGTAAGCAGCCTGTTGTTCAGGCATGTGGGTAGGTGCTGTTGGGTTTAGGATGGAACGTTTGTGCCGGTAATTCGATGTGTGCCCAGCTAGACCGACATTTTTTCATAGGTTGTTGCTGTATACTAATGGCAGAGGTGTTGAGTTACGTCGGGGGTTTCAGTGTGGACGGCTATGTGTGCTGCTAGACCGGAATAGCATTTGCCGTAGCTGCATTCTTTGGTGCATGAATGGGTGTTGTTGTGTTTATACTGTCGATACTGACCCAGAGTGGGAATGGAAGAGCCAGGTTTTGAGGGCCTTTTTAAATGCCAGGTGATTGTTAATATTACGGATGTTGGCAGGTTCCCCTTTGGTCTGCGAGTTAGAAAAGCGTGCTTAGTGCACAAGGCAGGTGTGAGGCGCTGGAAGGATGTTTGCTTTTGAACCTGTTGCTTTTTTGGGAAGAATTGCCAAGGTTTGTTTTCATTAAAACTTTGAATGTAGGCGTCTTGAGTGATCCCAGCCCAAGGTGTAGGTAGTGATCCTTATAATTGATTGGCTGAGCTGCATCTGTGAGGTAGTTTGGAAGCTTGCAAAAGGTCATCACATTTTAAGCTCCAGAGATATCCATAGAATCCATCCAAAAACAAGTCAAAGGCCTTATTTAATGTTAAGTTGTGAGCAGTATAAGAGGAAGGAAGTTGACCGCTTCAGCAACAAGAAAAAGCTAAGTGAATTATTTTCAGAGAAAGAAGTAATGGATAAGACACTATTGTACAATTTGTAAATATTAAAGATGAGGATAAAATTGTTTGGTAGTTATAGAAAGTAACTGTTACTGTGTTCTTGAAGGTGAAGCAGAGAGAAATAAACCTCCATCTCTTTACTTGGACGCGTAAACTGTCAACTCAAAACTTGGTGCGCATGTGTTAAAACTAAATAGCACGCGTGTACTAACTTCAACTAATGTTGCGCAAGAGATAAACCACCATCTCTGAATCTCCGTGGCCGTAATGGAGATGGAGAGGCATTGAAGACAAGTCCTAGAGTAAAGGACCCCTCGGCGTGCGCGTGTGTAATGCTGACGTGCATCATTTTGTCACTCAGAAGCTTGTGAGGAAACGGTTGCCAGCGCGTCGGGTTTCCCTGTGAAGAAGCCGATGGTTTATTTATTCAAATTTGTAGAGCTCACGTCAGCACGGGGGCATTGTGGCGCTTGTTACAGGCATATCTTAGTTGCAATAATACAATAATAACAAGGAATACATTATTTACAAAGGCAATATGATATTTGTACAAATAGCAATGCAGAGTATTTACATGGCATGGCGGGGGTCACAGATTATTGAGCAAGGAAGGAGGTCTTCAGTTTCCTACGAAAAATCGGGAGCGAGTTCTCCGCTCTGTCTGCAGGAAGAGCGTTCCAGGTCTTGGCTGCAATGTAGGGGAAAGTTAGGCCACCGGCTTTGGCTTTTTTGATGCGTGGGATGCAGAGTAAATTGGTGTATTGCGTCCTGGTGGGTCGGGCGGAGGAGGGTTTGGAGATGGTCTCTGATAGATAGGACGGGGCGGAGAAGGAGAGGCATTTGTGCGTGAGGGTGAGGATTTTGAGTGTAATCCGTTCTTTGACCGGGAGCCATTGGGCTGAGAGTCTGGCATGAGAGATATTCTCTCTTCTTGGGATGCTAAGGGCGGCCCGGAGAGCATTATTCTGTGTGACTTGGAGTCTGTTTAGGTTTTTTGCTGAAGTGCCCGCTACGAGGGCATTGCAATAGTCCAGTTTGGCTCCAATGGTTGCTCTGGCTATGGAGAGGCAGTTGAATTTGGAGAGGTATGGCTTGATGGCGTTTGAGTTTAGTGGTATGCGCAGAAGAGGAGGTGATTGCACTGACTTGTCTGTTCATGGATAGAGAGGAGTCTATGTATACTCCCAGTGTCTTTACCGCTGTGGAGACGGGGATGATGGAGTTGTCAATGGAGAAATTAGCATACAGTATGTCCAGTTTGTCTAGGGTGCTCTGTTGACCTAATATCATGATTTCAGTCTTGTCTCCGTTAAGGCAGAGGCCATTTGTAGCCATCCAGGCCTGGATGATGGCATAGATCGAGTGGAGTACTTGTGTTGTCCGCGTAGTTAGTGTATGTAATGCCGTATGAGTCGAGTTTGTCAAAAAGGGGTTTAGTGAACAGGTTGTAGAGTGTGGGCGCAGTGCAGGATCCTTGAGGGACCCCGCAGTGGATTGTTGTGGGAGTGGCAATGGCTATGTCCGAGAAGACTTTCATGGCTCTACCTTCTAGGAAGGAGGTGACCCATCGCGCTGATTCTTTGGAAAAGTTAGCAGAGAGAGTGAGGTGTGAGGTGAGGGTCTTGTGGTCAACTAGATCAAACGCGGCTGAGAGATCTAGGAGGAGCAGGAGAGCTGGCTTGCCCTTGTCCATGATTTGGGTGATCCGATTCTTCAGATCCACCAGAGCTGTTTCTGTGCCGTGTCCTTTCCGGAAGCTTGATTGCCTCGACCCAAGGATGGAGTGGGTTTCCAGAAAGTGCTGGATTTGGCAATGTGCGGCTTTGTCCAGTAGTTTCAGGAGGAATGGCACTGTGGTTATTGGTCTGTAGTTGTTCGGTTGTAGGGGGTCGAGGGTGGTTTTTTTAGGAGGGGCCGGACCCAGGCCTCTTTGAGGCTAGCAGGGATAATGCCTGTTTTAAAAGACTCGTTAATGAAAGCCGTAAAGAGCGGCGCAAAGCAGTCTGCGCAGTCCTTCATGAGTTTTGGTGGGCAAATATCGCCTTTACAAGGGGAGGGTTTGAGATTTTTTAGTAGATTGACAACTTCTGTCTCACTGACGTCCCTGAAAGAGAAGTCCGGTATGGTGGGCTTGGAGGTGGATGATGGTGTGTTAGAAGGCTTGGAACCTGTCTGTTGAGGTAGGGCTTTGCAATGGTCTTTGATTTTCTTTTGGAGGAGGTCAATTTTGTGTAGCATGGCATTTTGAATGCTGGCACACCAGGCTTCATCTTTAGTTATTTCATCCGGTGTATTGGGGGGGGGGGGGGAGATGAGCTCTTTGAAGATGGCGAAGATCTCTTTAGAGTGCGATTTGGCATTGGAGATTCGTGCGTTGAAAGTGTTGGCTTTGGCAGCAGTGATAGCTGTTTTGTATTGCTTGGAGATTAAATTAAAATCGTTTTTGGTGCTGCTGAATGCGTTAGATTGCCAGTTTTTTAAAGCTGCTCTTTTGAGGGATTGCATTGAGTGCAGTTCTTCAGTGAACCAACAGTTGGTGTGTAGTGATTTCTTTTCTTTTTTCCATTCAAGTGGTGCTATTTCATTGGTTATCAGCGCAGCATCATCAGAGGCAGCGTGGTGAGTTTTCAGATTAGTGCAGAGGAGGTGTTAGATTTTCAACGTGGGTCGGAGGAGAACTGTGCATAACGCAGCACCTGGACTCTGTCAGTGAAGTTAAGGCAGGCAATTGTGAATAGTTGTGTAAAGCTGAACGGCAAGAAAAATAATTTATTTTATGTAAAAAGTTTTACAGAGACAAACATAGGAATTGTTGAGAAGACTAAGAAATGATTACAGTAAATGTTAAAGAATACTGTAAAACGAACAAAAGACCGCACCAAGGTTTTTCCAAGACCCTTTCAGCTCGAGGCAAAGGCTGTACATGTATAGATTAAGGGAGGTTCACACTTGTAAGGGCAGGAGGAGAATATAATTGTGATGCAATAACATCTGTATATTTATTTGCAGGTCAGAGTCATCCAGCAGAGAGCAGGGTGTCAGAGCAGCGAGCAGAGACCAGTTTTTTTTTTTCCACTTCCCCTTTCCCCCAGGGTTGCCTTCCTTGCAATTCTTGGGGTGTCAGGTGGGTTCGTCTACTCCCGCAGTGCTGGGGATGTGCATGAGAGGGGTGTTCCAGATGGTCGTCCCTTGGACAGAGAAGGAGAATCCGCCCAGTCTGGTGAAGTTGTCTTTTGGGTCCACTAGGACGGGTGCTGTGCCAGATGTTGGTGTCCTTGAGGGATGGTAGCAAGTGAGTTTGTGTTGGAGGAATGCCAAGCCAGTTTTGTGGATGGTCCAGGGAGTGATGCACATGGCTTTAAAGGTAGTGCATTGACCATTAGGGAGCCAGTGGAGGCCTCTTAGTGTAGGGCTGATGTGTTCTCTAGGAGGTAGGCTGCAGCGTTTTGGATTCTTACCAGTTTCTTTAGCTGAAACACTGGTGCGCCTAGGTAAAGGTAGTTTGCGTAGTCTAAGCGGGAGAGGATGATTGAGATGATGGCAGAGAAACCATGAGGCTAGGCGAGATATGGGAAGATACGCCTGAGAATTGAAGGCGAGCGTCCCCCAGATAGCACGATCCTCCCCACAATGAGAGACAATAATGGACTCTCCCAGGATGGGAATAAGGCCAGGACAAGTGCGGGTGAGCTTAAATGGGAGTTTATCAATCAGAATAGGGCATGCAAAGAACTCTGCAAACTCAGAGAGCGCTCTGTCTGACAATAGCAAAGACAGGCGTATATATTTACAGAATGCGTCATAAGAACCTACATGCTATAGGGGGCACAAGTTAGTGGAGATTGGGTGATGACGACTAACTATAGGTGTTGCTGCGATGTGGTTTGCCATGGCTGGAGGACGTCACTGGTTACCCTCGTGGGTTGGGCTGGGCCTGGCAGGTCAGCTGGGCTCATCCGGACAGTGTTGTTGTGCCAGCCGTGACCAGTGTCAGTGATGAATGTCTTTCCTGGCTTTCCGCCCTAGGGCCACGCACACCGCAGTCATTCAACATTGCAATATTATCTTCCCTGGTAAATCTTCCAATAGGTTATTCTACAGGTTAATGCAACACAGGAGGAATGCACCTAGAGTGGGGTCTTTTGGCGATACATAAATACATGGTTACCATCATCCTGTTGACCGGGTATCATAGGTCGCGAGGTTGGGTCTCAGGGCATGGGACAGGCGGTCCGCGTTATCATGTCTCGTTAGAAGTCATTATGGATGTGTTCCTGTAGTGTTGCCATAATATTGGGTGTCCTAATTTTACAGGGGCCATTAACATAAGGTGAGCCGGTGGGTCGTGGAGCCTAAGAAAGGGCGCCTTTGGATCTGTGTTTTTAGGCCGGGGTTTACTGCTGGGTTGTAAATAATTCAGGTGGCAGGCCGTGGCCTTGGGTGCTGCGGGGGGAATGTGAATGTTTGAAGCGGCTCCAGCCGAATTGGGGGGGGTGGAGCAGAGCAGCACAGGCCTCTGCTTTTTCGTCTGGCAGGCTTCACTGGGGGGAAGGGGGAATGGCCTTGCATGTGCTCACAAAGGTATTTTCCTCGTGCGTTGCAGATTTAGGTGGAAGAGACCTAAACATTCACATAATATACAATCCTCATTGAGTCTTTTCATAGCTCACGTTTTTGACATTGTTAGTACCTTTCATATGGCCAATTCCAACACATTACTTATACGCTAAGTATTTAACAACCACAACATTTTTTTACATGTCTATACATGTGCGGTAAGTGAGGTAGTAGTAAGGTTGGTGGAGCGCGCAGGAACAACCCGCCAATAAGACTGACGGCAGTGACACATGGTGAGCTTGGGCATACATATGGTGCATTTTCATGCACCCCTTACGTGAGCTCCCAATAGGGTTGCATTTGTCTTCCCTTGCACTCTAGCAGCATTAGTTCAGTTATGGGATGGGACCTTGGGGTGCAGGCTTCTTGGTAAAACACAGAACATGAAAAAAACCCCGGGACACTTTTACTGTTTGCGCATAGCTACAGGGATGTGGGTGCTTCATCCCTAATATCATATAAGCACACATTCTGCCATTTTTATGGAGGTTACAGGTTTTTAGTCGGAGAGGTCGTGGAGAGAAAAGTTTCATCACAGGTGGTTTGCTCATTAGTATTTGGGGACTCTGCTTTTGTCAGGGGACCATTTTATAGTTCTTTTCCACCCCGGCCCTGCTGGTCGGGTTATACTGGAAACAGCGATACACTGCGGAAGGTGAAATGTTAGTGTTGGTATCCAACACTAGCTCATGTCCGTCTGTTCGTGGGAACGGGCTCTCAGCGGATCTGCCAGGGAGCTGCGGCCACAGGGATAATTGAAACTCTCCAAGGGTGGGGGCTGCGCTGCGGTGCACAGGGCTCAAACCATCTTTATTTCACAAAATGGTTTCCAGGGCCTAGCTAAATTCAGCAGGTTTGGTCAACGTCTTCAGCCAGTGGCCCACCCACCACCTGGGCCCTGCTGGCAGGGGGGACCCCTGGCGAGCCATGGACTTCACCAGGGGGAGAGGATGCAGGGGAGGGGGGGCCTCTTGAACCAATCCTCCCATACAGAATGCATAGATGGAACAAACAGGTTCTGGATGTGTGTTGATGTGTTGGGAGAGGGATAAATCTGTGTTCATTGTGCACCCAAGGTTTTTCACCGGGGTGGAGGTTGCCGGTGGGGGCCGAAGGGGGCGGAGGGGTCGGTGAACTAGGGATTGTGGCCAGGGAATAGTTTGCAGAAGGATTGCTTTTTTTCCCCACAGACTAGGATTTCTGTTTTCCCAGGATTGAGGTTGAGGTGGTTGGTCACCATCCAGTAGTCAATATGAGGCATGACACATCTGGGTGTTTGGAACCTTGTGATTTAGGTATTTTAAGTAGGACCTGGGTGTAGTCTGCGTAGTTGTAGCAGGTAAGATTGTGGGAGCAGATGATTGCTGGGAGTGGGTTTAGATGTTCATGAGGGGAGATGGGGATGCTCCTTGTGGGACCTCTTTAGTTACTAGTCTTGAGGTGGAGGTGAACTGGTGGAGGAGCATGATTTGTGAGTGATTAGAGATGAAAGAGGAGATCCAAGAGAGGGCAGTGTCTTTGATTCCTAATCTGTAGCCTGTCTAGGAGGATGGTGTGGTCGATGGTATCGAAGGTTGCAGAGAGGTCAAGGAGGAAGAGTACAGCGGAGCCTTCTGCATCCCCTGTTCTTTTTAGGTCGTCCCAGACGCACACAAGGGACGACTCCATTCCTCAGAGCAGTCTGAAGCCAGATTGGGCAGGATCCAGGAGAGGGTTTGCTTCAGTGAAAAGGCAGAGCTGCTTGTATGCAGTGTGATCCATGAGTTGGGCCATGAAGCAGGTGTTTGAGATGGGCCGATAGTTCTGGGGTAAGAGTGGGTCGAGTCATTTTTTATTCTTAGGAGGGGTTTGACGTAGGAAGTTTTTAAGGCTTCCTGGAAGGTGCCCGATGTTAGGGAGTGGTTGAGGATTGTTAGGGCAGTTTTTCTAAAGTCTACCTAAGGGCTTCATAAAACCATACATCGGAGACTGTACATAAGCTCCACTCTTAGTACAAGACTGTACCACTTGAGAATGTTGGTAGCATGGACAGAGCAGGCTTTTCTTAGGAGGGAGAGTGAGCTGTAGCTTGGTACAAAGAAATTGTACCATATATATGGTCCAATGAAACGCGTTGTTTTGTAAAAATAAAGGGTTTATTTAAATACAAGTAGGTCCAGATAATTCTTGGGGAACTGAGTACCATCACATATCATATAAACACAATAATAAAAACCAACTCAATACTTGGGGGGGGGGGGGGGGGATACTACCCAAAGTTATAACCTTATTAAGAATAGCAATCGGCAGTTCATGGCGAGTCAAACCTACAACACATTCAGAATGCACTCAGCTATTCCTGGGGAGTAAAACCAGGTTAGATGTACTTTTAGAATACAGTCAGTAATTCAAGGGTAGTGACCCTGCCAGTCATGCAGTGACACTCGGTTATGAAATCACATAATAAACCAACCCTGTTGCAAATATACTCGTTCAGCATTACTTTTCAGAACTCAGTTCAGAGCTAGTAAATAAACTGATAACATTGAGTAGCTTGATGCCCCTCCAGAAAGTATAAGTATGAACACGCCATGTTGCACCCTGAAACACTTGTGTATGGGCGTGCTATACATACAATATCATGTATCATATCAATAAATATTTTAGAATGCACTTTGCAAACCAGGGAAAACAACACTCTATTACACTTTAAGAAAGATAGTGTATTTCAAGGTAGGTAATTGATCCTGTGACTATTTTGGAAATGATCTAAGCAGTAAGTTTAGACGAGCAGCAGCTATTCAAGGTAAGTAACCATATACTTTTAAGAGGGGCTTCAAGCAACTCGTAAAACAAGTATTCACTACTAGACTGTTTTAGGTCTGTATAAAGCAGATCCGGGGGAGCAAAACCCAGTTACACTTTAAGAAGAACACAATGTTATTCAAAGTAGGTAAAACCTATTGGGAAGCCTTTACACTCATTCAGTTAAGCAATGATAAAAACAGTACCAACACTTATTATTATTCAGAAGGGGGAAACACCACTCAAAGTAAGAGGGCACAATGCAACTCAAAGATGAATATAGCTTAAGGACACTTGGTTAATTCTTTCACGGAGATAGTTAACTCACTAATCTTTCAGCAAACCTGGTCTGGACTCCCGGTCTTGAGTCGCCTCTCCTAGGTCATTGGGACTCTCACTAGATAAGGATTCGACAAAGCATAAGGCCGATGTGTATTCATCTATTAACACTTTCCCATGCTAGTATGCCTTACTTGCGTGCATTTCTGAATTAGTGAGAAATCCATAGTGGGGTGCTTGACTGGCGTCTACTTTCTGTATGGTCCTTTGGGAGGGACTTATTGCACACACAGTGCGTGACATTCCAAGGGAACTAAAGGGTGCGTTTGCGTTGTGCAAAGAGGAGAACAGTCGAGCAATGTTAGAATTTTAGTGGAGTATAAGGCATTGTATAATGCCTATGGGTAAAATGTGGTATATTCCTCCCCCCACCATTCCACACCCCATTCTCTCCACTGTACTCCTTATGCCAGTTCTGGATCCGCTCCCAAACCTCTGTCTGCTAGATGTTGAAAGATGTTTAATTCCTGGTTTCTTTGAGGTTGCAGTCCAATTGTCTTTGATTTTGGCTTTGGATAAAGTCCTTAACTCAAACTGTGTTTTGTCCCCAACCCAATGGCTGCAAAAAAGCAATCTGAAGATTTCAACGCTTGAAGGACCATGGGTCCATGTACACGTAGAATAGGTATAATGTCACAGGATTGCCCCTATAGATGCCCCTTTTCAAATTTGAAACCAAAAACTAGATGTACTTTGCACTAACCACTAGATGGCAGCCTATGCAAAGCTTGGAATTATAAACCGATACCATAAAAGAAAAATGATTATTGGGTAAGTAATGTTTGTCACATTGATATTTTGAATCTGTTTTTAGAGTTGGGAACGGGACGGCGGGGTCAGGCGTCTAGAGTGTTCCCCGCTGAACACACGACCGAGTCTGCAGGGATGATGGGAGAGACCCGGGGTTGCACAGGTGTCCTCCCGCCTCCCCCCATCCCCTCATTGGGATAGGCCAGGAAGAGGAGCTCAAAGGGAAGGATGTTTCCCATAGTGCCAAAACCGTGCTATGGGAACAGGGCTTTCGGGGAAACATCATACATCCTCCATCTTTGCCTCTGATATGTTTTGCTGTAGTATGGTTTAACTGGAAGAACTCAGTTCAGCTGAAGCCAAAGCCAAATTATGTGTGAATATCTGTTAAAAGACAAAGTTTAGTCCAGCCTTAGTTCTAACCTTAACACACTAATCCGAAAACTGCAAGTCTGGGACAATTCACCATCTACCTCAGATTTTAGAAATGTGCAATGTAGTGTACAGAAACTTTATACTGAGGTTCTATGACCGCCTTTTCCTACCCTCCTGAACATTGCATATTTGCTGTTGCATATTTGCTGTGAATTACTCTCAACCAGACCCCAACGACCAAATTGTGCTCTCTAAAAACCTTCATTTTTCACATAATACGGTTAAAAAAATAAAGTTCCTCTGTCAAGCACTACACAGCACTTTGGAGGTAGGGCATTGCGCTATCATAATACTATACAGAGCTGATCTAGTAGAATGTTTAACCGTTTCAAATGAAATGTTTTCACAGCCCTTGTGAACTGTTATTTTGCAGGAACAAATGATGCGTAAGAAGCAAGCCATGCACCTAGATGCACGCTACATCACAATGGTGGAGAATGCCTACTATTATTGTAATCCTCCTCCTGCAGAGAAAACGATCAGGAAGAAGCGCCCACCTTTACAAGAGTACATTCGAAAGCTTCTGTATAAGGATCTTTCAAAGGTCACCACCGAAAAGGTAACACTGGTAAAGTCTAGTGCTTACAGCCAGCGTTTGAAAATATATGGCATATTTTGTCAAATTGATTGCCATTGAGGTCACACTTTAATATTTCTTGTTTGTATTTTGATGTGTGTAGTTTGAGGAATGAAAGACTGCACCAGAGCTGAGACTAAGCCCGGTGTCTGGGAGACAACAGTATAGGGGTGTGTGAGAAGCACAAACAGTGCAGCCCACCTAGGATTGAGAGAGCCACAGAGCCAATGGTGCAGTGAATATAAGAAGGAAGACACCCTAAGAGCTGTGGAAAAGACTGCACAGGGGTTATAAGTAGCACAGCATAGGGAAGCACACCTCCCATCAGCCCTATCCATCATAGCCAAGGATGAGGGATTCAGGGGTGTGCTGGTCCAAAACATCTGGAGAGCCACAGGTTACTGACGCCTGGCATAGGGAATGTAAACAACCAAGGAAATGGCTAGGAAGTTGAGGCACTGATTCTGTCCAGTCTGTTTCAATGTATGTCATGTAACCTTTGTATGACGCTATGCTGCCACTGTAATGGTCTCTAAGAACTTTGTCTGTGATTTTGGCAGATCATAGAGCATTATATTGCAAGAGAACGACATTCCGTAATGAGCTGCATAACGATTGCAGAAAAATTACTATTATGTTGGTAGAGATTAGTCCGGTAGCGTTAAATATTTTGCAGTTATTTGCATGTCATGTCAGTTAATTGTTGGTTGCTGGCATAATAGCTACATTTGGGTGTGGTAATAGACTAACCAAAATGGGAATGCCTTGGTAAAACGTGGAGGCAGCAGCATGTAAAGACAAGACTATTTCTAGAGCAACAGATGGCACTTGCGGGCTATGCATTTACATGTTAAACTGCACATTACCTTCATGCATTTTAGGTGGGCCGAAATAAGACCATTACAGTTGCAGGAAAATTATTTGTTGAACTTGGATATGTTAAACGCTGCAGTACCATTGCATGCATATTCGCTAGACAAGCACTGTAAATCGATCTTCAGTTTTTATGTGCAGAGTGCTGCATGTTTTGATATGTCACTGACTGATTGCTGGCAAGAGATCTGCATTTCGGTAACTTGCCCAACTATAATGGGTGTGCTGCACTAAAGAATGGAGCAAGCTCAGAGTATGGACGCGGCTATCCATGGAGCATCTGATTCCCGTGCAGTGCTCTGCTTTACTCATATAATTTAGTTTACATTACATTGAATGCAAGATCAGTAGATCTTATTATATACATACATGATACATTACACCAGTTGAAACACTTGTGTATAGGCGTGTTACAAATGCCATATCATATCCTATATCAGTTGGTGTATTTCACCTCTAAGAGTTGTGATGACTCAGTAATGATTCCTCCCAGGAACCTGGCCTGGGACCCTTCTCATGTGGCCAGGCAAAGGCAGACGCTTCCTGATCCCAACCCTGGGAGTGGTGTACTGCGGTAGGATCACATGGGTGGGAACAGGCCAGGAGGACTGGATCTCACCCCCCTGCCCCCTGTTTAATTTCCCCCATGAACCCACACTTTGAATGGCTATTTGCCAAACAGCCAAGTCAGAAAGTCTAACTTTGTTGTTGGGGACTACAAGTACAATAATCCCATAAATACTGGGAAGAGGACTAAAGAGTCATGCTGTAGTAGTAGTCAGGCAATTAAGCCTGATTGCCCACACCTGAGGGAAGCGGAGAGGCTTAAAAGGCCCCCTCAGGTGCAGGCAGTTATGAGCTGGAACTATGGCTGTAGTGTATGCAGTGGTAGCAGAAGCAGAAAGGAGGCACCGTGTTGGCAATCCAGACAGAAGTGGGTGAACCAAAGGGATGTCGGGATTGTGATGCAGAAGATTTCACCTGCTTATCTTATAAGGGTCCTGTCCCCCCAGACTATGGTATGCAGAGGCTGCGCAGAAGAAGACCTGCAGGAAGGCTCTTTCCCCATGTGAGCCTGATTGCCGTGTACGGAACATGTCATAGACCGAGGCGAGAAGCTGTTGTGGAGCAAGAGAGTCTCCTTAATTGAGTGGCTGGACCGGGGACGCCTTCAGTGAGGAAGGGTGTGGGTTCCAAGTGAAGCCAGAAGTTGTGCAACACAAGGAGAAAGGAATACAGAAGCCGGTGAGTCAGACCTGGCATTCTGATTCCTTGCACAAGCACTTCCGGCAACAGTAACCAGCTTAATAATCACTTGTGTAAGAGTAGAAGCGAGGTGAAGTTGTTAGTTGAAGTCTTTAACAATGGGACACTTGAAATGTAGCACCTGCGTGTCATTGGGTATTTCTCTTTTGCTCGTGTAAGGAGCAAACGCTACAGAACGCAATTACTAAACCGTTAAAAGTTCTAAAATCTATGGAGAAGTGGTTGCATTTGCCTAGTATGAGAAACCAGAAGGTGTCTCGCCCACTGATCCGCAGGATCGGTCATCCAGGTGGCCAGGACACAGCCATCGCTTTTGGATCCATTTCCTGAAGGGTGGACCAGTGTGGTAGGATCACCTGGGTGAGGGGTGTTGTGGGAGTGGGGTAAGGGATGGTGAGACACAGCATCACTCTCCCTGTAACACTTTTTCCCCATCCTACTTGATAGGATATTTCAAAACTCATCCCCCCTTTCCTGCACGAACACTTTTGGTATGACATGATAGGTTATTTATAACGCACTTAATACCCAGAGGTTTCTAAGCGCGGACCCGGGAATCGAACTTGTGTCGTCTTGTTTCCAGGGTGAGCATGTTGCTCCTGAACTATCCTCCCAAGAATTATTTTTACATGGACAGCCTGCTCTGGGAGATAACACTAGCACCCAAGCTGTGTAACTGACCTGTCACTATACCATGGTCAGGCAATTAACGACAAATACTCACAACTGACTTCCATTATACTTTCCCACACGGATAAAAGGCGGAGCACGAGAGCAGAGTCTGGGCGAGGCAAAGCACACGAAGGTACAGCAGTTTCGAGTCTGCAGCTGAACAAGAGGAGAAAGACAGCAAGGCACGAGAGGTTTGCCAGAAGGGCAGTGCCCTTGACCTTTTCAGCTGGAAGCTGTTAACTTTCAAGAAACCTTAAAGGCAGAAAGTGTAAGACTAGGAAACCAGGCTGAAGAATCCTGCATTGTTTTGGAGATATCGAGGGCCGTCCCGCATACCTGCCCGATACGGGGAGGGGCTTGCAGACGCCTTGGTAACGTCCTTGGCTCCAATAACAAAAACTACAGAGCACAACACAGCTGGTGAGTTGGTGGGGACTGAGGCCAGACCGGTCTGTGTTGAAGTAAAGGTTTCAAGCGGCAACATTGTAAAACGAATAAACATTGTTAAACAAGTGTGATGTAAGACGCGAGTAAAGCTAAATTGCTGGTGAATGTTTGAACTTAAATGGAAGGATACAATACCATTGACAGTGGTTTGGCACCATGAATGTGCTCAATCGAAGGTCTCTGTACTTTAGCCTGTCAAGAGAAATGAAAGTAGAAGTTTGATGTAAAGTACAATTGTGTAAAGGAATGAACATGGCCCTGCGACTGTTTAAGCAAAACCCATCGCACATTCGAAAGTCTTCGATTCGAATATCGAGAAAGGGATCCGAGCACGGCAGAGGGGATCTGTGGTCGGAGCCCAGATGAGCGAGACCAAATTGTGAACATCATAGAAAAGGGGTCTGAGCCTGGGCAAGGGGGACCTGTGGTCTGAATTCGAAGGAGGGAGACCAGTCTTGAACTTGGGAATGTGAAACCCTAACCAAGGAACTGAACTTTTTGTTTTAGATCAGGCCCTCTGGCATAAGAGTCTGTCATTGTGAGAGAGATTTGAACTATTACCTCGTTGCCAAGAAGTCAGTGTGTGCGAAGCCAGCACGTGCTACCTTGTTCCGAGCTGAAAACGTGGGGAAGGGAAGCCAACTGCTCACCTATCCTGACATATTTCTTGAATACTTTTCTTTTGCATACATTGTTATCCCACTCCATTTTGTATTTAGAAGTAAGGATTGGCAATAGGTTTAATAGTATAAAACCCAAAAATGTGTTTAGTCTGCGCAATGACTCCAGACTTCTATATTAAAGCAAAGGCTTAACAAATGTCCATTCACTTGCTATTCAATATGTTCATTGCAAAAATTATTAAAGTACTGAACATCTACTGTCGACACGTGTTTCGACCAATGGGTCATCCTCAAGGCGCTACCGATATGCACTAGGTACAGATAAATTGTGAAGTATGCATTCTTCCTTGAATAGTGGCCTCCATAAGTCAAAATGAGTCATGGTAACCCTGGTAATATCCATCCTCTTGGCTGCAAATATTAATAAATGCAGAATTCAGTACAGAATATGACACCTGCTAACATATTAGTTACAGGTCACTTTTCACACTCTAATCAGATTAACCCAGAGAATGGATGAAGATAGCGTAACGTGCCTGGTACAGCGTGACTGAATAATTCTGGTGACCCAAATCCAAGGTTTAGATACCTGTGGAATTAATATCCATCTGGATTATTGCTGCAACTGGTTTATTAGTATAGGCTCTTTATTTTGACAGGCTCCACTACCCATCCTTAGATTTAGGTTTAGATGGGCGTTCTATCAACCCATTGAAGTTCAATAAACACCCTTGAACTATGATCCCTTGTGTCTGTCTTCACTGTTTGATACCATGCCTTCCTTACACTAATTACAATTCTCAGAGAAAGAGTGACCTCTGAAGCTTTATTAACACAGTCAACAATTGCTTACAAACAGAAGTCAAGTGTTGAAATCTTGTTATTTGAAGTTGGAGAGATCAAGCATTGCCCCAAGCCAAGAGTGAACCAGGTATTCCCACTATTGAGACCGAAACCAGCCTTTTCCAAAGCCAGACAACTGTTTAAACAATACTGTGAACCAATTAGAACTTCAGCATTGCCGAAGATACAAGTGTGCAAGCATTACCTGAAGCCAAAAGTGGCACTAAAGCTTCTGGGTAATTATTCTGGCTAACAGACAGAGGGATAAAGGCAAGATTGGGGAAGGCAAACATGCTACTGATTAACATTCTTCGGAGGTGATGCAACCTACATTGCCAATGGCAATGGGAGAAAGAGAAGTGTTTCCTAAAGGCAAGTCTAGGTTGTTGCTGATTGCAGATGGGCAAAGAGGCTGCCCCTTTGGACAAGGGATATTCAGAGGAAGAGTGCCTTACCTACTTGAAGGTGTTGAAGTACATGAAAGTGAATCTTATCGTAATCCAAAACTGTACTAAGTTGCAGAGTACTGAAGCTGCAGTGGTGTTTGATTGTTAGTAGATTTGAGACTTCACTAGCACAAATCAAGTGCAAGGAGTACGTCCTCATAGTAAATCCTCGAGCAGTTGAAGTTGTAGAAGTGCTGTGAAGTCATCCTGACGGATACCTACTATGATTAAGAGCTCTGTTTCACTAACATTTACAGAAGTTGTATTTCCTTTGCATTGTGATAATTCTTCTTGGACAACTGGAAGTTGTGGCATAGCATCATGGCTGGGTATAACCTTGATGCTGTTTTGTTCAAGTGGAAAGTCTTATCACCAAGAGGAGAAGCTTTTGTGTTTTGGAACTTTGGTTAACAAAACTTATTTTGGCATTTAATACATCAAGAACTGAATTGAGACTGTATTTATATACATGGATTTCCTTTTTTCTTTTTGTTGAACATTGAAGCAGAGTTTACTTTGAATCCCGAGGAAGGAGAGTTCACCTAGGTTACTTAGAGGTTATCAAACGAGACTGTGACTATCATGTTGATGTTATTTGAATTGAAATATATTTTCTTTGTGTATTTGATGTTGTGTGAGGCCCAGACATCCTGTTAGTGTTTCCCTCTAGTTTTGATAGACCGGGAAATCCTCATCAGAGTAGGGATAGTGAGGCGTTTGTTAGTATTTATAATTGAATAAAATGGCATATTTTGAACAATAATCCAAAAGATGTCTGCCACGCATTGCGGACCCTCAGAGGTCAAAGCAATTTTTGGACGATTAATTTTACTCATTACTTGTGCTACTAGTCAAGGTATCAAATATTTGAATTAAACTTTGCCATCCAGCTTGGATTCCTTTATTTTTGCATTGTGGGATCACTACTTATGAATGGAGTCGTATAGTTTGATATTCTGACTTAATGCACGCACCATTAGGCATTCCTCTCCCTAGATCACAAACCTTGATGCCACCGCTCCTCACATGCGCACACAAACCTTTTACCATTTGAAGACCTGAAAGGCTTGAGACTGTGTAACTTGGAATGTTCACTTCCCACTCTTTCCATTCTGCCTCTGATGCTGGTTCTTTGCAGCACTGCAGCCTGCTAAACTGTTAGGCCACTTTTTTATTTATACTTTGCAAGGGTTCTGATTGGTGATTTTGTTCATACAACACTTTAACACACTTAATATATTGACTATGGCCAATCGCAGCTGGTCGATGGATAAAATAATCTCCTTTTGGTTATTGAAAAGGTGTAAGAAAGGCGATTGGTCTATGAGAACCCTCTGCGCAGTACCTAACTGGGGATATACTGCAGGATCCCAGGTGCCATGAGATCAGTTTACATGGTGGTTTTGTGGGGTGGGGTGCTGTCCATTTCTGGGTTTGACTTTCCACTAATGGTAGAGGGATCAAATGTAAAACACCTACATCGGATCGCCTTGGAATGTCTGAGTCTGGTGGGCTGCAGGCAAATGGTGGGTGTGTTTTCGTTAAAGACCTTTTGGGCAGGGTGGCCTTAAGCATTCCTGGAATTATTCTCGTCGGGTCCGCATGGTCTATGGCTAGCAAGAGCTTGCCCAATCAACAAATGCTGACTGGAGGGAAAGATGGAAGGCATTTGCTCTAGTTTTAAATTATGACTACATGCCATGTAGGTCTTTTTGTAACAGTGACCCCTTGAAAAAAATCATTGCGGTTATCCATCCTCTGCTTACCTTTCATAAGCGCTTCATTTATTTTCCTCATAAGAAACACATACATTTTTCCTCTGCCTTTGGCAGCCTAGTTATATAGACCTGGTCAATCATACCCATAATGAACTTAGCCCGTTCTCATCTCAAGCCCCTCACACCAAGACTTTACATATAAATACATGCCGGCAATTCATAATACTACTTGTCTAAATACCAGATTCCCTGAAATTACCTGATTCTCAGACAGAGAAAATGTAGACTGAATTCTGAAATTTGACTATTGCGAGAACCCTCTCTTCTGGTCTCCCATGAGTTTTTATAATGCTGCAAGACGCCGGAGAGAGATCATGTGGGTTAGAGGAAAGGACCTTCCAGTGTGGCCAGACTGTGCGCCGTGATTGGTTGGCCATGGGGATGACACGTGTAATTGCGTCAGAGCGTTGCTAGGATACCTGTCCTTGATCCGCCAATGCGCGCTACGCCCACAAGAAGGGATTTGCCTTTTTATTGTACCGAGGTCCTGTGCGGATCGCGGGCAAAACCTAACAATTGTTTTTTTGGATACCTATGTGAACTGACTTCATTGTACTGCTCTACAGCTCACATAACTCCCTCCTAAAATAAGCCCGGCTGCTCAGCCACTCTACCGACCTGTGTAGTGTAAGGAAGGCATGGTATCAACAGTAAGACAGACACAAGTGACCAAAGTTCAAGGGTGTTTATTGAACTTTAATAGGGTTTGAAAAACGCCTATTTAATCCTAAATCTACAGATGGGAGCAAGCTACGACCATCAAATAATCTTGACTCCGTCCTAGTGGTGTCTTTTCAAAATAAAAGGGGCCATACTAATAAACCTATTGCCAATCCTTACCTCTAAATACAAATAGTGTGGGAAACCATGTTATGCAAAAGGAAAGTGTTCAAGAAATGATATGTCAGGATATTCAAGCCGTAGGCTTCCCTTCCCCATGTTTTCAGCATGGGACAAGGCGGCACACTCGAGGTTAGCACAGTCTCTGGCTTCTGTAGCACGAGGGTGCAGTACAAAACTCCAACATCATGGCCTTCTGTGCCAAAGTCCCTTTGCCATTCAAAGTCTCTTCTTTCAGAGGGTCCGATGCAACAAACAAAGTTCCTTTCAGGATTCTCGTATGCACACATTTCTCAGGCGAGTTAATGTTCACATTGGGTCCCCCTCTGCCGGATTCGGATCCATTCTAGCACAAAATCTTCAGTCAGTCTCCCTCTGCTGGGCTCAGACCAATATATCTATTGTAACATGAAGTGGCTTTAACACAAAGCTTTCAATTGATCTCCCTCCATCGTGCTCGGACCAACTTTATCTACTTTCATCAACTTTCTTTACTGTATCAACATTGAAGACGTTGCAGGATCCCTTCAGTTCACAATCCTTTGCCACTATTTCACTTTGGTCAACTCTCAGCTGCACACCTTACAGAGACCTTCGATTAAGCACCAAGTGGTGCCGGACCACTCCGTTAAAGTTATTGTATATCTTGGTTTCAAAGTTCAATCACTCATGTGCAGTTCAACTGTACTCGCGTTGGTTATCACATGCGTTTCATACAATGTTCGTTCCAGCGCTCGCCATACAATGTTGCCCCTTGCACCCTTGGCTTCAACAGACCGGTCTTGTATCTGTCTCCCCAACTCACCAGCTGTGTTGATTTCACTGATGCTGCTTTGTTGTTGGAGGGCCACGGGTACCTCCGACACACAATGTAGGATTCCGCAGCCTGGTTTCCTTCCTATTCTCGAGGCTTCATGAAACAACAAAGTAAACAACAAGCAAACAAAGCAACAGTGCCATGTCGAAAAAAGGTCAAGGGAACTTTCCTCCTTGTGATCCCCTTCAGGTTTGCTGTCTTTCTCCTCGTGTTAAACTGCCATCTTGGAACTACTGTTTCCGCGTGTGTTTTGCCTCGCTTGGATTGTGCTCTTGTGCTCCGCCTTTTATACATGTGGGGAAGTGTAATGGAAGTCAGGTCTGCGTGGTGGTCAGTAATTGCCTGACGCTGCCTGACCATTGTATTGGAACATTTCAGGTATACGGCTCGGGTGTTAGTCTGTTTTCTCTCATAGCGGCCTGTCAGTGAGAAAGTGTTTGTTGTGAAAGTGGTGAGGGTTGAGTTCCTCATTATCCTACCTGGTAGGATGGGGTAAAGGTGTTTCAGGGAAGGGGATACCGCATCTCACCATCTGGTGTCCCACTCCCTGAAGACCCCTCACCCAGGGGATCCTCCCACACTTGTCCACCCCCAGGAACTGGATCCAAATGCGATGGCTGTGTCCTGGATGACAGATCCCAAGGCACTAGCAGGTGAGAACTTCTGGTTTCTCACAGTAGTACAGGCCGATATTAAGAGTTGGGTCCCTAATACCAAGAGATACGTCTTGGGAAGTCCCACAGCAGTTGGACTTCAGAAAAATATACCTAACATCCCCGAGAGACTTCTATGGGACATCCTTTTTTTGCTTTGTTTGGACCCCTGAGCATACCTTTTGCAGGAAAGTAAAGCCTGCTTTGCTTCCCTTGTCTTTTTGCTCATTCTTATGGGCAAACTGATCAGCCCATAAGGCTGTCCGTACTGAGACACTGTGCCTCATTATGACCCTGCCGGTCCAGAAAGAACAGTGGCCGTAAAAACGCTGCCACCGTTCTTTCCAGACCGGCTGATTCAGAGTCCTGCAGGCGGGAGGTGTCGCTACTGCCAGGTCTGACCTGGCGGGAGTAAAGCCGCCCACCTGCAGGCGCAAATGGAAATACCGGCTACATCATAGACGGAACCAGTGTTTCCATTGTCCCCATCCACATGGAGTTCTTTGGGACTCCATGGGAATGGGGACTTACAGAATTCCGTCTCAGGAATTCCTGTGTCACTGGGGTCGTAATGCCCCAGTGATTACGGGAATCACGGAGGCGGAATGGTAATATGGGTCCGACGGTAGCCTGCCAGTTTTTCCGGCATGGTTACTGCGGGACTCGTAATGAGGCCACTGTCTCTTAGTGCATTCCTTCTATTGTTAAAAATGCTCATATCACTCTAAAGTAAAGTGTGGTTAGGATACATTGTATCCTTAAACTTTTCTGTAATGGTGTTTTGGTTACTTTTACAATGTGCATAAGATGAGCTGGTGGCAGCGGATATTTTTCTACTGTGTTTTTATACTTTCTACTTGTGCATTTTCCGCAAAAGACTACTAAAAGTGGCTAGCACACTAAGGTGGCTGCTCACAAGGTTTTGCTTGTTCTCTGGCCTTCTTTCTCAGGTCAGGAAATGCCATATATATGAAATGCCCTTTTCCTAAGCAAAGCTCCTGCTTTTGCGGGCAAAGGTGAGATTTGTGTGCGAGTTCGGATGTGGGGCCTGAGACTGTTTTGTGCCAGTGCCTATAATTCTTTTGCTGGGAAGATGTGGTGGCCAGTGGTTATCCATTACGGGATAGCGACTGATTGTTTAAATTATGCAGATCCTTACCATTGGTATTATGCAGATCCTTGCCATTGGTGTACCTGGGTAAACTTCTAGTCCAGATCTTGGATAAAAGGACTTCTGCAGCCATTCTTCATATCGTGACTGGAGCAAAGTCGAAGACAAGCAGCCCGTTGACCCCTGCAGCTCATCGGCACCAAATCCAGTGACGTGCATGTGTGAAACCCTGCTCTTCTTCCTTATGTAAAGTAGACACTTGTCAGTGCTTTGACCCCCCACCATGACTGGTGGGAATACAAGTCTTGACCCCTGCTGTAGGATCCGTGCCTTCTAAGCCTTTGGCAGTGTCCTTGGGCCAACCAATGGACTGACCAGCTCCCTCCTAGGCAGGGTGTGCTCTGGTGCGTCTGCTCTGGCAACCAGAGAGCACTGACCAAACCGCACATGCGCAGGGAAGAAATCATGGCAGCTCCCTGGAAGAAGAGCAGCATCTGCGTCCTGTGACCACCCGGCTGCTCTGTTCAGGCGCCAGTTTGGGTGTAGGCGCCAGCGGGTAATTGAATGGGTGTGGATGCTTTTTTGCTGGTCTGTTGATGCTTTTTGGGTGTATGCTGCGTGAGGTGCCTGCCTTTCTCCTCTTAGGTAGCTGGGAGAGGGTAGACGCTTCCTGGTCCCAATCCTGGGGGTGGTGTACTGCGGGAGGATCACATGGGTGCAGACAGGGCCCAGGGTGAGATAGGGTATTTGTCCTCTGAAAGGGATTCCCTTACCATCCTGCCAGACGAGGGTATGGCTTATTGTAATTTTTACATCTCACCCTCCTGTCAGAGATGGTAAATTCTAAGTTCATAACATCTGAATTTATTACATCAAGGGAACCACCTAAAATCAAATGCCCTCCAAAACACCAAATGTGCACTACTAGAAATAATGGATATGTTGCCTTAGCTGTATCTTCTTCATCTAATAAGGTTATTACTGACAATCCCTCTTCTAAAAATACTAAGGGAATTAAATCTAACCCTAATGGGAACTACATGTCCCATAATGCCACAGACTGAGACGAAGAGGGCTCAGGAGTCATGTAGAAGTGAAGGGCAGGCAAGTAGTCCTAACAACCTTTGCCACAGTCAGGAAATTAACACTGCGGGTCTACACCTGAACTTAATTTTCTCACCTGAGAGGCATAAAAGGCTGCAGAATGAGGGAGAAGTAGAATGGAGCTGGAGCAGGAACCGGACGGCTGATAGCATAAAAGCACGAGGCTGGCAGTTCATGATTAAGTGTGTTCACTTAAGGGTCGCCAGGACAAGAGGAAAGCAGATTTCACCTGTAAGTCCTGAGACAATCAAATGTTCACAAACCCTGCTGTGTCGTGGCTGCACTGAGAGACGTGTCGAGGTTGAAAGTCTTCCCAGGTGCTCCTAAGACTGAATGCAGCGCAAAGAACCTGCTGTAACCCAGGCCTGTGTACTGAAGCAAGCCAAGGGACAGAGGAGGCGAGGAGTCTCCTTGTGGTTAAGGCCGAACCGAAGCCACCTCTGCTGCTGAGGGATGTGGGTCCCAAGAGTGCCTAAAGGAGTAGCAGATCCCAAAGAGGTCAGGAAGTAGAAGCAAATCACAAGTGTAGTGTTCTGGAGCCGGCGGCGAGCGAAGCTTCGTATACAGGTTCACTTTTAAAAGCTTGTTGGTAACTGTTGCCAGTTCCATGATATCTTGCGTAAGATTGGAAGCGAGTAAAATGTGTTCATTGCTGTGAAGCGGTCAGAGAATCAAACCGAAAGCTGACTGTTAAGATTTGTTACAAGTTATATTCCATCAAAGCAAGTTCGCGTGCAAATAATTGTGATTCCCAACGTGAGTCGGAGTCTAACTCTGTGATAATAAAGGGAAATAGAAATTCTTTCAAGACTTTGAAGCTGAAAAGGTTGCATGTACCTAAATCTGTTTCTCTATTGAAGAGAGATCCTTGTAACGTATAGAACAACTATTCCAAGAAAACAGAAGTTATTCACCTGTAGAGAAGAGCATGCACTGCTTGAGCCAGTAGGCAAATACTTCTTATAATAAAACGAGCCGTGTTGAGAACTATTCACATGCTTTCGGAGAGTGTTGAAGTTAAAGGTCCAGTGTCTCTGATATGTGTGACTTTGTTATCCCAAGCTGGAAGGGTGGCTTCTGGAATCCTTAAGGTGTGAATGAAGCTGGGGAAGGGAGATGGGTGCTTGTAAAAGGAAGGCTGAGACTGTTGAAGCTAATAGACAAGCAGTCGGGAAGCAGAACAGACTTAAAGCATCAAGTTGTGGTTGTATATTGTCACTGCATCTTACCCTAAGGAGCCTGCTCCCCAGTAACAGTAAAAGGGGGTTGTCAAGAAGTTAGCAACACTCTGAGAAGAAGCATTCTGACAAGTATACTAAAGAGACTGCAGAGGTCAAGAATACCAAAGAAGTTGTTGAAGCAGAAATTGTTTTTGTTTAACAAACGGTGGCAAACCTATCCTGGAAGAATGCTATCCAAGATTACCATTGGTGCTGTTTCCTTGTCTAAACTTGCAATGAGAACTTTTCAACAGAAGGCTGAAGAACTGTGCCAGTGGGATTTAGTTTGGTGAACTTTTATTTTCCTTTGAAACTGATAAGGTCTGTTCAAGACGTTATTTTCCTTGTGAACATTTGGGAGAAGGTGACTTTAAGCAATCCTGTGGAAACTATCTACTCAGGACAGGTGAAGGCCATTCAAATCATTGGTTAGTTGTTGTTCTTTGATTTATGTTGGTTTTATCATGAATGTGTTGATGTAGTGTGAGGGCTAGTTTTGTTGGTTCTAGGCGTTATCCACTAGACCTTAGAACAGGCAGGGAACACCCTAATAGAGTAGGTTTAGTGAGGTTTAATTTGCACTTTTTACTTTTGATAAAATGTTTCATTTGGATAAAAACACAAGCAGTTGTCCACCTCGCATTACTGACCCCTGACACAGGGCAAAGGGATCTGTGGTGCGTGACACTTCCCTCCAAAAGTCAGCACAGGGTTCAAGCCTTCTTAAATAGATGTGGATTCCAATGAGTCAATGGAAGGAAAGTTTAAAAAGAAAGATCTGTCCTAACAATTATGGACACAATAATGTTGCCACAGATTCTTCCTTGACCCTCCCCTCCATCACCTCCGTTTGCTAACTGATGTGGCAGTTCTGCTCTTCCGACGCCTCGGTCAGCGCGGCATGGGGAGAAACTGAGGTCTTGATCTCATGCGGCTGAGTTTACAAACCTTTGAAGTGCCTTGAAGCCCCAATGATGCAGTGTGTTATGGCTGAGGAGAAGTTACTGAATCTTTTCTCCCCTGGCGTTATTTCAAGAGTTCAGGAATCTCTTGTAGGAATATGGTCGTCCTCCAAAAGAACATGACTGGAGTTTGTATCTTGTTCATCTACCTAACACAGCACTTAGCGCCAATCTGCACGAAGCGATCATTCCAAAGTCCATTCATTTGGTGCCATTAAATTGGGTAATAATGCATGTTCCACTGTGCTTTGAAGTATTAGCATTCTCGCATGAAGCACTGTATTAAAAGGTGATCTTTTCTCTAGCTTAATCTAATTCGATTCTTTCCTGCTGCTTCAGTTGTAATCGCACCAAAGAAAATGATAAACCATCAAGTACTGGCATTAGAAGAAGAATAAATATAGGAATGTTCAGCGTGGTCTTTGCAGGCCACCCATAAACAATGAGCATAGTATGAACGTAACCTCTTGCTTTTTTCTATTTTTATACATTTTATTTCAATATAGAATTAGTTGTCCACTTAATGTTCCACATTGTGCTAACCATATGTTGATGTTCAAAAGGGCTTCAGTCTCCCCAGCCTTCGCTTTTCTTTTATATGATCGATATCTTGGATTTGGAAGACCAATGGTCATGCAATTAAATGTGTAGCATTTTAAGACATCCTTTGGCACCTTCATTGTTTGTTTGAAAGGTCTGTCCACTTGATAAAATTTGTTTTCCTGTTGCAGGTTTTACGGCAAATGCGAAAGCTGGCCTGGCACGAGCCTGAAGTAAAGGATTATGTCATATGTTGTATGATCAACATTTGGAATGTGAAATACAACAGCATTCACTGTGTTGCCAACCTTTTGGCTGGGTTGGTGCTGTACCAAGAGGATGTGGGAATTCACGTTGTGGATGGTGTGTTGGAAGATATCCGCTTGGGAATGGAGGTAAACTGGACACTTATTATAAAATGTTGATGACCTTATCATTTTAGTCCCTTTTTGCTGTTTGCTTAATTGTTTCGCCTTAGAAATCGTAACTGAAATGAGTGCCAAATTTCCCTGCTTTAAAACCAAAGGTGGTTAATGCCTTTACTGCATACATCCTGTCTGGGAACACTAGTACAGGGAGCAGTGGTTGCGTTCTGCTGAGGGCATGCTAGTTCAGCAACTTCTATTGTGTTCAAAGTTGACATTTTATATGGCGTATATGTGCGTAGATTTTTGAGATTTTGACAAATAGATTAAATTCTCTCATGTTGAAGTAACATACTTTTTTATTTTAGGTTAACCAGCCAAAGTTCAACCAGCGCCGCGTCAGCAGTGCCAAGTTCTTGGGTGAACTGTACAATTACAGGATGGTAGAGTCTGCAGTTATATTCAGAACTCTGTATTCTTTTATTTCGTTTGGTGTGAATACCGATGGAGGCCCTAGTTCACTGGACCCTCCTGACCATCTCTTCCGAATCCGGCTGGTCTGCACCATTCTCGATACCTGTGGACAGTACTTCGACAGAGGGTCCAGCAAAAGGAAACTAGATTGCTTTCTTGTATATTTTCAGGTATGGATTCTCTGTAGAAGGACCACATTTAAAAATAAATGTTAATTTATTTTAAAATCAAATGTAGACAAATATTGATGCAAATAAAACCATAGTTACAATTTACGAATAAAGATGCAGACATGTGAGCCCATTCCATAAATAGGTAATTCAGTTGCAGAGCATGCAATAGTTATGCTATCATCTCTTCTAGTACTCTTAAGCTATTAAAAACTCAAAGGTTTTGATTTCTTTGTACGTGATATTATTGCCTCTACCAATGCTAATGGATATTATCTCCCCTGCACAACCCTTCTCTGTGAAATATCCAGCCTGCAGGCTGAGACTTCATACCTTTTGAATCGTGCATGCAAGGTGCTGGGTGGCACCTCCCATACTCTCTGTAGCACGAGGGCCTTGCTTGAAGACTCATCCAGAGGTAATGGTACTCAGGGTGCAAGTGGTGCTGCCTGCCTCACCCCAACAGTTCCTTTTCTGACACTACAGGTTATGGGCCTTCAGAATACACTCAAAGAAGAAGAGTATCTGAATTATTTTAGTTGAATTGAGCAGGCCTGCAGCAAGTGTGTATGATGTCCATTATGGATATTCATGACTATTCATGTGATGCCTTGGCACATGCATGAGCGTAGAGTGCAAGGTCTGCTGGTGCATGATATCCCAGGCCAGGCGACCCCAGGAACATAGACTTCTGATGTCCCAGTAGAATAACAAAGAGAGTGCCTCCCGAGGGCTGCAGAGGCTTCTTGAAGCTGGAGCTCGCAGAGCACTTGTGAGGGAAGGACTCCTGCTGAAGTTCCTCCACTTGTTTCAAGAGGAGATGTAAGAAGAGGTTGTATTGGAGGAGTGCCTCTCCCTTGCCCAAATATAGGCACTCTGATCCATGTGCGCCAAGGCAGAATTTGTGTCGTACATGGCCCTTATGCGAACGGCAGTTAATGCCCTGTTTATCCAGTGAAAGGGTGCAGAAGGAGTTGTTAGCATACATTTGTATTAGTAATCAAAATAAAGAGAGAACCTAACTTTCCCTAACTCCAAGACTGGTTTCACTACCTCAACTAAAAATGCTAAGGGAATTGAAAAACCTACTTCTGTCACTCACACTTATAACTACACTAAAGACGTAGTGGATCTTCATGGTTCAGAAGAATGGCTCCCTTCTTCTGGACCACGGATCATAGTTCCAGTTGTTGATGGGGTCTTTACCTGAAGGAATGACTCCTTTCCCCAAGACACAAAACGGCGTTCCAGGTTCAAATGCTAAAAAGTGGTAAAGTTCTGAATTCAAACTTAAAAGGTGAAGCTCTGGTTCAAACGTCAACATTCCTCATTGCCTATAGTTGCATCTTCATTATTGGGTTCCTGGAGAATGCCCTCCCCCTTCTCCAGGTGTCAGGGCTGTGTCTTTCCTCACACAAACGTCAGGGGGAATGACTCCCTTCCCCTGGACTCTCCCTTCACTATGTTTCATGATTTCACAATGCCTAGGGATTCTTGGCTTTGTTCTTACACTTACTTTTTTTAGTTTCACAGTTCAGCATGCCACAGGGAATGTCTCCTTTCCCCTGGGGGAATGGGACGGCAGGAGTGGCTGCGGGGGGAGTGTCTCCCTTCCCCTGGGGGGCGGTCTCCCTTCTTCTGGCCTTTCTCCGGCTTTTTAACCCAGTTCACAATGCCAGTGGGAATGTCTTCCTTCTTTTGTCTCTCATATGCTCTGGTTGATGTGGGTCCTAGCCCCGTATCGCAGTTCCTTTAGTGATTTCTTTTGGCAGACCTGGTTTACTACCCTGCCAAGTCCTGCCAAAAAAAGATGACTAGACCATGCTCTCTTTGTATTTCACTTTTGGTAGACCTGGTTTACTCTCCTGCCAGGCATTATTATTTATGTTATATGGGTCCCGGACCCCTTGGTTTAAAGTTTCTCTTGCCCCCTTCTTTGACCCTGGCAGCCTATGTACCTTCTGGGTCTCTGTTGTGCCTCATTCGGCAGTTGCTGGCATTTCTGATCTTTGTTTGCTTCTCTTGCTCTCCTGTGTCTTCTGCGGTACTTGAGGTGGCTCGGTAGCATTTTGTTCTGGGCAGGCTGTGCGTCTCGGCACAGCCGCACTGCCCGGCGGCTTCTTATGTTGGGATTCTGGTTTCTCCTGTCGGGCTGCGTGCGGGGGACCGGATAGGGACGCCTCGGTTCCTCTCCTCGTGTCCCGGACAGCAACCTTTCCTTTTCTCCACACAAAACGTCCTCTGAGCTTGCAGTGCCTCCTGGGTAAGTCTTCCTTGGCCTTTATTTGGAATGGGCGGTGACATCTAGACCGCTCATTCAGGTTCCACTGGGGATTTGTTATGGCTCTGCACCTCCTCCTCATCTTACTACTTCTTACTGAAGTCATAGTCAAGTCATCCCTACTCTTTCTCTTCTCAGTGATGGCTGCCTCTTCAACTTCACCGACATACATGGAAGAGTGTGACATGGAGGTGTGTGGTGTGAGACAAGGGGGTGTGAAGGAGTTTGTTGGAGATCTGGAATACTACATTCTCCCGAGATGTGCTCCTTGATCCCTAGAGGGGGAGTCTCTCCCCATGAGATCCTCCTGCTGAGCACCACTCCCATGGGGACTATCAGGTAGCGCTCTCACCTCTTGGCCTCAGGCCTCCTGAGATGGGGGCTCACCCTCAGGGAGAAGTGACGACATCTGGGGATTTGTCACATCAGGCACTGAACTTGGCAGGCTGTGCGGAAAGAAGACCAAGCTCGCTGATTTCATGAGCAAAGAGACCAAGGACCAGTCTTCTCTCCCTTTTAGAAAATGTTTCAAAGATGAGGGAAACCTATGTCCGAGCCCTGTCCAGGAACATACTAAGAAAGTAAACAACCAGGCCGGTGCGGCCTGTCTTAACCTTTTGACCACCCAACTGTGGATTCACTAGTGGTTCATGCGGCTAATTTCAAGGGATGTCCAATGCATTCACAATCTTGTCACCGGAGAGGAAGTTCAAGAGGATAGATGCCATGGCGAAGAAGGTGTTCACCTCTGGGTTCTGAGCCTCACGATCTTGTAATGCTGCCACCACCCTGGATGGAGGCCAGCTTGCCTTGTGTTCAGGTCGCACTTCCATGGCGCCTGAAAGACTGTGCCAGCACACACTACTGCTACCAGTGTTCTCCTTGGAACAATATGCAAGACGATGGGATGTCCTCAGGAATGCAGAAGCACGGTAGTATTTTTCTGTGTCTTCCTATTTAGGTACTTGCAGCAGATGGGACTCCAGCATGGGGTCTGGCATGGCTTCACATGCTCATGAATATTCCCTGTCACCAGACTGGGAATCCTTGGTAAAAGCAATAAACAGTTTCACCTGCCATTAGTAATTGCAGGCTGAGGAACACAAGCCAGTGGATGCCGGAAAGGTAAGTGGTGGGGTGGTGCGGAGGCTGAAGGCGAGGAGCCGGGACACCTTCTAACACGACCCGCCCTTCCTCCCCTCTGAGAGAAGGCGCATTGATGCTTGTAGTCTTATCTTTCTATCTGCTTGGATAATCTGTACTCATGCTACTCCTCATGCTACCTCATGTCAGAAAAATTCAATCTGAGGGTCCTAGATACGTGAGGGATCATGGGTACAGTTGACGTCACACTAGGGATAGTATTACTGGCACACCCTGTGTCGACGCCCATTTTCGAGTTTTGAAAACAAACTGTAATACTCCACAGCTTCCACTAGATGTCAGCCTATGCACAGCATGTGAATCTAAGCAGATACAAGCATCAGAAATACAATTACGGTGAGTAATGTAACCCATATATTGAGGACCTGCTTAACCTTCGTTTCCTTCCTTCAACCTTTCCTTTCTGCAGCCTCAAACTGCAAAGTATAACTAGTGATATATAAATGCCATTACTGTTCTTATGAATGAAGTCACTTCCGAGTGTAGGAAGAGTGTAAAAAGCATATCCAAAGATTATCCACTTACTTGTGCTGTTTCTGGGAAAGTATTTTAAAGTATATTTGATTGTTACATATTTTGCTCTTTTTAAAGAACACCTATTTAAAAATGAATGATAAATAAATAACTATAACTGAAACCTTAAGTGTAAGTGTTACTTGAATACTTGTATTTGTGAATTTCATTGCTACAGCTCACATTTACCCCTCTTCAGATAGGCCTGGCTGCTCTGTCACACTACCAACTTGCGTAGTACAGACCTATACCAAAAGTTGGGTTACCTAATACCAAGCAGATAAGTGTTGCGTAGTCTCACACAGTGTTACTACACCAATTCTTACCTAACGGTCCCAGGCCACCAATCTCAGCGGCTGTGTGGTGTTAGCTAGTGAGGGGGAAGGAGAAGGTGAAGTTGAAGAGGAGAGTCTTGAGGCGCTTCCAGAATTTAAGGAGGTCCGGTTCAAGACTGAGGGGGGGAGGGTGTTCTCAATGCGCATGAAAAGCCAGTGGTGGGCAGGCTCTGAACATTGTTGAGGAATGGAAGACTGCTACCAGTGGTTACTATATATTGTGGAAATCGGTTGTTGTTGAGATGGAATTCTAGAATCTGGCCTGGTGGACAGATTTAAGGAGACCACCCTAGTTCTGATGAACAGAGCTCCAAGGGGTTAGACAAAACCCAAAAGAGGTACGTCGATAAGCAGTCAAGGCTTAGTCTCGGGAGAGTCTGAGTGCGGTCAGAGGCCCTGCCTGAATCCACACAGAATAGCACACAATAAATAAATCTAGACAGTCAATTATAAAAAATAGTTATTTATTTTAGGGCTTTAGAACCCAACGAATAATGGAACTAGCAGGTAGAAATATCACACAATACTCTATAATTTAAATACATACAATCACCATTCAGTTCACTTAATAGACATAATAAAATAATACAGGTAAGTACTATACATGCACGAAAATTATGGGAACCAATTATAAGTTCAATGTCCTCTAAGATGAATGAGGCCCCAACACAATGTTTCTCACCAGTATGAGTTTTTTTTAAAAGGATGCAATTGGCTTGTGTTGCTGATTAGTTTCAAACTAATCAAACATTATATACAAATGTACCAGAAGATGGGTAAGTTTTCTCTTTTCTTCCAGACCCAAAGCTAACCCAGGGGCAGGATGCCAGACCCAGGTTCGATGACCAAAGGTGAGTGGAATGGCGATTGGAGACCTAGGGACTTGTTCCCAATGTTATCCTGGACTGGAGGGTGTGGGGGGGGGGGGCACAGGCTATGTAACTGTGCAGAAGTACGAGTTTGACACAATGGAGGCATAGTGATTGGCAAATACTTTTATTCAGGCAAAAATAAAGAGGAAACCTTTCGAGGGGATTGTGTCCTCTGACTTATTCCACATCTTTGACATTGATTACCACAGCTGTGCTGCTTTAGAAACCATTTTCGGCGTAGGCGTCCTGCGTCGATGACGTCGATATTCTTCCTCGAAGACCACCTCCGACGGTCGACGTCACCGGATGTTATATGCAGGACGCACGACGCCCGTAGCCCCAGTTCCGTTTTTTCCGCGAACCTGTTCACTTCGAAATCTCGGTGCGCCTCGGTTCTCTCTGGTTGAATCGGTTCTTCTATCGAAATTGTATTTTGAATGTCTTCGTCTTCTGCTACCCTGAAGTCGGGCTTCAAGAAGTGTCGGGACTGCGGTTCCAAGATGTCTCTTACGGACCCGCACAACGTCTGCCTCTGGTGCCTCGGTGAGACACGCCATTGATGAATGCCAGTCTTTGACGTCGAAGGCCTTGCGGGAGCGGAAGAAGTTTTCGGCAGGTAGGGTCTCCAAACCCCATAAGTCGAAGTCTGCTGGACTTTCGACCGATGATTCGAGGGGTGAATCTCTGCGTCGGTGTAAGTCCAGGGGGTCTCGTTGTAGGAGTGGGTCCTGCCATTCCTCTGCCTGTTCGAGGCATGCACGGAAGCACCGTCATCGGTCGCCTTTCCCATCCTCGTCGGAGGACTCTGCCAGACGGCGGGTGGCTTGTCCCACAAAGACTCATCGCCGGCCAAATGGGAGGAATTCCACCAGCAGATGATGGCGATTTTCGAATTGGAGGGCACCGTTCCGTCCGCGCCTCCGAGTGGAGCCGGCAAGGAACACGCTAGAGCCACCGCTCGCATGCTTTCGAGCTCGGGCGGTCGGCTCCATCATCTGGAACCGTTGCGGTCCAGATCGGACAAGGAGGATTGCCACCGTTCCAGGTCCCGGTCCTCGATGCTGTCAAGGCCGTTGGAGCCATGTCCGTCGACGTTGCTCGAGGTTCCGGCTCCAAGGAAGTTGTCAACGCCATCGGAGCTGAGACCATCGAAGGACACACTCAGGGCTCCGGCCTCTACGCCTTTGTCGAAGTAGTTGGTGCCTCGGTTGACGTCGACGCCACTCCCATCGGCACCCTTGATGCCTTTTGATGAGAACTTGCCGGAGGTGCCCCGGAGAGCAGTGGAAGCTCTGAGAAAGGCGCTCAGCAAGTTTGTGCGGCCTGTGTTTGACCCATACTCTGTTCCTCCTCCCAGGGTGGACTTGTTCCAACCCTTGGAGTACATTTCAGAGGTAGAGGAAGGGTCTGAGGAAAAGCTGATTGTGCCTCCTTAGGTTCCGGATGACCTGTTATATCTGGTCATAGCCAATTGGAAGACCTTTGTCAATCTTTACATGACGCCAGTGGTCTTGATACCTCCCTGGAGGTTGAGTTTGGCAGGCCTGAGCCTGGTACACATGCAGACTCCTCGTACAGGTGCCTCATGTCGAGGGTGACGGAGTATCTGGGGTGGTCTGCTCTACCTGTGGCTTTTCTGCAGGGTGACCTGACAGATATCTTGGACCAAGGTCCACCCACTGACACGGTGTTGCCATTTCATATGGCCTTACAAAGAAGGGTGGTGGCTTGGACTGCTCCGGAGAGTCTCCCGGCAGTGAATAAGTAGCTACCGAAAAAATACCGACCAGTCAGTGGCGACCCCTGCTACTTGTCTACGCACCCCACTCCAGAGAGTTTGGTGGTGCAGGCGGCTATGGCCCCAGCAAAGCAGGGTGTGTACCCTACGATCCCTCCAGATAGGGACGACAAACGCTTTGATGGTTGGGCGGAGAATGTATTTTCTTCTGGGGGTACAGCTTTAACGGCAGCCAACTCCGTTTGTGCCCTTGCAAGATTCACGCACACTCTGTGGAATTGTCGTTGGCGGCCGAACACATTCCCGAAGGGGAGGAACGGGATGGTTTTCTTGCCCTCGTTCAGGATGGCAAGGATGCCATGTGTGAAACCATTCAGTCGGGTCTGGACGTGGCAGACTGCCAGCCAGTCCATGGCGGCGAGCACCGTGATGCGCAGGTTTGCATGGTTGCGGAAGTCTGTTTGCTCCTGATGTACAGTCCCGGCTTCTCAACATGCCCTTTGATCGTGTCCATCTTTTTGGCAGCAAGGCTGGCGAGAGCCTTGAGAGGTTGCAGACCTCCAAAGCTGCAGCAAAGTCCTTGAGCGCTGCAGTCCGTCAACCTCTGCCTTTTAGTCCTAGGGGACAGCAATGGAAGGGAGGTTCCTTTCGATAATACTCTTCTTTTAGTAGATCGAGGGGAGCTGCCAGTCAAAGGGGCCAACGTAGGAGTACCAGAGGTCGAAAACAAACTACTACTGGTGCTAAAACCGCTCGGGAAGTTGCCTCTTTGCCCTCAGGCACAGCCGCAGCCGCTTCCGCTCAGTCATGAGGCCATGTCCCATGGTTTGCCTGTTGGGGGAAGGCTGGCACAGCATCTTGTAGAATGGCGTGCCATTACTTTAGATGTGTGGGTTCTGGAGATCATAGCCCATGGCTACTGTCTTCCTTTCCGGCAGAGGCCTCACAACAATCCACCGGGGAAGCTCTTTGAAGAGTATGGATCCGCTCCTTGCTCAGGAAATCAAGTCCCTGCTGTTGACAGGTGCCATAGAACTGGTGCCTGTAGCAGAGAGGAACAAGGGATGTTATTCCCCATATTTTTTGATCCCGAAAAAAGACTGGGGATTGAGACCCATCATGGACTTGCGTGGTTTGAACAAGCTCCTCAGGAAGGACAAGTTCAAGATGGTTACTCTTTCTCAAGTCCTCCAGGCCCTTCAACTTCAGGATTGGTTGGTGTCTCTCGACCTCAAGGATGCTTACTTTCATGTGCCGATTCATCCCAAGCACAGGAAGTACCCGAGGTTCGCGGTTGGCGACTCGCATTTTCAGTTTTGTGTCCTGCCGTTCGGATTGACCTCAGCTCTGAGGGTCTTCACCAAGCTGATGGTGGTGGTGGCAGCGTATCTCAGGAAAGCAGGGATTCACGTCTACCCCTACCTGGACGATTGATTGATCAGGGTGCACGCTCCTGAGCAAGTCCTGGATCTGTACGTGTACCGCTCACCTGGTATCCACGGGGACGTCACTCAGCCTGTTCTGACCTCTTATGACCTCAAACCCTTCCCTGGAGGCTATTCGACTGGAGACTGGGCCTGAAACACAGGATTGGTAGAGTTTAACTCCCTATTGTCTCTGTGTGCTTGAACCCCTCTTCCCCGTGTCCAACCGTTCCCTTTGATCCACAGCTCACCTTGTTTTCATGGATAGTGTGCTCTCCGTCCTGCTTTCAGCGCAGGGGCACATTGATTGTTGCGGGCTCGTTACTGCCTAGTTACTTCACTGGCAAGAGTCCGACGGGTAAGTATAATGAGTCTTTTGAACAGTTCTCTAACTTCGTTCCTTTCCTTCCTTAGATGATGGCCGGCGTCCGGGGATGGCGGTGTGCTGCTGAGCTGAGTAGCGCTGAAGGTGAGTGAGAGCGCAATGCACCCCTTTCGTATTTGTATTGAACTGGGTTCTTTTTCTGTGTCTTTTAGGTGCCGCGACATTTTCAGCGTGGATGCCGGTTATGAAGAAGAAATGCGGTGAGTAAGCGCGGTATGCAGCGCCTCTAGATGTGTCCACGCTAACCTGGAGTGTCTTTTCCCTCTTGCAGATGGATGAGAAGTTCCGGAGACGGAGTTCCCACAGAGCGGCTGGGATTCTGGTAAGCGTTTGAAGCTCGTACAGTATTTAAAAATAAGCGAAGATTTGCAGAATGCTTACTAATGCCTTTTTTCTGTTCTTTTCCCTTTTCCTTAGGAAACGGCATGCCGGGATGGGAATGACACCGCCGAAGATGCCCGCAGAACAGAAGGAATGATGAATGATGGGCAGAAGCACCGGAAGGTAAGGCTGCTCCTAACGGTGTTCTTGCAGGAGCTGAGCGCAGAAGAAAGATGCAGGCCTACTGGAGACCGATCCGAACACGGTGAGTGTCAAGCTGCAGGTACAGAAAATGCAAAGCATGTTTCTCAGCCTGGGCGTGGCTTAAAATGTCTCTGGGTATCCCAGGTGTCTCTGGGCTGAACCACACCCAAAAAGACTAGACTGCACATGCAGTTCTGGGAACCGAAATATGTGGGGGCATCCATCTTGTCCCCATCAATGCACTACAAGTCCAATCCCCAATGTTATCCTACGGGAGTGAGTGAGTCTGGTGCCACAAGCGCCAAGTCTGACTCCAAGTGGGTCTTTGGAGGGATGGAGAGGCCCTTGAGGGCCATGTAGGTGACCGTGGCCTGGCTCCAGCCTGACATACTGGAGGGCTGGGGACATGAGGGGCAGGAATCATGACAGTACATCACCTGCCACTCCCTTCACAAGCTGGGCTTCTCCCTCAACTTAAAGAAGTCTCATGTGACACCTACCCAGTGACTCGAGTACATCGGGGCAGTGCTAGACACATCCCTGGGGCAGTGTTGGCCTCCCCAGGTGAGGGCTCACCACATTCTGCAGATGGTGGCCAAATTTCAACGTGCCCAGAGTCTCCCGGCGTTCGAGTTTTTGAGATTGCTCGACCTCATGGCATGCTGCCTTTTACTGGTGCCAGAGGCCAGGCTGCGGCTGAGATCTCTGCAGTGGGCACTCAAGTTGCATTGGTCACAGTTCTCCGGCAGGATGTTGGACCCCGTTCAGATTCTGCCCTCGGTCGCCTGGGACCTTCTGTTGTGGGCCGTCGAAGGAAATCTGTTCTAAGGGGTCTGTTTTGGGAGCCGTGGCCGGAGGTGACGATTGTGACGGACGCATCCCTCATGGGTTGGGGAGCTCATGCAAACGAGCTGACAGCCAGCAGTCGTTGGTCTCCGTCATCCAGACTCCACATTAATTTGTTAGAGCTGTAGGCTAGCCCTGAAGGCTTTTCTGCTGGCTGTGCTGGGGAAGAATGTCTTGATTATGACGGACAATACAGTGGCCATGCCCTACTTCAACAAAAGGGGAGGGGGCAGGGTCACTCCCACTGTGCAGGGAGGCGATGCAGCTCTGGTTCTGGGCCATCCAGCAGGAAATTTCCATCTCAGCAGTGCATCTGGCCGGAGACGAAAAAACGCGGCGGCGGAGCTCTGAGCACACAGAGCACGGTCTCTCACGAGTGGGAGCTGGCTCAGGAAGTTCTTTTGGAGATCTTCGCCCTTTGGGGAACCCCACAAGTGGATCTGTTTGCCACCAGTGTCAACCGGAAGTGCGAGAGATGCCGTTTGCGGGAATTTCCTCCAAGAGGAGCCTTAGGGGACACGTTTGTAGTGGAGTGGTCCTTCCCACTGCTGTACGTGTTTCCTCCAGTCCCCGTCATTCCGCAGGTACTTGCGAAGGTTCGGTTCCCTGATGATCCTCATTGCTCTGGCATGGGCCAGGAGAGCGTGGTACCCGGACCTTCTAGACATGTCCATTTGCCCTCCACGTAGTCTTCCCTAACGAGACAATCTGCTCTCACAGGAGGGGGGTCGAGTTCTCCATCCAGAGGTCAAATTTCTCAGCCTTCATGCTTGGTATCTGAAAGGCTGAGATATAAGGATTGGGACCTCCCTGAAGACGTGATGGAGGTGTTGCTTTCGGCCAGAAGGCCTGCAACGAAATCCCTGTACCGTTGCCGTTGGAGGAAGGTCTGCGACTGGTGCAGGGTACAGAATGTGGATCCTTTCCAATTTTCTTTTCCTTTGGTTTTCTTTTTTGCTTTCTTTAGCCCACAAGGGCCTGCAAGTAGGTACCATTAAGGGGTACCTGGCGGCGCTGTCCATATTTAAGCGCTCGTCTGAGGAATGTTATTTTAAAATCCCTTTGATATCTCAGTTTCTAAAAGGGCTAACTCATGCGTTTCCACTGTCGTCTTCTTTCCAGGTGCCGGGATGGGGTTTGAATTTGCTTTTAAAGTTCCTAATGGGAGCTCCGTTTGAGCCCTTACATTCTTGTCCATTGCGACAGTTGTCCTTTGTATTTTTAGTTGCGGTTACTTCAGCACGCTGAGTGAGTGAGTTGCAGGCGCTTTCCACCAAACCACCCTTCACTGTTTTCCATAAGGACAGGTTTGTCTTTGGGGTACGGCCTTCCTTTCTTCCGAAGGTTGTGTCGGAATTCCATCTGAGCCAGAAGGTAATTCTTCCAGCATTCTATCCTCCTCCACATCCTGGTAAGGAAGAGGAGAAGCTCCATAGGTTGGACCCTAGGAGAAGTTTGAGTTTCTATCTCTCACGGATGTCCCGGGTCAGAGTGGACGATCAGCTTTTTATTGGTTATGCTGGAAGGCATTTAGGTCAGGCTGTTTCCAAGCAGACCTTGTCTAGATGGATCATTTTGACGATCTCGGAGTGTTATCGTTTGGCAGGAAAGTAGGCTTACGGGCTCATTCTACTAGGGGTTTGGCTGCCTCCGCGGCACTACAGAGGGGTGTTCCAATTTGCAATATTTGCGAAGCAGCTACATGGGCCTCTGTGCATACTTTTGTAAAACATTATTCCCTGGACTCTATCCATGGGCAAGATTTGGCCTTTGGTAAGGCAGTCCTCTATTCTGCAATTTGATTGGGCATTCTAAAAAATGTCTAAGTTCTTTTCCCACTTCCTTACATTAGTACTGCTTTGGTAGTCTGTCAAAGATGTGGAATACGTCGGAGGACATCCCTTTCCTCCATACTTATGTGACATTCCTCTGTCCTGTGGGACGGGACCGGAGCACTTTGTAAAAGCATCAAAAATTTTGCAAAAATGTTAGTCCTTCCTCTCCTTCTAAGTGGGGTACGGCATGTAACCGTTACCCCGCCCATCTTAGCTCCGCCCCACGCATCGCCCATCAGTCCTTTTCTCTGCTCGTTCGGGACTGGACGCACTTGCATCTGCGGAAGAATTTCTTCCTTTTTTCCTCCTATCTGGCTCTCGCTAGCGATCGCGTAGTAGTCTGTCTGTCGTTTAAGCTAGACTTTCCAAATTGTACCTCGTGTCGGCGGCGCCTCGTGAGGGCAGATCCCCATCCTCTTTGTTTAGAGTGCTTGGGTCCTGATCACCGTTGGGACTCGTGTTTCTATTGCGATTCCCATTTGGTCCGGGCCCTTCAATGTCGTTTAGAGCGGTGGGAGAAGGTGTTTTGGCGCACTCCTCCTACGCATTTTCAATCCTTCATTGATGAAAAGAAGAAACGCCCGGTAAGTGCTTTACTTTTTAGAGCACCCCGGCCAGGAGAATCCTTCCCGGGGTCTTCCCGGTCCGGGAGGAGCATCGACCGCTCTGTCACCGGGGCTTGACCTGAGGTGCCTTCTGGGCCTAAACAGTTTACCAGATTTTTCTCTGAGGGTCTCCGTAAGGGGCCTCTGGACACCGGAGTACAATCCGAGGCCCCTCCTGTGGGGGCTGCGTGTAGACCTAGTTCTACTGAGTCGTGCGGTACCGGAGCTCGCTCCGAGGCCTCCTTGTCAGCTTCCCTCAAAAGTACCGGGGTGCGCCCCGAGGCCTCGGCTGGGCTTGGTAAGACCGAACGTATGTTCGAGGCCCGCTGTGAAGTCTTCTACCGGACTCTGGTCCTAGGTCTCTCGTACAGAGGCTAAGGTAACCAACAGTTCTGAGAGGCCTGAGAAGGCCTTATCAGTGAAAGGTTTTTCTCACCGTTCCCGCTCTTGTGGTGACGCCAGAACCGTTGAGGGGGCAAGGAGTGAGTTTTCAAACCAAAGTTCCTCCTTTACCGGCAGTGCCGAGGTCCTTCCTGTGAAGGCTAGCTTGGCTTTTGGTATGTCGCAGAAACATTCCAGGCCGCATAGTGCTGCTAGGCCGAGGTTTCATGTGTAAAGGCTAAAATGAAGACCACATATTCACTTGGGGGGACCCCTGCCTCACTTCCACATTTGCCGCAGTTCCCCTCAGGTGACGGCAAAATGGCAGCCGTTCCCGCCTCGACCACAGTGGCCATTTTGGTTTGCTTCCCCTACAACTACGCCATCAGCCTTAGGTGTGGGGATTGGTTCTGTGGGTGAACACAAGGTTCCTTGTGCGCATCTGTTTCGTCCATTCTATGACTGGAACGCTCGGATGCGCCTGCCGCACAACATCTCGCTGCCTGTGGTTCGGCAACCTTGATTTATGTGGACACCTCTGGGGATGGGCCTGTTTGGCAACCTTCCCCACTGCGTCCCTGGAATTATCCTCCTTATGAGATCCTCTGGCAGCTCCAAAGCCTTCTCCGGAGGACGCCTTTTTTGGCAAGTTTCAGACACTCATGCGTACCGACCCCATGAGGGAGTATTTCAAGCATCTTTTTAGGGAGATATGCCCGCCTGCGCCTCTGGCTCCACCCGTGCCTCCGGTGGTTCCGCCTGCGCCGCCCTTGCCTACGGTGCCTCCCGCTACCCTTCCACCCTTGCCTCCGTTGTCTCCGGTGGACAAGGCGGTGCCCGACGTAGTTCAGCAGGACCTTGACCTGTCGGATGATGCGCACGGCGATCAGGACAGCGAAGACCAGCCCCGCTCTATTCGAGCTTTCCACGACCGGGTGCTGGTCATGTGTCTATTGGATGTTCCAATGCCCGAGGCACCTGCTCCGCAGGAGGCGGCGCTTTCGGGGGCATTCACCTCATCTCGTTCGGAACGTACCGACCTGTTCTTGCAGAAGGACGTTTTGGCCGAGGTCCGTTGGTTTGTTTATTTGTTAATGCGCGCCAAACCCAAGGGTAGCCGGGCGCAACAGTTTACATGAAAACTTAAGCTTGTTAGTGTTTGGCATTAATATGTACAACACAGTGGCAAAAAGAGCGCAAATATATATGAGACTATATACAATCATATGCATATAAAACACAGCGGGAAAAAGCAGATATGTACAAGAATATATACAAGCATGTACCCAGAGGCGGGGCATGTCTTGGGGTGTCCAGGCAAAGGGTGGGTCGTGGCTAGGTAGGAGGCTAGGTGAAAGTTATGTCATTGTGTCAAGAATGGCACTCAGTCGAGAGTGGCACAGGGTACCCAGGTAGGTTTTGGGTGGCTGTGCTGAAGTAAGGTAGCAGATAAGCACACACAGCAGGACGTTCAACAAGAAAGAAGAGTAGGAAACTGTAGCTGTGAGCCAAAAGGGGCAAAAGATACAAAGGTACAAACAAACTGGATTCCCTCTTGGGGTGTATGCTGAAATGGGAAAGAGTGTTCCACGAACCTTAGGAAACTCCAGCCTTCTGCAGAGATTGCTATAACGGAGGCCCACGCTGTATGCTCATGGCTGGGAACAACAGCAGTGGGTGTCTGTAACACTGAAAACGCGACAAAGGAAGGGGCAGAGGTTGCCTGCCGGAAACCAACAGGCAAACTCTTTCAAAGGGATTACATAAGACACATGAGAAGACAAGAACAGATATATCCAGCGAAAAAGGAAGTCAAGGAGCAATCTAGCAGAAGGAAATGAAGGACAGGCAGTTAGACTGAAGTAGATAACCTAAGGTGGAGTACAGAGGACTCGAGGAAGAGAACAAGGGAGCAGCAGTCAGGAAAACAGAAGGGCTGCAAAGTAGGAAGCAGGTCTGCAGTCAAGAGTGGGACTAGGTGCAGGCAAACTGTAGTGGACTGCGGAGGTCTGTAGTAGGCTGCAAGGCAGGGAGTCCAGAAGAACAGGACCGAGAGAGATTAGTAATAGGTGACAGACAGAGCCCAAAAGAATAGGGCCACAAGGTAGGGAGCCCAGAGGAGCAGGGCTGTAAGCAGCTAAGTGTAAAACAGGCTGTAAGGCAAAGGAGTGTAGCAAGCCGCAAGGCAGGGAGCCCAGAGGACAAGGGCTGTAGGCAGCGGAGGGAGCAGGCTGCAAGGAAGGAGCCCAGAGGACACGGGCTGTAGGCAGCGGAGGGAGCAGGCTGCAAGGAAGGAGCCCAGAGGACAAGGGCTTGGAGACAGCAGAGGGTTGCAAGCTGCAAGGTAGGGAGCCCAGAGGACAAGGGCTGTAGGCAGCCAGAGTGAGGCAGGCTGCAGGGCAGGGAGCCCAGAGGACAAGGACTGTAGGCAGCTGGAGTGAGGCAGGCTGCAGGGCAGGGAGCCCAGAGGACAAGGACCGTAGGCAGCCGGAGTGAGGCAGGCTGCAGGGCAGGGAGCCCAGAGGACAAGGACCGTAGGCAGCCGGAGTGAGGCAGGCTGCAGGGCAGGGAGCCCAGAGGACAAGGACTGTAGGCAGCCGGAGCGAGGCAGGCTGCAGGGCAGGGAGCCCGGAAAGGGCACTGGATCAAAACGGGATAATGCAGCAACAAGAACAGCATACAAAGTAAAGGGTCAAGGCAAACAGGAGCAGGGAGATATCAAGATGCAAGACACTGTGCCCCTGCAGGCAGCTGCTTATCTACAGCCCTGCCCTGTTCTGAGGCAGGCTAATTGACAGCACCTGGAGCAGCACACCTGAAGACACTCTGCCTCCTCCCTCTCTGGTCCTGAGCAGGTGGAAGCAGCACTGGCCGCTAGGGCTTCTGGGGATTGTGGTCCCAATAACGATGAATGGGAATAGCCAGGAATTGAGGACTGTAGCAAGGTGCATTGTGGTAAATGTAGTTAGTTGAATAAAATAAGAAAGAACCAAAGTCGAGCAAATGTAAATTAAAGACCAAGGCGTGAATAGGAGTTGTTCAGAGTATTAGGAGGATAAATGGGTACCAAGTAGTCCATGATGGTTGCCAATGCGTGTGCCAGCGGCGCGGGCATGACACATTGGCACGCAGCCAGTTGATTATCTTATGCCTGAATTTCGGGTACGGTTGTTCCGTTCTGAGTTCAAGTGGTAGTTTGTTCCAGCAGTGAGCAGCTTTGACAGGAAAGCTGGATCCTCACGCGGTGGTGTGTTTAAACCTAGGAATTTCTAGTTTGGAGGTGTTAGCAGATCTCGTAGGTCGTGTGGAGATTTTCCTGTTGATTTTTTTCCATAAGATACGGGGGGCTAGGTTGTTTAGGCATTTAGATGTGAGGGATGCTGTTTTGAGTAGGATTCTGTCTGTTATTTTTAACCAGTTAACCTCTTTTCTGGAGTTAGTGATGTGCTCTCTGTAGGGGATATTTAGTACTGCTCTTAGAGCTTTGTTCTGTAGTCTTTGAAGTTTATCGGTGATATATTTGTTGGTTCCAGAGTACAGGGCATTACAGTAATCTAACATAGACATGATAAGGGCGTTAGCTAAAGTAATACAGCTGGCACTAGAGAGGTAAGGTCTAGCTGCACGGATGAGTTTGCAGGTGTAGGTAGTGGAGGAGGCGAGGGAGTTGACCTGCTTTTTGAGAGTAAGGGAGGAGTCCAGATAGAATCCAAAGGTTTTAACCACAGACATCACCTTGACAGGGTTGTTATCAATGCTGAAGGATGTGTAGTTTGGACATAGTTTTTGGATGTTGACTTCAAAGCCTAGGATTAGTAGTTCTGTTTTTTTGTCATTCAGGCAGAGGCCGTGTGCAGCCATCCATGCCTGAATGATAGTGTATATCTTGTTCACCAGGGCTGAGTCCATCTCATAGTTGCCCGAAAGGGGTACAAGGATCTGGGTGTCATCTGCATAGTTCGTGTAGATGACATCCAGGCATCCAACTTGTCAAACAAAGGCTTGGTGAAGATATTGTACATGGTGGGGGAGACACAGGATCCTTGTGGGACACTGCAGGTTATTTTGATAGGGTCGGCTGAGTTGGTGGTGGAAAAGACTCGCATGGTGCGATTTGCTAAGAAGGATTGGACCCCAGGCTATAGCATTTCCGGTGAAGTTGGCGGCAGATTCAAGGTGGTTGCATAAGACTGCATGGTCCACCTGGTCAAACGCAGCCGACAAGTCCAGTAGGAGGAGCAAGGCTGTTTTCCCGTTATCCTTAAGTTCCTCAATTTGTGTCTTGAGGTCTAACAAAGCTGTTTCCGTAGAGTCTGGGAGAAGCCACACTCTGGACTTTTTGCCAATAAGAAAATTGATGCGCGCTACAGTCTGCATTCTTGGGAAGAGGTGGCCCTAGCATCTTGTCCGCCCCCTCCTCCATGGTGGTGGCTGCGGCCACTTTACAGTCCGGCCTGCAGCATTCCCTTCTATGAAGGCTACTCAGGTCCCGGGGAAAGAGGACAAGCTCCTTGACTCCCTTGGGAGGAAGATTTTTGCTAACTCGGCCCTGCACCTCCGGCAGGCCAATGCAGAACTGGTGTTAGCGGGGCGAATATGAAAATGTGGAAAGGTCTGTCAGAGTTCGAGGAGTTGATTCTGGTCGAGAAGCTGGAGGACTTTAAGGCAGGATTGTAGGATGTCAGGGTCTTGGCCCAGGATCTGCTGGAGGCCGCGGCTCATCCCTTTGACACTTCGGCTCGGGGCCTTTTGTTGGGAGTTGATGCCTCCAGGCAGGCTTGGTTGCACGCCACCAAGTTCTCAAAGGAGATGCAGGACAAGGTGTTGGACCTGCCATTTGACGGTAAGGAGCCTTTCATCAACGATGTGGAGCTGACCAAAACGAAGGACAGCACCCAGACAGCCAAGTCCTTGTCCGTCCTGGTTAAAACTCCATTTAGAACCCAGAGACTGTTGTCGCCAAACCGGCCCTCCTCTGGTTACAGGGGGTTTCTAGATTGGAAATCCCATAGAGTGGATACCCCTTCAGGTAATTCCCGCCGGAGGCAGCAACAGACTCGGGTTTTTCTCCCTTTCCTCAGCCTCCTCCTCAGGTTCAGGTGGTAACAACACCGAAAAGCCTGCCAAATGAGGGTTCTCCACGCTCGCATGAGACCCCGGTGGGAAGACTCATTGCGTCTCATTGGGAGGCGTTGCAGACCATCACCGAGGACCGGTGGGTCTTGTCAGTCGCTCGGGCGGGCTTCCGCTTACCCCTAACACACCCTTCAACCCTCCTTTCCAGCAGTCGGCGTCACCCTCCCTCAAAGCCGAGGTTCAGAAGTTGCTGGAGCTCAGATTGGTGGAACCTGTTCCCCTAGAGGAGCGAGGGGAGGGCTTCATCTCCCGACTGTTTACGGTGCCCAAACCCAACCAGGCTGGCCTGCACACCATTATAGACCTTTCCCAGTTCAATCTTTTCCTTCCCCAAGAGAAATTCAAGATGATCACGCTTGCCTAGATAAGGTCCTCTATGCAGATGGGTGATTGGCTCAGCGCGGTGAACCTTCAGGATGCATACCTACCACAGCCCGCCTACTCTTTCCGCTCCCCATCGACCTAACCCACTCACCCAATCCGCAGAGTACATGAATCCAGATCCCCCCCCCCCCTTAACCCCTCAGTCTGTCTCAACTCTTCCCCCACTCCCCATCTGCCCCTTCCTCCCCCGACTGATCTACCACCTCATCTCACTGGGCACCAATGTCCACTGAGCTCTCCCTGTGACAAGCATCATAAAAATCACCTCCCCTCATGAAGTCACATGCATCCTTTTTAATGCCCGCTCTGTGGCGAGAAATAGATGCAGCATCTTTGACCCAATCCCAACCTAATTTTTATCACTGAAACCTGGTTCTCTGACAATTTTGCACCAGTTGTGCATGAGGCCTTCCCCCTGGCTACTCTTATTGCCCACAACAGACCTTCCAGAGGTGGCGGAGTGGCAATCCTCTACACACCTCATTTCTGTCTCACTCGTCGAAAAACCCAGACGTGCAATGCTACCTGTAAATCCCTTCTAGTAAAATTCTTGCTACCGTCAACACTCGCTGCTTCTACTATGACCTACATTTTGCCAACAATCTGTGACTCAATAGCTACCATTTGGATAAATCACCCACCTCTTACACTATTGGGAGATTTCAATATCTGGTTCGATATGCCCAACAACCCCATGACCCAACCTCTGATCTACAGTCTTGAGGCACTCTACCTCTCCCGACATACCACTGGTCCAACTCACTCAGGCGGTCACACCCTTGATGCGATCTTCAGCTCCTATCACCTCGTCTCTATATCCAATCCCAAACTGCTTATCTGGATAGACCACTCTGCCATCCCTTTCTCTATCGACACACCAGCCCCTCCTCCCACAGCGCCCCCCCGCCCTCACTTTTGATCACAAATGCTGGAACAATGTCAAGGTACTCCCTGACCTAGCCGAAGCCCTGCTACTCAGTGCCCCAGCAACGCAGACCTGTTGTGTAGACCCTTTCAAATCCTTTGACTCCTGGCTTAAAGAATCACTAATTCCTCACTCCCTCACGCCCTGCAGCCTCGCGGCAAGGAGCGTTCCCCAAATGGTTCACGCCCTACCTGAAGACTTTCAAAAGTCAAAATAACTCTGTTGAGCTCAAATGGCGAGCATCTAAAACTGATCTCAGCAGATCTGTTTGCCCACCACCACCGTAATTAGAAATCTGAGGGCCATAAAGACCTATTGCAATAAACTAATTCTGAACTGTGGCAGCAGCAGCAAAGAACTCCACAAGCTCATCTTGGAATTCGTAAAACCTACATCTGCCCAAACCGCCCACATGCAAATGCTCTGCGACTCCCTCTCGCTAAATTTATACAACACTGAACTTGACGGGGTGACAACCCTTAACACCAAACTCTCCACCCTCACCCCCACACCTACCCCTCCCGATCCCCTTGCCCCAACGACCACAATGCCAGCCTTCGACTCTTTCCAACCCATTTCAGGAGACTAGTTCTTAGATCTACTATCCGGCAGCAGACCCTTCGGATCCCCCCCGACCCCTGTCCTGCCTCTCTTCTGAAAGAAATATACTCCTACGTTCCGTCCCCTTTCCTCCATACTTGTGGGACATTCTGCCCTTCGGGGTGGGACCGGTGCACTTTAGTCAAAAAGAATAAAAAAAGAAAATGTTTGTCCTATTTTTACGCGGGGTACCGCACATGGCCGTATCCCTGCCCTCCTGCGCTCTGCATCGCCCTTCAGTCCTTTTCTCTGCGCGGTCGGGGCTGGACGCACTAGTATCACTGGGAATTTTATTTTTGTTCCTGTTGTCCTTTCTTCTGGCTCCAGTTCCTTGGTCGCCTAGTCCTCTGTCTATGCGGGAGCGTCTGGGATTTGTGTCCTGTTATTCCTGCGAATGTCGCTTCGCTAGGGTGGATCCCCACACTTTGCTTGGAGTGCCTTGACCCAGAACATCATTGGGATTCCTGTTTCTACTGCGACTCTCTCTCTCTATCCAGGCACTCCAGCATAGAGCAGAGTGTCAACACTCTCGCGCCAAGTCAACAACGTCTCAGTCCTGCCACTACCATCTTAAAACTCTTAGGCGCATCTTTCCATATCTCTCCTTTCCCAACAGACTCTCCGCGGTCCAATCAATTGTTATATCAAGACTGGACTACGCAAACCCCCTCTACCTCGGTGTTCACGCTTGTCAACTGAATAAACTTCAAAGGGCTCAAAACGCTGCAGCCAAACTGCTACTTGAGCTTGGCCCGAGAGACTACATCTCCCCAGCCCTTAAGACTCTGCACTGGCTTCCACTGGCCCAAAGGGTGACTTTCAAAACCTTATGCATTTCTCATCGAGCATTGCATAAAACAGGACCTCAATATCTTCAAGACAAGCTAAAACCCTATCACCCTCCGCGTCCTCGAAGATCAAGCTGAGCCGGCCTCCTAATCATACCTGAAACAAATTTAGTCTGGTTAGGTGGATCATCATTCTCAACCTTGGCCCCCACGCTATGGAACGCATTCCCACCCCACATCCGCCTAACTGAAGATCTAAATGTCCTTCCGCAAACTGCTGAAAACTTGGCTCTTCCCCTAAAACCAATCCATACGCAAACTAACCCAAACAGAATAACAGCAGCTCAATGACACCATTCCAACAAACTACTATATCCTGAATAACAATAAGACAAATAACAATACAACATCAAGATCCATGTGCGAAATCGACAACTAATAACCGCTAATGTAAACTAAAAGGACAAACCGAATAGAACGAGTAAAATAGACCAAAGCAGTGAAGTGGGTAAAAATAATAAATTGCACGGAAACTGTAATGAAGTTTAAATTAATGAAATGGATGTAATGAGTGCACTGGACAAAATTTAACAAAAACGGGCAAAATGAATAAAGAGAAGAGGATGGAAAGATGAATATAAGAGACTGAGTAAGAGACTGAGTACAAAGACGGATGACTCAGACTGTATGAGTGCATGGCATAAATGGAAAGCACAGAATAGAAGGTTCAAGTACATGAGACGAGAACAGTACATGAAATAGATAGAGGG